>NC_053500.1:14123279-14464529 GCF_905171775.1 Rana temporaria
TGCTTGATTTAAAACTTCCCAGCATGTTGTGCAGGTTGTACACCGCACTGCAGGAAGTGTACGAAAATAAGTAGACGACTAGGTACCAGAAGGAGACATTTTTGGCCAGAAGGGACTTTACATTCATTTATTATTTTAAAAAAACACTCTACCTCCTAGCTATGTTTATTTTAGGTCTTTAGTTCCTTGTTACTGCTATAAGGAAGGCTATTATTAGACAACTGGCCTTTAAAAAACACCTTGTAAGTGTCTCTTTACAAGGCTTACTCTTTGGTAGGTCAGGTGATCAGGAATTTTATGTGATTTCTTTCCTCCATCTATTTCCTCAAAGATGTTTGTGAAACACAATACCTTTCTGTTGGGCCCTATCAGTCCTTTATTTGCATTCTGGGGACACAGTGCCGTGTAGGAAATACCAATGGGAAGAATAGGGGACTTGTACAGAACAGTCACACGTCCCCAGCTGTCACTTTTATGGAATAAATGACCGGTTATTTACTTGGGTTATTCAAAACAATTTCAGACATTTATTGTGAACTTTCCATCTCCGAATTTATGTAACATATCAATTCTGACCCCGGGGGGAGATATTTCCAACACACAACTTCCTGTAAGACTTGCTAAACATGTGGCAATCAATATCTTTCTCCCTCATCTTCTTTTGTTGGCAGAGCCAAATACATGTTTATGTGCATTTGCCAAAGCAATCGAGAAATTATTACAGTTCGGATAGGGTGGGAGGGAGACAAGTCCAGGCAGGGGATATATAATTCTCTCTCTCTCTCTCTCTCTCTCTCTCTCTCTCTCTCTCTCTCTCTCTCTCTCTCTCTCTCTCTCTCTCTCTCCCCCCCCTCTCTCTCCCTCTCTTCCCCCCCCCTCTCTCTCTCTCTCTCTCTCTCTCTCTCTCCCTCCCTCCCTCCCTCTCTCTCTCTCTCTCTCTCTCTCTCTCTCTCTCTCTCTCTCTCTCCCTCCCTCTCTCTCTCTCTCTCTCTCTCTCTCTCTCTCTCTCTCTCTCTCTCTCTCTCTCTCTCTCTCTCTCTCTCTCTCTCTCTCTCCCCCCCCTCTCTCTCCCTCTCTCTCTCTCTCTCTCTCTCTCTCTCTCTCTCTCTCTCCCCCTCTCTCTCTTTCCCCCTCTCTCTCTTTCCCTCTCTCTCTCTCTTTCCCTCTCTCTCTCTCCCCCTCTCTCTCTCTCCCCCTCTCTCTTTCTCTCTCTCTCTTTCCCTCTCTCTCTTTCCCTCTCTCTCTTTCTCCCCCTCTCTCTTTCTCCCCTCTCTCTCTCCCCCTCTCTCTCTTTCTCCCCCCTCTCTCTCTCCCCCCTCTCTCTCTCTCTCTCTCTCTCTCTCTCTCTCTCTCTCTCTCTGTGTCTCTGTGTGTCTCTCTCTCTCTCTCTCTCTCTCTCTCTCTCTCTCTCTCTCTGTGTGTCTGTGTGTGTGTGTGTGTGTGTCCCTCTCTCACACTCTCTCTCCCCTCTCTCTCCCTCTCCCTCTTGTAGGAATACTACCAGAGTAAAGGATAATAAAATAGGAGGTGAGTCCAACTAGGGGGATATACAAGTCCACATGCGCTCAGTCTGTGACGTGCTAGAACATATTCTGCGGATACAGTATATTCACTGTTGGATCCCAGCAGAATGGGGTGGTAAGGCTGGGAAGAGGCCCCTGACGCCTCGAAACGCGTCAGCCTGCAGTGACGCACCTCATCACCCCCCCTACATTACGGAGTGTGGTTTGAGGGGTATCTATTTCATCGTTTGTGACAAGCCTTTTATCACCATTTGTTTGTGAGTAGTTTTTCATTTAATAAATTGTCAAATGGTAGTACACGAGGCTGGTGTGCCTTTCTTTCTCCCTTCTTGTGATATGAGCAGAGTATTCTGAAGTGAGTATCTAAGGCAGGCCAAAGATGCAATAAAAAAGAAAGAAAATTGATTCCCCCATCAACACTGACTGTGTACTATAAAAGGGATAAGTTCCCAGGGGGTTTATATATATTTTTTTTGTTCTTCTCTTGGTCTGAAGACAAGAGACACCTGGGTGTATATATATACATACATACATACATATATATATATATATATATATATATATATATATATATATATATATATATATATATATATAAGGAATGGGTCGGGCACAGAAGGGGGAGCGGGTACAACCCCTTTTTCCCTGCTCCCTCTATTTCAATTTCTATTTTTTTTTTTTTTTGCTCATTGGGGGGGGGGGGGGGGGAGAGGGAAATGTGCCCTTAGTTTAAAGGACATCATTATAGAGACAGTATTGTAAGGTTGGACCTAGCTCTGTACCCACACAAGTGTTTATTGTATTGTTGTAATATGTAGTCTGTATATGTTAATGTTATATGTATGAAGAACTTGTGAATTTTCTATTTATGTGAAAACAATAAAAATAATTTAAACACAACACTGACTGTGTTGATGGTGGAATCCCTTGCGCAGCGCTATTGTGTTCTGCCATCGGGGAGCCTTCCCTGCAGGCAGAACACCATGATTAATATTGCCGGCTTTAATCAGTGGCAACTCGACAGGCTGGTTGTGCACCAGCATCAATAGATCATCTTTTGTGCTAACAGGGTGCCTATACATGGATGGAAATTCGGGTGGTCCCTGCTGAACCGGCTAAATTTCGATCCATGTATAGCTGGCTTAACACTGCTGAGTACCTGTGGCACTGTAGCAGAAAGTGGGCCTTATCCTCCAATGCCCTCTGGGCACTACATTGGCACAGTCTATGCTCTCTGTGCTTGGTGTTCTCTAGTCCACATAGAGAAATGGGGACAATCCTAACTGATAACGAGAGAACGCAGGAAGTTATTAATTCACTAGATTATTACTTCTCAACCAGCTGTAGCAAACCCGACTTAACTCTTGAATTAATCTCCACCACTAAACTAGGCCCTTCACAGATAATTTGCCGTATCCTGTTTTGAAAGCAGTGGCACAGAATCTTCTCCGTGCCAAAGTGGCGTCACCCAAAACCTCTGCTTCACCTTTTACAAGACCTGATAATCCTCTTCTTCTATTTCCTGAATTAAAGTCATGTCCTTTTTTCTACTTCTATAATAATAAACATCCTCGTTCTGAATTTTGCCGTCTGTTTTTTTTTTTTTTTTCTGGATGATGTGAACAATGGTACTTTTCAAGGATCAGGGAATAGGAAGTGACTTCTTAAGAACTAGTAGAGAGCCGCTCTTTGCAAACCTGGACATGCTTGGTGATGTTGTTACAGTGTGGACTTTAAAGAGAAAAAAAATGATTCAAGGTTCTGTGGAACTGTTCACATCATACAAAGTCAAGATTACACTTTACCACAAGGAGCTGTAGAAAATATAACCTTACGGAAAGTTATCCTTTTTACGGAAATGCACGGCCTGAAGCCATATAATTTTATATATTTCTTGCCAAAAGATCTGTTCAGTCTTGTTGGTAAGTGCATAAGGAGGGGGAGATTCCGACGCTCGTGGTGATGTGCAGGGGCGTTTGAGGGAATTTGGGGGCCCCAAGCAAGAAGCGGGGGAGGTGGTGTTGCTGAGTTTCAAGTTGAGAAGCTGGGGGGGGGGTAGGTGATTGACAAGTGTAAAAATGATTCTGCTATAAACCAGATAAGCTGGGGGGGGCTGCTGCTCCCGAATGTCAGCTAGTACTTCTGACTGCCCCCCCATGTTCTTTTTAACCCCTCCCTACCGCATACAGCTGCTGCCCCCCTCCCTACCGCATACAGCTGCTGCTCCCCTCCCTACCGCATACAGCTGCTGCTCCCCTCCCTACCGCATACAGCTGCTGCCCCCCTCCCTACCGCATACAGCTGCTGCTGCCGAACGTCAGCTAGTACTTCTTCTGACGGCTCCCCCCCATGTTCTTTTTAACCTTCCCCTCCCTACCACATACAGCTGCTGCCTGCTGCCCCCCTCCCTACCGCATACCGCCCCATACAGCTGCTGCTGCCGAACGTCAGCTAGTACTTCTTCTGGCGGTGAGAAGAGAGAGATGGACAGCCGCACTCCGGAAAAACTTTTAAAAGAAAGTTGTCTTTATTTTCAAGCTGGAACATGTACAGTCACCGCAACCACAAAACAGGACAGCCGACGCGTTTCGCACTTAACTAGTGCTTAGTCATGGCCAAGCACTAGTTAAGTGCGAAACGCGTCGGCTGTCCTGTTTTGTGGTTGCGGTGACTGTACATGTTCCAGCTTGAAAATAAAAACAACTTTCTTTTAAAAGTTTTTCCGGAGTGCAGCTGTCCATCTCTCTCTTCTCACTGCTATTGCTACGTGCATCGCCAGCACCTTGGTAATCCGACCGTCCCTGATCATCTACAAGGCTCACCTGGAGCGGTGAAAATCTTTCTCTAGTATTTCTTCTGACTGCCTCCCCGGGTCACCCCCCCCCCCTCATGTTCTTTTTCCCCCCCCCCCTTACCGCATACCGCGCTGCAGAAGATTCAGTTTGCTGTTCCCGGCCGGACTGAAAGGAAGTGTGCACTGAGTGTGTGCACTTCCTGTCAGTCCGGCCGGGAACAGAAAAACTGAATCTCCTGTACCACGCGGTTACGGTACCCGGCCGGACTGCAGGAGGAATTAGGAAAGGAGCTCGGCCATGCTACAGGCTGCAGCATTTATAGGAAGCGGCGGTGCGGCGGCACTCTGCTGGGGCCCCAGGCCAGCTCGGGGCCCCAAGCAGTTGCTTGTTTTGCCTGTCCTGTTACGAACGGCCTGGTGATGTGATGCCTATAAGACAGTGGTAATAGTGGCTCTAATGGCACTTCTAAGTCAGTCTGTGTATCAAAAGGCAGCCATCCTCAGAGGGTGTCCATAACCTCTGTCAGCAAAACAGTATAAGGAAAGAGGGGGGGTGGAGGTGCCAACTGTAATATTCCGAATGTTTCTAGATAATGTAAGTACTATAGTGTATATACTCACAGGTTCACTAGGAGATGTAGTCCATCAAGGATGGGGGGTGTCCTTAGGTCTGTGGATGCCGGTCTGCAGGCTCTGGTGGTGTTTCCCTGGCTTCTATTGTTAAACAACAATATAAACATACATCTTGCCTTAATTTTCCACTTTCCCATGACCCCCCAAACACGAGGGTTTACAACCACTTTAATAAAGATTTGTGATTTATTTATTTTTTTATATGTAGGTTACCACATTTATTTTGTGCATGTAAAAGTCCCAGTTACATGTATGGTTGTTGAGGTTGCATTTTCAGAATGAGTGCAAAATGTTCTCTGATTGGATGGGGTGGAGAGGCCGGGCAGTGATATCGCACTCTCCATCTCATCCAATTTCGAGATCAAAATGTTGTATTTTTTTTTCTGTACATTTAATCTGCTATGTGTTTTTTTTTTTTTTTTTTCTTTTGCCCAGGTTCACTAATAGCGATTCTCGCGCACAACTTCCCTCCTGGGTCCGTCCGTATCTACGTGTTTATGAAAATTTCGGTCATGTCATCCGCGACGTGTCTCAGTTCTTCCGTGTAGCACAGAAAATTGTGAGTGTACCAAGTGAATAATAAGTATTTGGTTAAAACTAGAGCCAACATATGATCACCTCAGTTACTTAAAGTAATTTTTTCATCTTCCCATCTATTAAATCTTCTGCCCTTGTGGTTTCAACTTTGGATAGTAAAACATTTTCTTTTCTGCCAGTAAATCCCTTATACAGCCCACTTCCATTTTCTTGTCTGTTCATTGGCCTAGGCTTATGACATGCAGAGCTCTCTCTCTGTCTCTGTCTCTGTGTCTCTCTCTCTCTCTCTCCCCCCCCCCCCCCCCCCTCTCTCTCTCTCTCTCTCTCTCTCTCTCTCCCTCTCTCTCTCTCTCTCTCTCTCTCTCTCTCTCTCTCTCTCTCTCTCTCTCTCTTCTCTCTCTCTCTCTCTCTCTCTCTCTCTCTCTCTCTCTCTCTCTCTCTTCCCTCTCTCTTCCCTCTCTCTTCCCTCTCTCTTCCCTCTCTCTTCCCTCTCTCTCCCTCTCTTCCCTCTCTTCTCTCCCTCTCTCCCTCCCTCCTTAGAATTTCCCAGGAAGGGAGCATGGGGATGAGTCAGAGGGCCAATGAGAGCTGCAGAGATGGAGGTGTGTGCCTCTGTGTAAATCCAGGAAGTGAACATACAGCAGCTTCAGCTGCCCACAGTTAAAATGGATGCAACCAGACTCAGTGGAGGGATATTTCTGCAGCATATTTGGTACAGAATCGCAGTATATATAAAATAATACGCAAAGATGTTTTTATTACAGATTATGTGAGAAGTTCCTCTTTAATTTAACTTCAGTTTTCAGAATCATGGTGATGCAAGGCAACGTTTTTGTCTCCTATGTAGATGCCGCCGCCTGGACCCCAGAAAGTCAGAAAAGATGGCGGCCCCCCTGTGTTTTCCTTGGACTCTTCTATGCTCTCTCAGTCCTCCCGTGCATCATCCAGCCTTCGTGATTCCTTAAAAAAAGCGAAGGCACTGGACTCTCATGTGCCAAGCTTAAAGCGGAAAAGAGATGGCGGTAAGGGTCAGGTGATCTCCCTGGACGTTACTTAATGGCTTCAATACAGGGCACTTTTACCCCATTCCTGCCCAGGTCAACTTTCAGCGCTGTCACATTATGAATGACGATTGCGTGCCCATGCAATGCTGTACCCAATCAAAATTTTTTTTTGACAGACAGAGCTTTATTTTGGAGGTATTTAATCATCACTGGAAACAAGGAGAAGGACGCCTCTGAGAATATATCAAAAACACTTTATTGTAAACAGCTTGAAAATAGAGCGTGGTTATCGCAGCACGTGCGTTGGGAAACGCATTGCACTATAGTGACGTCGTCATCCCGTGCCACGCTGCTTGCGATCCACCCCCCGTTGTGGCTCCCACACTGTATGGCCGTCCTCCATCTTTGCGGTGACCAGACGGGAATAGCGGTGTTTACCCTGCAAGGATCTGACTGCCCACTGACCTCCACGTCCTGGGATTTGATGTTGCTGCTCCCTGCCAGCGAAATAGACTTGCTGCCACTTGTGGTTCCTCCTGCTCATCCCAGAGATACACCCAATGTTTTTTTTTTGTTCCATGTGAGTGGATATTGCTGTTTTACAATAAACTGATTTTGATATGTTCTCAGAGGCGCCCCTCTTTTCTGGAATTTGCATCTGGTTTTCTCTGGCAGCAGCCCTGACAGACTCGCCTATTTTATCTTCCTGATATCTGCCATATGGACTAATATGGACCGCATATGACCTTTTCTGGGATATCTGAACAATGCGCATTTTTACTTGTTTAATCATCACTGAGATTTTTATTTTTTGCTAAACATATGAAAAAATACAACATTTTGGGGGGAAAAAAAATCTTTCTTTTTTTCTATTTATAAACCTTTGTAAATAAGTTATTTTTTTCTCCTTTACTGATGTGCGCTGATGAGGTGGCACTGATTTGGAGCACTAGTGGGCATCAATGTGGGGCGCACTGATGGGGCTACACTGATAAACATTGCACTGATTATCAGCACAAACCCCTCTTCCCGTCAAGAAAACTGCTTATCAGCTCTCCTCTACTCTGTAGAGGTGTCGGTGTGAGTAGAGGAATGCCGATAACCGGCACTTCCCATTTACACTGTGATTGGACACAGCTGATCACATGGTATGGAGCCTACATCATAGATGCAGTGTGTCCGAGCGACATGTTGCCCGGCCGTCATTTTGCTATAAGCCAGGCGGCGTGATGTGGTTCAAGAGGACCTAAGCCCTGGAAGCTGTGCACAAAGAAGACCTAATCACCTGCATTACCTGTGGGCTCCCTGTAGCTCTTATTTCTCTTCCGTTCATGGACGGACACAGCATCTTTTGACCTTAGGGTTATATCCGCTAAGGTCAAAGGATGCTGTGTCCGTCCATGAACTCAGAGAAATGGATTTTACGGTGAGTACAAAAATCCTATTTTTCCCTATTCCTGTATTACTATGTCTTGTTTTACACTATGGGGTTGATTTACTAAAACTGGAGTGAAATATCTGGTGTAGCTCTGCATAGAAACCAATAGGAGGTGCGACAGTGCTGAAAATTGGCCTGGGTAGGAAGGGGGTGAAAGTGCCCAGTAGGCAAGCGGGTAATTATGCAAGCTGAAGTTAGAAGCTGATTGGTTAGCATGCAGAGCTGCACCAGATTTTGCACTCTCCAGTTTTAGTAAACCATTCCCTAATGTCTCTTTTTTTGTAGTGACCAACATCTATTTGGAGGTAGGACTTCCTCTTGTTGGCATTTCCCTTTATTGATTGGTGATCTGATGACTGGGGGGGGGGGTGTAGGAATGGAGAAGCTGTGGGAGAAATGAAGGACTCACAAACTCACAGAATGAGCAGGAGCAGGGAGGTCCTAGCGCTGCAGGTTCTTAAGGTACAGCTTCTTCTCCTGCAAGACCAGTGAGCAGAACACCATAAAATCTCATGCAGCCTGAGGCAGAAGTGCCTATGAGGATCTCATACTGTAGATATGCAGCTATGAGGCTCAAAGGGGTTGAAAAGGTTCGCAGATGATTTATTTTAAAGCGGAGTTCCGGCCACAATTTCACTTTTTATATATAAATACCCCTGTAATACACAAGCTTAATGTATTCTAGTAAAGTTAGTCTGTAAACTAAGGTCCGTTTTGTTAGGTTGTTACAGCATTTTGACACTTTATAAAATAGAAATTGACTGGGGCCATCTTAAGTGTGTGCATCATGAAGCCAGACTGTATGACTTCCTGGATTTCAGCCTTGCAAATCTCGCACATGCTCAGTGCTGCACAAGCAGTGTCAGATCAGGTTTCAGCACCTGTGCTGTCCAAGTCACATGATTCTTTGAGACTGGGGAGTGCACAGACTCCTGGAAAGTTACACCCACTACATTCCCAGGAGTCTGTGCGGTGTAGGTTAGGAAGCATTAAGCACCTAGGTGCAGGAAGTGGGAAGATTAACTATTCTGCCTAGCAACAACACTTTGAAGGCATCTAAAAAAAAAAAAAAAAAATTCGTAAAGGACTAATGAATTTTTTTAAAAACTACTGATGTAATGTTATATTTATGGGTGGAACTCCACTTTAAATAACAAAAATGTCATACTTACCTCCACTGTGCAGTTCATTTTGCACAGAGTGGGCCCCCGATCCTCCTCTTCTGGGGTCCCATGGCAGCTCTCGCGGCTCCTCCCCACAAGAGCTAACCCCCTCTGGGAAGCTCTCTCCCGAGGGGGTTAGCTTGCGGGCGCGCTCCAGTGCCATACAATCGGCGTCCATAGGTTTGACAAAAAACCTGGAAGCTGATTGGTTTCTATGCACAACTGCACCAGATTTTAATCGTCCCTATAGGGTACTATTGCATACTACAGCATAATTTACATTTTTGTTTCAGCTTCACTTTGAATGGTTTTGTCTTCTGTAACAAATTGTGTATGGTTTGTATTTTTATGTCTTAGAGGGAAGCCAAGAGTCTGACTTTTGTGACGGGTATGAACAGAGTTTAGGGGTCACCCCCCACCGTCCGGCTAGTCTACTGGATGCTCTGGATCACAGTGAAATGAGACTTCAGGGGGACCTGGGCCTCGATGAGAAGGTGACGATGATGTGTGTGACTTATTCTAGGCTCATATTTCTAGATAATTTTTTTTATAGGAGGCATTCGTTCTTCTTTTTTTTTTTTTTTTGCTACAGGCTACGCGTCTGTCCACGTTATCTCTACAGTATGATAAGAGACTGGATGATGAGAGAAGGGGAGGCAAGAAGAAGATCAAAATTGTTCAAAACAAGGTCAGGGTTTTCTAAAGTTGTGAAACTGCCTTATCATAAGAACATTTTGTTTTGTGTTTAAATTACATTTACAAATGATTAACCTCTACTTCTTTTGATGATCGATGCTTTAAGCCCCGTACACAAAGACAGAATGTTGGGAGACCTTTGCCAGGAAAAAAAAATACCAGTTGGCATTCTGCCCATGTGTATGTCGGTCTGTCCGACAGAAGCCAGCCGTTTGGCCAACTTCTGCCAGACCCGCATGCTGGAAAACCAGCAGCTCACCGACTCCTGGTCAGCGCTCTCAAGTAATGGCCCAAAGTGTCAATATTTTGTGTGGCCACCATTATCTTCCAGCACTGCCTTAACCCTCTTGGGCATGGAGTTCACCAGAGCTTCACAGGTTGCCCCTGGAGTCCTCTTCCACTCCTCCATGATGACATCACAGAGCTGGTGGATGTTGGAGACCTTGCGCTCCTCCACCTTCCGTTTGAGGATGTCCCACACATGATCAATAGAGTTTAGGTCTGGAGACATGCTTGGCCAGTCCATCACCTTTACCCTCAGCTTCTTTAGCAAGGCAGTGGACGTCTTAGAGGTGTGTTTGGGGTCGTTATGTTGGAATACTTCCCTGCGGCCCAGTCTCTGAAGGGAGGGGATCATGCTCTGCTTCAGTATGTCACAGTACATGTCGGCATTCATGGTTCCCTCAATGATCTGTAGCTTCCCAGTGCTGGCAGCACTCATGCAGCCCCAGACCATGACACCCCCACCACCAAGCTTGACTGTAGGCAAGACACACTTGTCTTTGTAGTACTCACCTGGGTGCCACCACACACGCCTGACACCATCTGAACCTCATAAGTTTATCTTGGTCTCATCAGACCACAGGACATGGTTCCAGTAATCCATGTTCTTAGTCTGCCTGTCTACAGCAAACTGTTTGCTGGCTTTCTTGTGCATCATCTTTAGAAGAGGCTTCCTTCTGAGACGACAGCCATGCAGACCAATTTGATGCAGTGTGCGGTGTATGGTCTGAGCACTGACAGGCTGTCCCCCCCACCCCTTCAACCTCTGCAGCAATGCTGACAGCACTCATACGTCTATTTCCCAAAGACAACCTCTGGATATGATGCTGAGCATGTGCACTCAACTTCTTTGTGACATAATGTTACTGTATGTACAGTTTTCCCAACAGATGTCAAAGTTGCAAAACTGGTTTCAGGCATTAAGATTTGTTTGGACATTCATCTTTATGGGTGCCTAAAGTGTACTCATAAGGGTTGATTTACTGCATAGAAACCTATCAACTTCCAGGTTGTATTGTTAAAGCTTAATTGAACAAGCTAAAGTTAGAAGCTGATTGGTTTCTATGCACAGCTGCACCAGATTTTGGCCTCTTTGGTTTTACTAAATTAACCCCATAACCTCTTCAAACCTTTTAAACTGGTTTTAGAAAAGAGGAGCAGGGGCAAGAAGTGCCTAAAGCTGGGTACACACTGCAGGGGGTTGCATGAGAACCTGACAGCTCTGGTTTAAAGCCACTGTACTAACCATGAAAGATTAGTCCAATGATCTCCCCCACTGAACTGTTGTGTTCTGACAAAGGGGCGGCCCCCCTGCAAGAACACTTTGATCAGCGCTCTTTGCCATTGTCTGAGAGCGCTGATCGGGAGTCAGTCGGCTGAGACCGACTTGCACATGAGGCCGGTATTTTTTGTAGCGGCAAATGTCTCCCGACATTCTGCCTGTGTGTAAGACGCTTAAAAGCGAAGTATAGGACTTTTTTTTTTTTTTTTTTTAAATCATTTTTACCTCGGTGGATGCAGCATCGATCCAATGCTTCATCTGTCCCACCGCCGCCTCTGCACTTATAACTGAGCAATCGAATTTCGCCAATCGCTCGGTTTTTCAGAGTTTCCCAAGCAGAGAGCTGTAAAGACTGTCAGTCACAGCCTCTCTGCTCTGCCCCCTCCTTGCTCATTGGAGCGCTGGGCTGTGACAGGGGTGGCCGGCTCAGGCTCTCAGCAGGCTTACTGAGAGGCTGAGCCAGGTGTCAGCCCAGGCATGTGGCGGAATCTGGACTTTATTGTCGGGATGGCATGGTTCCTGGACTGACATTAGCAGAGAGCTTGTCCCGCTCTCTGCTAAAAATGGGTCACAGGAGTGCAAAACGAATCCATAGGAGAAGTACAGCCAAACGAGCTCAGGCTATACTTCTCCTTTAAGCCTCCTCCAGTGTATTTCTAAGAAACCACAGAAGCTATAATCTTGTGTTATGTAAATTGTGGCCACAGCATGACCAAGAATGTAAAGGCTCTTATTACAGTTTGCTTTATACCTTAAGTGTGTTGGGTTTAGGGGCACTTACTGTAAGTTGTGAAAATTTGTTTTTCATAAAGATTTTGTATTTGCTTCCTTATTTGGTTAATTTCACTTATGGTACTTGAGAGTCGAGGGTCAGGAGTCATCTTAAGTCTGCCCTTTAAACTGACTTCATACAATGGGGTTCATTTACAAAATCTGGAGAGTGCAAAATCTGGGGCAGCTCTGCATGGAAACCAATCAGCTTCCAGGTTTTTTTTTTTAATCAAAGCTCTTTTGAACAAAATAAAGTTAGATGCTGATTGGCTACCATGCAGAGCTGCACCAGATTTTGCATGCCCCAGTTTTGGTAAATTAACCCCATTGTCACTCCGATCAGCACTCTCTGCCATTGGTGGAGAACGCCGATTGGAAGTCGGTTGGCTGCTGGTTTTCCAGCATGCACATCCACAGAAGCTGGCCGATTGGCCAGCTTTTTTTCTATCGGACAGACCGACATGCACACGGGCAGAATGTCGGGCCGGTATTTTTTTTTCGGGAAGAATGTCTGGAGACACTTGCCGTGTGTACTGGCTTAAGTGACTTCATTGGCATTGACTTCTTCAAAGGATAAGTTCACCGTTTGCAACATGTTACATGATGCACCATATTCAGGATGTAACATTTTACTGCCCCCCGCACCTCCCCGATCCCCCGCCTTGACAGTGAGTGGGGGATCCCCCCCCCCCCTCATTCGCTGCCACAATGTCAATAAAACGTGGCTGTGCAAGGCCCCGCTTGGCCGGCCACATAATTTATTCAGTGTTCTGTGAATGAATGGACTACAGCTACCAACAGCCTTTGGAGCTGTTTGCTTGTAGTTCTCAGTGAACTACCAGGATGCTGTTGAGCATTGTGGTAGTTCATTGATTTTTCTTGTCGGTCAATGATTTTTCCTGTCAGTTTGAAACTGCCTCTGTACGATGTATGGGCAGACAGTTTACATGGAAAGTCTGCAGGAGACCTGCATGGCACCAGCGATCTGCTGATCAGGGGTGTAATGCTTTCCATACCGTATATATTTGAGTATACCGTATATATTTGAGTATAAGCCGATCCGAATATAAGCCGAGGCACCTAATTTTACCACAAAAAAATGGGAAAACGTATTGACTCGAGTATAAGCCTAGGGTGTCCATTTGCATGCCTCACTGTGCCCATGACTAGACTTACGTTTTTCGTGGGAGTATATAGAAGGGGTGCCCAGCTTTGAAAAATTGGTGCTCCCTGGCCATAGGTCCCCCAGAAAGCAAACTTTGACCGTTTAACATGGGAGTCTATGGAAGGGATACCTGACTTTGAAAAATCGGTATTCCCCGGCCGTAGGTCCCCCGGACAACAAACTTAGAGGAAGAGTGAGGCTATATGTGTGCCAAGTTTGGGGTCCAGGGGACCTACGGCCGGTCGGTACTGGGTCCCCAAAGTCCAGGAGATCAGGCGCACAAATGTGTAAGCCGAGGGGGGCATTTTCAACACCAAAAAATTTGCTGAAAAACTTGGCTTATTCTCGAGTATATACGGTCCATTTTTTTTAACCTGCAAAAAAGGTGCTTTTTATTTTATTGAAAAGGTGAACTTATTATTTTCCTAGCTTTTTTATTTCCTTTTTCAATCTTCCACTTTTTTTTGCAGACTCCAAAGGACAGTTCTCCTAGCAAGAAGAAGAGCGCCGCCAACATGTTCCTGACTTCCGTCAGGCAATGTCTTAGTCAGGAGAACTATAACATTTTCATGGAAGCCCTTACAGGCTATAAGGTGGACAATGATCTGCAGGCACTCGTTCCAAAGCTGTGTGCTCTGTTCTGCCAGGACCCAGGGAAGAAGGCTCTGATGAGAGGTAAGTAGCTGTCCTTGTTGTTCCATGCTGTCTTTATGTAGCACATCACAGTGTGAGCCAAGTCCAGTTAATATTTTCCAGGTACTCTGTTTTGATATACACCGAGCTGGAGAAATTACAGACGTCCTTTTTTCCCACAAATAGAGCTTTCGTTTGGTATTTGATCACCTCTGCGTTTTTATGTTTTGCGCTATAAACAAAAGAAGAGCGTCAATTTAAAAAAAAAAAACACAATATTTTTTTTTATTTACTACAGCTTTAGCTACATCTACCTTTGCAAATTTACTGTACAAAGCAGTAAGTACACTATTGTACCTCCGTCCCTTTTTTTCTATAAAAGCCCCCACTCTTCTGGGAAGGCTTTCTGCTTCTTATGAAGATTATGGAGTGTTGTTTTTGTATTTCTCCCTGCGTGGAAATCTTCTTTTCCATTCAGAAGAATGTTTGAGATCTGGTAAAGATGTTGAATGAGAAGACCTGGCTCGCAATTTGCACTTCAGCTCATCCCAAAGGTGTTCAGTAGAGTTCAGGTCAAGACTTTGAGTAGAACAGTCAAGATCCTCAACACCAAACTCCTCAAACCATGTATTTTATGGAGTGGGCTTTGTGTACCAGAGCACAGTTGTATTGGAACATCAAAGGGCCTTCTCCAAATTGTTGCTTCAGCATTTACAGTACTATTTACTGAGCCACACCCCCAATCTCAATCATTTGATGGGGAGTCCACATTCTGTCTATGTAGTGGGGATGCAATGATCAGGTGTTTACAAATATTTGACCATAGTATAGTGCAGCTATTCTTAACCAGGATTTAGTGGAACCCTGGGATTCCTCTAGACGTTGCTAGGGGTTTCTTGCGCAGTGAACAATTTCTGCCTCTCAGCTGAGTGACCACTGACACCAATGATCTGGCAGGTACCAGCATTCATTGATGGCAGCATAGTCAAACCATTCTCAACCAGTGTTCCATGGAGCCCTTGGGTTCCTCCAGGGCAGCCATTCTCAACCAGGATTTCATGGAACCCTAGGGATCCTTCAGGGCAGCAATTCTCAACCAGAGTTCCATGGAGCCCTTGGGTTCCTCCAGGGCAGCCATTCTCAACCAGGGTTGTATCAAGCCCTAGGGATGCCCCAGGGAAGCCATTTTCCATCAGGGTTCCATGGAGCCCTAGAGATGCTCCAGGGCAGCCATTCTCAACCAGGGTTCCTTGGGGCCCTAGGTTTCTTCCAGGGCAGCCATTCTCAACCAGGATTTAATGGAGCCCTAGGGTTCCTCCAGACATTGCTAGATATTTGACCATAGTATAGTGCAGCTATTCCGAACCCTGGAATTCCTCTAGACATTGCTAGGGGTTCCTTGGATAGTGAACAAATTCTGCCTCTCAGCTGAGTGACCACTGACACCAATGATCTGGCAGGTACCAGCACTCATTGATGGCAGCATAGTCAAACCATTCTCAATCAGGATTCCATGGAACCGTAGGGTTCCTTCAGGATAGCCATTCTCAACCAGGGTTGTATCAAGCCCTAGGGATGCCCCAGGGAAGCCATTTTCCACCAAGATTTCATGGAACCCTATGGATCCTTCAGGGCAGACATTCTCAACCAGGGTTGTATCAAGCCCTAGGGATGCCCCAGGGAAGCCATTTTCCATCAGGATTTCATGGAACCCTATGGATCCTTCAGGGCAGCCATTCTCAGCCAGTATTCCATGGAACCCTAGGGTTCTGTTGTAATATTAATATAGATGTGTAGGTATTTAAAATGTGACCATAGTATAGTGCAGCTATTCTCAACCAAGGTTTTGTGGAACCCTGAGATTCCTCCAGACTTTGCTAGGGGTTCCTTGAGCAATTTCTGCATCTCGGATGAATAACCACTGACACCAATGATCTTTTGAGCTGTCTGTAATAAGCAGCATTCTTCCTAATGACCCTCAAATTATGTACAATGAGTTAAACAGGTTGACAAAGGCTGGTATAGTGTATATTCTTGAATGATAAACCACTTCTATTTCTCCTTTTTTTTTTTGTATACAGGCTTTTACCAGTTCATCCGGCCTCATCACAAGAAAGAATTTCATTTGGCCTGTGAAAAATTTACCGGAAAAGGGTGTGGATACAAACCGGAGCACAGTATACCACGGGAAGAGAGAGAGAAAGGTGAGCAATTCAGTGTCGGGACTGACTTCTCTAGTTACCTAAATCTCATATCGGCCTTATTTTTTGACACTGCTATTGTGGCTGATTTTGTTTCCAGCAGAGCCTTCTACCACGGCACACAGCCAGGGCGTTTCCAAGCTAACTTTTTCTGAGGGTTCAGAGCATCACCTGAATCATGGTGGAGGCCACATGAGCTCCGAGTCCTTAAAAGGTAGGAATTCAGCTGAAAAATTTTGTCCATTGAAATTCCTGCGAGAGATACACACAGCAGACAAGCTTTTGGCCCCTTTCACTGCCGTGATTGGAGTTGCTAGATTTTGCCATGATTTCAGGGAATGCCTGTGTAAACTTGAGCTCTTATGGACCTTAACTCGCATCAAAGTCGGACCAAAGTAGTACAAGGCACTACTTTGAAGTTGGTGCGGCTTGACGTCGTACAGATATGAATGGTACTCATTGAAAATCATGGGGGTAGGACTTGTCATTCGACTTTGCAGTCCCAAGTCGCAGGACAAGTGTGAAAAGGGGCTTTAGCTGACCAGGATAGTCATTTCAAGAAATTCTATCAAACTCGGTCCTGAATTCAGCTGCGTTTTTAAAGTAGCTCTAAACCCGATCTTTATCCAGTTGCCTACCTTGGGCTTCTTACAAACGTCCATAAAACTCTATCCTCTGTACACAGGATGGCCCGGATTCACATACATCGGCGCATATTTATGCCGCTGTAGCGTATCTTCTTTACGCTACGCCGACACAGCGCAGAGAGGCAAGTATGGAATTCAGGAAGCCAATGCTGCCAAATCTGCGCTGGGTTTCTTAGGCGTAAGTCGTCGTAAGTGGAAGTGGGCGTGCACCATGCTAATGAGGCGTGACCCCATGCAAATGATGGGCCGAGCGCCATATAGATATGAATAACGAACGGCGCATGCGCTGTCCCGTGGACGCTTCCCAGTGCGCATGCTCAGAATCACGTCGCAACGAATGCCTAAGATACGACGTAACCTACGCACAGCCATATTCACGTACAACGTAAACAATATAAAATACGACGGCTTGAGTGCCCTGGTCCATACCTTTGCATGGGTTGCGCCTCATATATGGGGAATAACTTTACGCCGGACGTAGGACTTGCGCTAACCGCGTATATTATGCGCAAGTACGTTCGTGAATCGGCATATCTCCCTCATTTGCATATGTGCATAGAAAATCCATGGGAGCGACAAATGCGCCCAGCGTAAATATGCGCCTACGATACGCCGGCGTAGGCAAGTTACGTCGGTCTGATGAAGCCTATTTTTAGGTGTATCCCAGTTTGTGGGCACGGCGCACAGATACGACGGCGCATATTTACACTTATCTCGAGATACGTCGGCGTAAGTGCTTTGTGAATCCGGGCCGATGTGTCTTGTACACCTTGCACTTATCGTTTCTTATCTCCTTCTGCTCAGCTAATGTGCACAGCCTGTAAAATCCTATGACAAGGGAGCTAGTCTTCCTCACAATGATCACTCTGACAGGCAGTTTCAGTGAGAATTCAATGTAACATTTTGAGCCAAAACAACAATAAAACAACTAAAGCAGTAGCTTTTTATCTCCTGCATTTCATCAGACTAGAGCTGCAGCTGGCAGAGGAAAGTATTTTTTTTTATTGTGTGCACAGGGAGTTATATCTTAATTAACCAGGGCATGCTTCTTTTGTAAATAACTTTAAGGGCTCTTTCACACGGAACGGATCCGTATTGATCCGCCCCGTGTGTGTCTGTCGGCTCAGCGGGGATCATCCGTAATCCCCGCTGAGCTGTCGGCGGACAGGGCGGTCCCCGCACACTGTGCAGAGACCGCCCTGTCTTTCCTCCGCTCTCCCCTATGGGGAATCGGATGAATACGGACCGTGTGTCCGTATTCATCCGATCCGTTCCGCCAGACGGAAGAAAAATAGGGTTTTCTTTCGTCTGAAAAAGCGTATCTTTGCGGAGGCGGATGTTTGCGGACGTTAGCGGATGCTCAATCCGCTAACGTCTGCAATCCCATAGGGACGCATTACAAGTCCGTAAACGGACTTGTAAAAAACGGACTGTTTGTCCGCCCATGTGAAAGGGCCCTAACAAGCTTTGTACCTAAATTTTTATTTTAATGTTGCAGTAAATAGAACAAGCAGCAGCATAAAATGTATGTGTTTTCCTCACATTAAGATCCCCTTCACACTGGAGCGTTGGCAGTAAAGCGCTGCTATTTTTAGTGGCGTTTTATCCTTGTTTTTTCTGAGCTCTTCAGCCTTTAGTGGGTGCCCTTTACCCCCGGTATCGGCCAAAAAATCGCTAAAAGCACATTTTGCCAGCGATTCACCGACGCTGCCCATTGATTTCAATGGGCAGGGGCGTTTTTGGAGCAGTGTATAAGAATGAAGCCACCAAATCGAAGGACTAGTAAGCTACACTGCAAGGCTCAAAATGTGAAGTCCTGAGCTACTAGCCAGGCCTCAAGGGTTACTCGCCACCAATTAAATGTTTTATGCAGAATTTTATTCACATCTAATGAGATTGGATACTATGGTTTAGGTGATTGTGTAGCACTGCAACATCTAAAGAGAAAAATGAGTGGATAGAGGGGTGAAGGCAGTATGGAATGTATATATTAAGAGGGAGACATTCCACTCTGGTTACACAGTTGCGTTGGTGGAGTCCTATGCAGCCCATGGATTAAATTCTGAGGAGTATCAAAACGTAGACCACCAGGTCCAGGTCTTGGAGAATTGCTCCTCTTTACCTGTTTCCTGTGACAACATTTATTCCAAGCTATTGATTTGGTCCACTTCAATTGCCCAATTCCCCAGGGAAGGCATGCTCATCTACTTCCAATGTCTGGGCAGGACCGTTTCTAGCTGCTGCCAGAAAGTGACACAGAATGTATTTTTTGACCGATTTTAAGCAGTCCAGGGAGCATAGATAGCAGAGCTACCTCAGGAGAGGGTGTAATTGAGGTCTCCATGAGTCTGCAGTACAGCTTGAGGATCTTTTGCCAGAACCTCCTCTAAGGGGGGGGGGGGGGGGGCATTCCCACCAAATGTGGAGTAATGTTCCCTTGGATGACAAGCAATGCCAGCAGGTATCCGGGAGCACCGGGTTTTTCCAGTGCAAAGTCGAGGGGCATCTGTACCAACTGGTTAACAACTTGAATGCTTTTTCTTGAGCTTTGAGCCTAAGGATATAGTCAGAATGAAGCACTTTTGCCAGTCTACAGGTGAAATGGAGTGGCCCAAGTCTTCCTTCCAGGCCTGTGTGTATGGGGGGAGGTCGGGATTAGAAACCATATGTAGGAGAGAGTATAGTTGAGAGACTACATGCATAGGGGGGGGGGGGTCTGGAGCAGCATGTTCTGCAAGTCTGTTAAGTCAGTAAGTATATCAGGTAGAGATGGGAAGCTACGGATGTAGGATATCACTTGTTGCCTCTGCAGCCAATGCGTTGACGTATGAGGAGGTGATCCGGAAGTAAAAGTCTTAAATCAGAGAAGAGTCTGAACGCAGGACTTGGGCAAGTCGTCTGTGGTCCTCCTTACACCAAGGTACAAAACTCGCTTCATGTAGGGCTGGTGGAAAAGCCGAACAGTGGAGTCTTGGGTCCTTTTAGTGGAGATAGGCTTGGAGGAATTCATTCGGGTCCATAGTTGTATGGTTTGTCGGGTGAGGTCGCCAGGGGGTGGAGATCTATTGGATTGAGATGGCTCTCTATTTGTACCCATAATTTAGTGGAAGAATGATGGAACCAGTTGAGTATACGCGTGAGTACTGCTGTGCTATAGTATAAAGAGGCATCTGGAGCTCCAGCTCCACCACCAGGGCTCAAGTCCTGGGGGAACGCGTGGGAACGGAGTTCCTGCACTTTTTTCACAGCAGGAACGCAGTTCCCTCTGCAGGACTAGAGCAGCCGAGCCACCCGAGCCGATCCTTCACTAAGCGGTGATGCCCAGCTCGAGTCACTGTCAGGGGCAGCCGAACCTTAGTAATCCTTTATGTTACTGGCCGCTTCTTGTATATGGATTCATCAGGTAGTGTGCGGTTAACCTGTCACTTCCTCTATGCCGCAATGTCTCCTGGGAACAATGACAAAAGCTCCCAGGAGACATTGCGGGATAGAGGAAGTGACGGAATACCCGCACACTACCTGATGAATCCATATACAGGAAGCGGCCAGTAACATAAAGGATTACTAAGGTACAGTGGATCGAAAAAAAAAGCAAAACATGCGGTTTAGTAATTATGCATATGAGTGTATCATTTTTCTTTTTTTTGGTGGGGGAGTGGATCTTGGGTGGGAGTTCCCACACTTTTTCCCCAGGACTTGACCCCTGTCCACCACGAATCTCATAGCATATCCGAGGACAAGCCCCCCCTCCCCCCACACAGATAAGAGGATAACAGTTGGCGGAGCTTCCTAAAGAACCAGGAGGGTATGGAAATGGGATTTTAGAGCATTCACCCTGCCTAGCCATCATAGGCATTTCTTCATGTATTTTGAGAGATCTGTCTTGGTTCTAAGCAGAAGGGGACAAAAGTTCAGGGAGAACAATTGGGACCCTTCTGTGGGTATTTGGATTCCTTCAGGTAACAGATGAAAGTGGAACATGTTTTAAAGGGAAACTTAGTGGAGACTTGGCGGAGGGCCTCCTTGGACAGTGGGATGTTCAGGATTTCTGACTCGGTATGATTCACTTTGAAATTGCTCAGTTTCCCAAACCTCGTGAATTCCTGCATTATATGCGGTAAAGATAGATGGGTTTGGGTTACAAACATTAA
Source organism: Rana temporaria (assembly GCF_905171775.1). Lineage (NCBI taxonomy): Eukaryota > Metazoa > Chordata > Amphibia > Anura > Ranidae > Rana > Rana temporaria. The sequence goes on from NC_053500.1 coordinate 14,144,200, forward strand.
CATGTTATCTGCAAAGAGAGCCTTTTATTATTTGTTTGGTCACTTTTATTCCCTATTGCAAGGAATGTAAGAAAACGGGGGTAAATACTGCGCTAATGGTACAAATATGACAAAATTAGATTAAGTGAAAAATAAGCTGCGACACAAAAACATGTAAAAACTGTGCAAAAGGGAATAGTCGCGCTATAAAATTACATATGGACATATATTTTGTGATCCAAATACTTATGGAAATGTGAAAATGGAGTGTGAAAATGAAAAAAATATATGAGTAAAATAAGAATAACATTTTGTGGATTAAAAATAAATGAATATGAATGCTAAAAAATGGAGTGAATAGCATACAATAAGGAGCAACAAATATATATATGCTAATAAAAAATTGTGATACAGAACGTCACAAGGACATCCTCCTGCATGAGTCAAATGTCTGTAAATCAAACCAACAACAAGCGTTTACATATTGTTTTATCAGCGCTGTTATCCGGCTCCGAGCGGGGATTCCTGTGGGGAATAGGCGTTCCTAAGCCAAGCGGAGTTGATGGACGGGCTGCTAAAGCGCGTCACGCCTTCCGAAAATACCCAAAGTGGCGCTCGAGTGTTTACGGCGCCTGCGCAGTCAGCTCTACACGGCAGGCGCCGTAAACACTCGAGTGTCACTTCGGGTATTTTCGGAAGGCGTGACGCGCTTTAGCAGCCCGTCAATCAAATCCGCTTGGCTTAGGAACGCCAATCCCCCAAAGGAATCCCAGCTCGGAGCCGGATAACAGCGCTGATAAAACGATAAGTACAAAAAAAAAAAAAGGCATACTGCAGATGTCAGCAGTATGTTGAATCTAATGGCAGAAAGTAGATTTTTGGGTGAACCTCCGCTTTAACAGACCTCTGACATCTCCCCTTTAAGACAGAGAAAGGGACTAAGGACACAGATTCCCCAGTCCCTTTCTCTGCAGCCTCAGCTGAAATGAATGGAGGGAAGCTCCTCTCCATTCATAAACTGAAGCATCGTAAACACAGGTGTTTCCGTGCGCCCCCGCCGCGCGATCGCGACGGGCCTGCGATGGCCGGTAATTGAGGCCGCGGCCTTGCAGGCCGCAAAGCCGTGGCCTCAATTACCGGCGGGCGCCAGGTCACAATTTCTTGTCGCAATTGCGACCTGGCGCCCGGATATTATCGAGCCATGTTTTACATCATGGACATACCTACCTGACCCCTGTGCTTTACTCTCCCCCACACTTGCAGCATAGATCCAGCATACTGTTGACATCTGCAGTATGCTGGTCTTTTTTTTTTGGTACCTATCGTTTTAGCAGTAATTCTTCTATGGCTCCGAGCGAGGATTACTTCCTGGTATAGGCATTCCCGAAGACAAGCAAGTTGATTGACAGCCTTCGATAGCGCGTCACGGCTTCCGAAAATCCACACGAGTGACACTCGGTAATTTACGGCGCCTGCGTAGTCAGCTCTACACGGCAGGCGCAGGCGCCGTAAACAGCCAAGTGTCACCTCGGCTGTTTTCGGAAGCCGTGACGCGCTATCGAAGGGCGTTTTTTTTTTTTTTTTTTTACACGGATGGCAAGAAAAAAAAAATAAGGGTTATAACCTGTAACGGGAGGGCCCATGGAACCCAGGAGCTCTTAGAAAGTATGAGCCAGAAAATAATGGACATTCAGAATATGTCTTGTATTGCTTTAACACGGGTCTGTAATCCCCAATATCTCCCAGGATATATGCCATATTAGAATAGTGACTCATTCTAGGGTGGCTGCTCTGCATCTAATTGTGGCTTGTGGTAATTGACCCTGTAATTGTCTGAGGGTGTATTGATGATAATGTGTATTGTAAGTTAGCAGACAGCCTAAAGGTCATGTGTCTGAGTCATCAGCTGTAGTTAATTATCTCATGTAAATTAGGTCAGGGTGTCTGCTAAGAGATGTATTAAGGATGATGTGTATTGGGGGGGCTTGTTTATGTAACCATTGTGTGATGATGTGGGTGGAGTTGGGTCATTGTTCATTTGGTTACTGCAGTATCCTAAATTGTATATAAGAGCCTGTATTTCTCAAGTGTCAGACCTGCTTTTACTTCATACAGAGCGTTGTCTCGTCTCTGGGGAAGAATTGTTCTTACGGGTCTCGTTCGCCTGTGGAGTGTTCGGAAAGGGAATATCCTAAACGGCTTTAACCCCTTTCGCATTTGGGGTGCCGTTACATAACCTTCTTTGATCTTTCTGAAAAAAAATAACCAGATCAAAACCTGGAATCTCTGCCATATCTGGTTGTCTTGTTGTGCCACCTAAGATGCTGGCCAGCTCCCTTGGACAATGTTGCCTTGTATCTTTTTTTAACCTGTTCCCTACCGAGTCATTGTAAAATGATGTCGGCGGGAACCCTCCGTCTTTCAGACTGGACGTCATATGACGTCCTAGCCTTCTTATATGCAGTTAAAGAGGAGGTTCCCCCCTCCTGCTCATATTACTCTAACAATACACCTGTGACCAGAAACATAAATTAACATGAGCTAATTAACTAATACCTTAAAGCAGCTGATGTGACTCCCTAACTACAATACATGTTATCATACAAATCAACAAAGAACTCCTTCATACAATTGCAGGGTTAATTAGCACGAGCAACAATGGTTGAAAGACCCTTAGAAGCCATACTAGACCCATTTACATTATAGCAGACAACAGACAGACAGGTGGCTGTAGTTGATGACATCAGCATCTTCTAACAGTATGTGTTCCAACAGTATGAATGGGTCACTCTTTATAATATGACATATACACGGTTCCCAGAGTCTGTGTGTCTTGGGGGGACATGGACCTGAATCCAAAGTAACACCACCTCAAGGGTCCCCAGGCATAGGTCTCACAAAGAGCATCGTTCCCCCAAATACCAGGGCCCATGAACGGTAGTCAAGAGGCCAGCATTCAGTCCTCTCCAAAAGCCTCTGTCCCAGGTGAGTCTGTCACAATTTTTACTGAATGTTTTTCAACTACAAAACAGCAGTACCATTTAGCTGTAAGGCTATGAAGAGTACAGGTGAAGAAAATAAAAAACGCCTCAGCAATAACATACCAACTTCAGTCTCTGCCGACACATTGGCCAAAAGACCGGTGACCAGTAAAAGTAGAGCCATCTCCCGTTCAAAAGCAATACAAGGATAAATCAGCTACACTTCTGTCTGATCCCATCCAGCTACTACTCCTTAATGCAGGGCTCGAAAAATCCGGGTCGCCGTGGCTACTAGAAATAGCATCCTGGCGACTTGGCTTGGAAGGTGGGCAAAAGTCCCCAGCTCTTCCTTGTGTGAGCTGGCGCCATTTGGTGGTGGCCGTTGGTATTACAAGTTAAGCATTACAAGTTAAACAGCAATTCTAATGTCATTTTTCACTATTTTCACTGCCATCTTCTTCCATCTAATTAGAACTCCCAAACATTTGTTTTTATCCTAACACCCTAGAGAATAAAATGGCGATCGTTGCAATACTTTGTCACGCAGTATTTGCGCAGCGGCCTTACAAGCGCACTTTTTTGGGGAAAAATTACACTTTTTTTAATTAAAAAATAAGACAGAAGTAAAGTTATCCCCATTTTTTTTAATATTATGAAAGATAATGTTACGCCGAGTAAATTCATACCCAACATGTCACGCTTCAAAATTGCGTCCGCTCGTGGAATGCCGACAAACTTTTACCCTTTAAAATCTTCATAGGCGACGTTTAAAAAAAATCTGCAGGTTGCATGTTTTGAGTTACAGAGGAGGTCTAGGGCTAGAATTATTGCTCTCGCTCTACCAATCGCGGCGATACCTCACATGTGTGGTTTGAACACCGTTTACATATGCGGGCGCTGCTCACGTATGTGTTCACTTCTGCGCGCAAGCTCGTCGGGACAGGGTACGTTTTCTGGCTCCTAACTTTTTTAGCTGGCTCCTAGATTCCAAGCAAATTTGTCAAACCCTGGTTTAATGACCTTTTGGCTTGTTCATCGACTTTGCTTCTGCTTGTTCCTTATCTACTCCATGCGTTACCTGACCCCCGCTTGCTTTTTCCCCCCACTTGGCAATCCAGAGAACCACATCTCGGCAATTCGCATGCAGCAATACCCATCTCTACTATCAGGCGCTCTGGTGAATACCGGCTAGTGCCAAGACCCCACGCACCTCAGGTGCCATGGGGATCTGCTTGTATATTTCAATTTGATTATTTGTGAACCTCTCTACTGCTACAGTCACTGGCCCCCAAGTGTGACCCCCCAGACCCTGAAATTTTGCCCTTTAGTTCCCCTTTAGGTTAATATCATTTGATTAATCGGCATCAATAATCTGAGCTAAATTTGATTTATGGGAAGTGTCAATTTTACTTAAGACTTCCCTGAATTCCTGGCTGAGCAGACTTGAGTCACATTCCGTAGGCTAAATTAATTATACAGTGCGGTACGGTTGACACAGACTCAAGGGCTGACCACAAAGAAAACTTTAATAGGAGTTTCTTTGGAAAGATTTCCAAGATAAGCTTGTTGTTCTGGGAGTTTTTGATGAGGTTCAAAGAAACGTCCTGCTTTCTCATAACATGTGCTCTTATGCCCCGTACACACGATCGGAAATTCCGACAGCAAAAGTCCGATGTGAGCTTTTGAACGGAAATTCCGACCGTGTGTGTATATGCTCCATCGGACTTTTGGTGTCTGAATTTCTGCCCGCAAAAGATTGAGAGCTGGTTTTCAAATTTTCAGACAAAAAAAAAAATCCTGTCGGAAAATCCAATCGTCTGTAGCAATTCCGACGCGCAAAGTTCTGACGCATGCTCCGAAACATTGAACTTCATTTTCTCGCCTCGTCGTAGTGTTGTACGTCACCGCGTTCTTGACGGTCGAAATTTCCGAGAACTTTTGTGTGACCGTGTGTATGCAAGCCAAGCTTGAGCGGAATTCCATCAGAAAAACCATCCAAGGTTTTTCAGACGGAAAATCAGATCGTGTCTACGGGGCATAAGGGTGTTCCTCTGTTTATGACCCATTGCCAACTAAAGGACTTGATTGTTTAGCTGACTTTATTTGTATTACACAAAGGATCCATCAGAGGCTTAAAGGTTAAACAGACCTGTGTGATTTTTGTCTTCCCAACACCTGTGTCATTTCAGAGAATTGGTCTCTTATAATTAGGGTTGTCCCGATACCAGTATCGGTATCGGGACCGATACCGAGTATTTGCAGGAGCAAATGCCCCCGATGCCTGAATAGAATACTTGGGGGGACATGGCTGCAATATATGGGGGGACATGGCTGCAATATATGGGGGGACATGGCTGGATATATGTGGGGGGACATGGCTGCAATATATGGGGGGACATGGCTGGATATATGTGGGGGGACATGGCTGGATATATGTGGGGGGACATGGCTGGATATATGTGGGGGGACATGGCTGGATATATGTGAGGGGACATGGCTGGATATATGTGGGGGGACATGGCTGGATATATGTGGGGGGACATGGCTGCAATATGTGGGGGAACATGGCTGCAATATGTGGGCGGACATGGCTGCAATATATGGGGGGACACGGCTGGATATATGTGGGGGGACATGGCTGCAATATGTGGGGGGACATGGCTGCAATATGTGGGGGGACATGGCTGCATTTGGGGACACATTTAAAAAAAAAGTATCGGTATTCGGTATCGGCGCGTACATGAAAAAAAGTATCGGTACTTGTACTCGGTCCTAAAAAAGGGGTATCGGGACAACCCTACTTATAATCACTTTCCTATTTTCAGTTTCCAAAAACTGCCTCTTTTTTTTTTTTTGTGTTAGCAACACTGATATTTGAGACGTTTGGTTTTTTATATTTTTTTTTTATTAATTTATATTATCCATAATATATATTTTTTTTTTAAATTACGACCCCTGAACATTAGGTTATCAAACAAATGGCAATATCAAACAAATGGCAATAAGACACAATACTCTTTGCTTCAATCAGATGTAATGAAAAATAATGTAATTGTGTAAATATTTCTTTATAAAAAAGACCATTATGTTATATTGGGGTCATTTTTTTATTTTAAGGTTGAATATATTTTTATTAACCATTTTGGGGTACAGAATAAAAAAAAAAACATGTGGGGTGGGTGGTAGTGGTAGAAAGCTACCGCTACACTAACGGTCCATAGAGTTAGGTCATAGAAATGTAATAGTTGCAGTCAATATCCTAAGCATTTAATGCATTCATGTTTTTTTTTTTTGTACTTGCCGATACCAATTACTGATACCTACCACAACTTTTTTGTTTACACTTCAGCTGTGGTACAAAGCTGTCACATTTTGCACCTTTCGATGGGTGGGGGTACCTGGCAAGGCTGGGAAAAAAATCGATTAGATTTAAGTTGAAAGGTAAAATCGATTCATATTTTCGAAAAATATATATTTTTTTAACCCTGTACTAAGGACATGGCCCGTCATATTACTTGAGAAAACATGGCCTGTCATATTACATGTGGGTGGGGGGGCACACTCTACCTGAGGATCACCCATAGGGGGTTCTTCTCAGTAATGGGCCACGCCCGGCACTTTCTGGTTGGACGATCCATCTCCTGGAGTACCGTGCTCCTTCCAGCCGCCACTGACATAGGAGAGGTGGGCACTGATGATTGCCCCCCTCTGATCACTTATCGGCATGATGACGGTGTGTAGGTGAGGAAAGGCTCCCAGGTAAACGATGGTGTTCAGATACTACCGCTGTCCCACCCTGAGCCTCAGAAGCAGGAAGTAATTGGACACGTCACAATACCGCCGACAACCACTAGAGACTAGAACGATGCTGTCCTGAGTCCACTGGGTGGCTCACTGTGAGAAAGAAGGAAGCCCAGGCATCCATCCAGTGGCACATTATGCTGACATCGGTTCCGATATCAGCGCCATTTGCATTCCACGCTGGTTCCGACGGCTTCTCCTCGGTCCAGTCTTCTTACAGGGTTTCTGTAGCACAATAAATATATATATTTTAAAATATATTTACAGTTATTTTGTTTTAAAGGGGTTGTAAAGGTACAATTATTTTTCCCTAAATAGCTTTCTTTACCTTAGTGCAGTCTTCCTTCACTTACCTCATCCTTCCATTTTGCTTTTAAATGTTTTTTAGAGGAAACAATTGCCCAGCTCCAGTACCTGGTTTTGGCTCTTACTCATTCCCACTTGAGGGTGAGTTTGGCCTCCTCCTTTTTCACTCCCGGCTTCCCTTCGCCAAGATGGCGGCGGCAGCACCAGGGAGACGTTTTTTAAAAACATCGGCCTGGGCGAGGACACTGCTGGATTCATGGACAGGTAAGTGTCCTAATATGAAAAGTCAGCGGCTACAGTATTTCAATTTTTTTTCTGAAGGAGCCTGGAGCTCGGCTTTAAAGCGGGAGTTCACCCATTTAAAAAAAAAAAAAAAAAATCTCCCCTTAGCTTCCTGCTCGTTCGGTCTAGGGGAATCGGCTATTTATATTAAAATATGTGCAGTACTTACCCGTTTTCGAGCTGCATCTTCTTCCGTCGCTTCCGGGTATGGGTCTTCGGGAGCGGGCGTTCCTTCTTGATTGACATTCTTTCGAGAGGCTTCCGACGGTCGCATCCATCGCGTCACTCGTAGCCGAAAGAAGCCGAACGTCGGTGCGGCTCTATACTGCGCCTGCGCACCGACGTTCGGCTTCTTTCGGAAAATCGTGACGCGATGGATGCGACCGTCGGAAGCCTCTCGGAAACCTGTCAATCAAGAAGGAACGCCCATTCCCGAAGCCCATACCCGGAAGCGACGGAGAGGATGCGTCTCGTAAACGGGTAAGTACTGCACATATTTTAAAATAAATAGCCGATTCCCCTAGTAATAACGAGCAGGAATCTAAGGGGGAAAAGTGCCCTCTAAGGGTGAACCCCCGCTTTAAGAACAAACACATGTATACATATATGGCAGAAACCTGCCTATGTCAACAAATAGCAATCCGCTCCAACTAGGGCCTCTTTGAAAGTTGAAACACGTCATCATGATTGCCCTGAGCTGTTTGTTCCCTTTTTTAAATAAATATTTTCAAGAACTGTCCGCTTTGTGTGCGGGGACTGTCCTTGTTTTACTTTTAACATGCTTTCCCCTAAAGCTAAATTGATGGGTGGGTTTTACCATCCTGGCTTATACATTATCTTTCCAGGAAGGAGATAACACTGCCCACCCTAGTCCAGAGCATGTACAAATGTCAGTTAAAGTTACGACTTATTTACATTGCGGTGGTAGCTGCACATATTTGGGCAAAAGAAAAACATACCGGAGGCTGAAGCATGATGTCAGTCTTTGTGAAAAAAAAAAAAAAAAATGATGTCAGTCAACACCGCTTGGTCTTTAACCACTTCCATACCTGGGCCTGTTCTGGCACTTCTTCTCTCCTTCATGTAAAAATCATCATTTTTTTTCTAGAAAATTTACTCAGAACCCTACAAACATTATTAGCTGGATTCAGGTAGACGTGCCTAACGTCAGGCAGGCGTAGCGTATCTCATATACGCTACGCCGCCGTAAGTTAGAGAGGCAAGTGCTGTATTCACAAAGCACTTGCGTCGTAAGTTACGGCGGCGTAGCGTAAATGTGCCGGCGTAAGCGCGCCTAATTCAAATTGTGAAGAGGTGGGCGTGTTTTATGTAAATAAAGCATGACCCCACGTAATTGACGTTTTGAACGAACGGCGCATGCTCCAAATTACGCCGCAAAGACTTTTTGGTTTCGACGTGAACGTAAATTACGCCCAGCCCCCTTCACGGACGACTTGCGCAAACGACGTAAAAATTTGACGCGGTTCCGACGTCCATACTTAACATTGGCTGCGCCATCTTTTTGGTGGAATATCTTTACGCCTGAAAACGCCTTATGTAAACGGCGTATCTTTACTGCGACGGGCAAGCGTACGTTCGTGAATAGGTGTATCTCGCTAATTTACGCATTCTAGGCGTAAATCAGCGTATACGGCCCTAGCGGCCAGCGTAAATAGACAGCTAAGATACGACGGCACCGGCGGTCGTATCTTAGCTACATTTAAGCATATCTCAATTTGAGAATACACTTAAAGCGGGAGTTCACCCGAAAAACTATTTTTAACATTAGATTGAGGCTCATTTTGGGAAGCAGAATCGGGTGTTTTTTTTTTAAATCTAAGCTGTACTTTCCGTTTTAAAAAAGCAATCTTTTCCGCCGCTTCCAGGTATGGTCTTCGGGACTGGGCGTTCCTATTTGATTGACAGGCTTCCGACGGTGGCATACATCGCGTCACGAGTAGCCGAAAGAAGCCGAACGTCGGTGCGGCTCTATACGGCGCCTGCGCACCGACGTTTGGCTACTTTCGGAAAATCGTGACGCTCTGTATGCGACCGTCGGAAGCCTGTCAATCAAATAGGAACGCCCAGTCCCGCAGCCCATACCCGGAAGCGGCGGAGAAGATCGATCTCTAAAACGGTAAGTACTGCTTCGATTTAAAAAAAAAACACCCGATTCTGCTTCCCAAAATGAGCCTCAATCTAATGTTAAAAATTGAGTTTTTGGGTGAACCTCCACTTTAAATATACGACGGCGCAGGCTCGGAGTTACGACGGCGTATCTACTGATAAAACGGTAAAGTTAGCCCAATTTTTTTGTATAATGTGAAACCATTTTTAGCCTCTTAGATAAAAAAAAAATACAAAATAGATTTAATAATACCATCATCCAGGACTAGATTAGATAGAAATGGGGCTTAGGGTACCCCAAGATACCCCAAAAAGAGGGAGGGCGGGTGGGCAAAGTGGACTGTTCCGGTACAGGGTAAATAGATAATTTCAAACGAGAATATATCAAAATTGGGTACATTTATTGACAAAGCATCAAAAACTATAAAAAACATTAAACATCACAAACGAATAAAACAATACACATTGTGACAACCATAACAGTCACCGAACATATGTCCCATGGGGAGATCCCGGTGAGAGTAGAGGTCACGATATACAAGATCTCTACTAGTTTCACGACATACGTCGCTTCGTCAGGAGAGGTTCTATGAGCAAGTATTCCCGTTTGGTTTAAATGTTCAGACCACCGAGGAGGGTGTCCCACGGCGGCCAGGGGGGGTGGATGCGAAGATGGACCGAACAACTGTATGGGGGGACCAGACAGTAATCCCAGTCCCGGTAAACACAGTGCTCTAAGGCACTGGTTAATGGTGATGAGATTGTGTGCCTCTTCTGTATAAACCAATAACATTCGACCTGTAGAGAAACTAGCCCAATAACCTTCGATTTTTGCACAGGACAGATAGCAAATTGTTTGAGTACACCCCAAAGTTGCCAAATGATTTTTATTTTTTATTAATTTTTTTGCCAGCTTGGTATTAAATGAACAAAGTAGTATGCAAATAATTACAGTATGTTAAATCGTTCTATAAATGTTTAAGAAAGAAACTCAAATCATAAGACTTTGCATTGGACAGCAGACGACAGAATGAAGTTGGAATGTTTAGTCTCACTTTAATATGTTTGTTCCTTCTTTAGCAAAGAGGAAGCTGCCAAGGTGAAGATTTCCCAGTGTCTGCCCTTCCAACAGGAAAGCCTGGCAATGCCCTTTAGTCTGGCACAATGTGGGAAATGCACACGTGGGGAATGTCTGGGATGAAATTATAAATCGTACCCTCTAGGCTCACGTGTCTGTGTAACAATGCATGCCAAGGAGTGGAGAGGTCATATGAATAGGCAGTTTTCGATTTTAAACGGTTTGAGTTAACTGTTACATCCCTGGTGCTTTTTACCCAATACAAAAAAAGTGAACCATAAAAAAGTGCACAGGGTGTACACTTGGCCCTCCCTTTGAGGAGAAGGGACCCTAGCACTGATCCCCCCCCTGGGGCGCAAGACTCCTGAAGGGGACTGAGGAACTCATGGTCCTCCTAGCCAAAACCAGGCAGACCCAATGAGTTTGTGGTCCATTTACAAAGATTCTCAAAGATCCCGCGTTGGCGTAGTGTAAGCCATTTACACCACGCCGCCGCAAATTACTTGAGCAAGTGCCGTATTCGCAAAGCACTTGCTCCGTAATTTGCGGCGGCGTAGTGTAAATGGCCCGGCGTATGGCCGCGTAATTCAAAGGGGGCGGCCTGTATTCAAATTAAGCGCGCCGATCGAACTGCGCATGCGCCGGGCGTTAAAATAACCCAGTGCGCATGCTCCAGCTCACGACGGAAAACGTCAATGACGCTCACGTCAACTCGTATTCGCGAAGGACTTAGTAAAACGACGGAAAAAGACGACGCGGACCCCACGCCATACAGGCATACCCCGCTTTAAGTACACTCACTTTACATACACTCGCGAGTAAGGACATACCTGCGAGTGTATGTAAAGTGCCTTACAAGTACTGTACGGACATTTTGCAGCCGCAGTAGAAGGAGCTGAAGCTCCGAGAGCATACCCCACCCTGTTCCAGTGTGCCCCTGACACCCCCACTACAGCCCCTGACCCCCCACTACACCCTAAAAGTGAAAAAGGGTATCTTTTCACTTTAAGTACATTTTCGTTTTACATACATGCTCTGGTCCCGTTGTGTACTTAAAAGTGGGGTATGCCTGTACTTAACATGGCATACGGCGGACTGGCGTAAGGTTACCCCTCATATAGCAGGTGTAACCTTACGCTTACGTAAACGGCGACGCGGCGGTGCGAATTCGTTCGGGAATCGGTGTATCGGGCTCATTTGCATAGTCAAATGAGACCTGAACGTAAACGCCACCTAGCTGTCAGCGTTGTATTTTCATTTAGGATCCGACGGTGTAAGTGACTTACACCAGTCGGATCCTAGCCTAATTCCGGCGTATCTTGTTTTGCGAATACAAAACAATGATACACCGGCGGGATTTTCGAATTACGCCGGTGTATCTGTAGATACACCGGCGTAACTCTTTTGAGAATCTGGCCCAAAATCTCTAGAAAGAGTGCAAGCAGTAAAGATGTCCATCCTTCCAAAAGTATTATTTCATTTTAGATCCCTTCCTCTATATATTCCTCGTTCAGCAATCGAGGGGCTTCCTATTGGATGACCATAAACGTATAGATCCCAATCTAGAGGAGGCCTAGGTCGGCCCTCACCTGTGGAAAAACGTTCTGGCAGCATGGTTGATTCAATTGGCACAATGCCATACTGCACCAATTCATATCCCGTGGCTCCACTTTGAGCGCATTTCAGTGGCTCCCTACGACCCTGTTTCCTCGAAAATAAGACCTACCCTGAAAATAAGACCTAGCGTTATTTTCCAGGAGGGCTGCAATATAAGCCCTACCCTGAAAATAAGCCCTAGTTAAAAATGCTTGTAAAATCCTATAATCTACTATATTACAGTAGTTTATAATGTGCAATGTGTGTGTTTCTGTAATATAATTGCGGGGAAGAGAGCTCTGGCGGGTAACAGAAGTGCAGAGCGGCGCTATAACAAAGGTATTTGGCACAATTATATTACAGAAACGCACACATTGTACATTATATACTACTGTAATAGAGTGGATTATAGGATTGTACAAGCATTCAGTTTACACTGGGGATTCCTGACAGGCAGGGAGGAAGAGGGGGAGAGAAGACGACACATTACATGGTAAGACCTACCCTGAAAATAAGCCCTACTGTGTATTTTGTTGGCATAATTATTATAGGACCCGGGCTTATTTTCGGGGAAACACGGTACATTCCTGTCCTTTGTATGGCCAAGGGACGTCGGTTATAGTGGATACAAAATAGGGGGTAGAATTCTGACATTTTTTTTGTTTACAAACCGAGCTCCATGTCCCTGCTCTAAAACTGCCAATCACGGGCACCCGTTGGACATCGCGGCCGCCAGGCACGCCCCCCCCCCCCCCCCCCAGTGGCTGGAGGACCCGAGGCCGTAAAAAGACGGCCTCCCGGATTTATAGAGCCACCTTGAGGCCGTCTTTTTTACTATAGGCCGGGTCTGAAAGTAGTCACAATCGCTGTATATTAGTTCTGCCCACACAAAGGCTTCCTCTGTTCCACATATGTGACTAATGGGCCGGATTCAAGTAGATTTGCGCATTTATTACGGAGGCGCAGGGCAACGATTTTGCCCTGCGCCCCCGCAATTTTTTTGCGCTGCCTTCGATTCACGGAGCAGAAGCTCCGTAAATTGCGCGGGCGCGCCGGCAAAATAGCGCGCAATTTAAATGATCCTGTAGGGGGGCGGGAATTATTTAAATTAGGCGCGTTCCCGCGCCGATCGTAGAGCGCATGCTCCGTCGGGAAACTTTCCCGACGCGCATTGCGGCAAATGACGTCGCAAGGACGTCATTTGCTTCAAATTGAAACGTGAATGGCGTCCAGCGCCATTCACGATTCACTTACGCCAACTACGTAAAATTCGCGACGCGGGAACGACGGGTATACGTAACATGGGCTGCCCCGCGCGAAAACCGCCGTACGTAAACGACGTAAACTGCGTACGCAGGGCTCGCGCAAGGTTGTGAATCGGTGTTAGTATGCAATTTGCATACTATACGCTGAGCACAACGGGAACGCCACCTAGCGGCCATCGCAAGAATGCAGCCTAAGATATGCGGGCATAAGAGCCTTATGCCGCGCAGATCTTAGGCTGCAGTCGGCGTAACGAGGTTCCTGAATCGGGAGCACTCGTTACGCCGGGGCAAGTAAGCAATTGCGCTGTGTAACCTATGGTTACACAGGCGCAATTGCTTCTTGAATCCACCCCAATGCGTATTAGAAAGGAACGCTGGAATAAGCATGTTCAATCGCCATTTGTCACTCCACTCCCAACATTCTTTATTACTTGGGGGGGAATTCAGTGGGCTGAACCCACAAATAGTTTTTTGTTCTCCTTTTCTTATCTGCCTGAAACTGCTCCAGGTACACCTACATGATTCCAAGGTGGTGAAAGATTGTGTTTTTTTATTTTATACTTTCACACACCATCCTAGTTTCAGGACCACAACACGCTTCTGGGTGAGTCACTGGGATGATGTGTATGCACACAGGTAAGTCACGGGCCCCCCTCAAGGGACAATATCGCAATGCCTTTTTAGTTTCTTTTATGTCATTGTAATTAGGGCGATATCCTAATATGAAAGATGATTTAGGAGGTGACTCATCTGTGTCACACCCGGAGCGATCGAGGCTTTTGAGTCGCTTCCAAGTGTTCTTTCCTGCAACATGTATGCATTTGTTGCTTTTGAACGTTTTTTTTTACTTAAAGCGGAGTTCCGGCCACAATTTCACTTTTTAAATATAAATACCCCTGTAATACACAAGCTTAATGTATTCTAGTAAAGTTGGTCTGTAAACTAAGGTCCGTTTCGTTAGGTTGTTACAGCATTTAGACACTTTATAAAATAGAAATTGACTGGGGCCATCTTAAGTGTGGGCATCATGAAGCCAGACTGTATGACTTCCTGGATTTCAGCCTTGCAGATTTTGCACATGCTCAGTGCTGCACAAGCAGTGTAATGGACAGTACAGGTTCTGAAACCTAAGTCGCATGATTCTTCGAGACTGGGGAGTGCACAGACTCCTGGAAAGTTACACCCACTACATTCCCAGGAGTCTGTGCGGTTTAGGTTAGGAAGCATTAAGCACCTAGGTACAGGAAGAGGGAAGATTAACTATTCTGCCTAGCAACAACACTTTGAAGGCATCTAAAAAAAAAAAAAATGTTCTTAAAGGACTAATGACATTTTTTTAAAACTACTGATGTAATGTTATATTTATGGGTGGAACTCCACTTTAACCCAAATCGCTATCGGTAGAGCGAGAGCAATAATTGTAGCCCTAGACCTCCTCTGTAACTCAAAACGTGCAACCTGTAGAATTTTTTTCTAAACGTCGCCTATTGAGATTTTAAAGGGTAAAAGTTTGTCGCCATTCCACGAGCGGACGCAATTTTGAAGCGTGACATGTTGGGTATCAATTTACTCGGCGCAACATTATCTTACACATTATAAAAAAAAATTGGGCTAACTTTACTGGTGTCTTATTTTTTAATTGAAAAAAAGTGTGTTTTTTCCCCCCCAAAAAGTGCGCTTGTAAGACCGCTGCGCAAATACGGTGTGACCGAAAGTATTGCAACGACCGCCATTTTATTCTCTAGGGCAGGGGTCTCCAAACTTTTCAAAACAAAGGCCCAGTTTATTGTTCTTCAACCTTTTAGGAGGGTCGGATTGTGGCCAGAGGGGGCAGAAAAAGCCCAGGGCCCAGCATTGGTGAGAATAAATATGACCTCATAGTTTGCGATCAGTAGGATAAGTAGTAGTGCCCCTATTAGTAGGAGTAATTGTATCTCATCATTGGTATCAGTGGAAGAAAAAGTGCCCCCTTGTTGGAGTCAGTGGGAAGAATAGTGCCTCATATCAGTGGGAGGAATAAAGCCCTGAGGGCCGGATAAAGGCTAGCAATGGGCCGCATCTGGCCCTCGGGCCGCAGTTTGGAGACCCCTGCTCTAGGGTGTTAAGATAATAAATATGTATAATGTTTGGGGGTTCTAATTAGAGGGAAGGAGATGGCAGTGAAAACAGACAGGGGAAGCTCCATTAGCATTGCTGGTTGTCTTGTCATACCAACGGCCGCCACAAGATGGCGCCAGATCACAGAAAGAAGCATAGGCCTGCAGAAGGCCGCAAAGCCGCGGCCTCAATTACCGGCCGGCACGGCCCAACGCGATTACGCGGCGGGGGCACGGAGACACAGGATACCCCAACTGTGCAGCCCCAGGCGCCAGAACGCTAATTCTAGTCGCAATTGAAGAGTGAATAACTTGTATAGCGCTACAAATGCGAACTGAATCGCCTCAAGGCGCTTAATTACGACCTGGCGCCGGGGTTAGTCCAACCCTGGTCTAGGAGATATTTCACTTGTAGTCCGCCGAAAATGTTCACGGCGCATGCGATGGGAAGAAACGAAACTCCATGCCGCTTCTTCCCTAGCTTGTGCCGTTATCTCGCGCATGCGCGGGAATGACGTCACGCGGCTCCGGCAAATCGCAGAGCCGGAGTCCCCGGCCCGGAAAGGAAGAGGGATGATGGATGCAGCCTACACAGGGGCAGCGCTGGATTCTTTTGCAGGTAAGTGTCACGTAATGGGCTAGTATGCGATGCATACTAGCCCATTATGCGTTTTAATTAGCAGGGAGCAAAAGAGGAAGTAAAACCCGCCAGGGTTTACTTCCTCTTTAACCTCTTCCATACCGGGCTTTTATACACACCTCCATACCGGGCCTATTCTGGCACTTCTCTCCTACATGTACAAATCATAATTTTTTTGCTAGAAAATTACGCAGAACCCCCAAACATTATATATGTTTTTTTACCAGACACCCTAGGGAATAAAACGACGGTCATTGAAACGTTTTATCTTGCACGGTATTTGCGCAATAATTTTTCAAACGCCTTTTTTGTTTTTGGAAAAAAATTGTTTCATGAATTAAAAAAATAACAAAACAGTAAAGTTAGCCCAATTTTTTTTTTAAATATGAAAGATTATGTTACACCGAGTAAATAGATACCTAACATGCCACGCTTTAAAATTGCGCACACTCATGGAATGGTGCCAAACTTCGGTACTTAAAAATCTCCATAGGCAACGCTTTGAAAATGTTTACAGGTTACCAGTTTGGATTTACAGAGGAGATCTAGTGCTAGAATTGTTGCTGGCACTCTAACGCACGCGGCGATACCTCACATATGTGGTTTAAACAGCGTTTACATATGTCGGCGGGACTTGCGTGTGCGTTCGCTTCTGCGCGCGAGCTACTGGGGACAGGGGCGTTTAAAAAAAAAAATGTTTTTTCTTTTTTTTTTTTACATATTTTTTTTTTTTTTTTTTACACTTTTTTTAATTTTTTTTTTTATTATCACTTTTATTCCTATTACAAGGAATGTAAACATCCCTTGTAATAGGAATGGTTTGTGACAGGTACTCTTTATGGAGAGATGCAGGGTCAATAAGACCCCGCATCTCTCCTCCAGGCCTGAAAGCATGAGATCAGTGAAAAAAAATTCACCGATCTCATGATTACTGTTGCTTAGCAGCCGCGGCTTTGTTTACTTACGGGGGAACCCGGGCGTGACGTCATCACATCGCGCCCGGGTCCTCCGACGGTCATAGAGATGACTGGTGACCATCTGGTCACCAGTCATCTCTATGCTTCCTGCCAGCGCCGGACGATTCGTTCTCCGGGCCCCCGATGGCACAGGAGAGCCCTGGGAAGCACCGGGTGGCGGCGGGAGGGGGGGGGGTGACCCCTCCCGCCGCCTATAAGAACGATCAAGCGGCGGAACCGCCGCTATGATCGTTCTTATGTTGCACAGAATCACCGGCAGAAGAGAAGGATATCTGAATGATGCCTCTAGCTGCAGGCATCATTCAGATATCCCCCCACAAAGCTCAGGACGTCATATGACGTCCACCCGGATCGTTAGAGGTCCTTTGTGGACGTCATATGACAATGGACTGGTATTGAAGTGGTTAAGTATTCCACTGGGAACTTTTTTTTTTTTCCAATCAGATATTTACAGCGACACGTTTTACAAGACTGTAACAGGAAGAACGTATGCAAAGTAATAAAAAATGTTATCTTTTCAAGTTCTCTGTTTTTTGATTGTGGAAAATGATATCGCATATTTATTTTTCTTACCTGAGCCCTGGAAAGTCCCACTTCGAGAACGCGATGGATCTTTGTCCCGGGGTTCTCGGCTCTTCATTGGATAGATTGATAGCAGCGCAGCCATTGGCTCCCGCTGCTGTCGATCAAATCCAATGACGCGGGGGGCGGGGCCAAGTCCTGCATTCGGCAGCTTTGGGCACCGAATGCAGGACTCTGGAGGCCGCCCGCAAGGTAACCCCCTTGGTAGAGCGCTTCCCAGAGGGGGTTATCTGATGCACGGAGGAGCCGAGACAGACGCCGGGGGACCCCTAGAAAACGGCGTTCGGGGCCACAAAACGATCCTATAGTGTCACTTTAAGCCAGTTTTACACCAATGCTATGCGGCTAGTTTGACTCTTTCCCAAGTTTGTAAAACTTTCTGTAAAAACAACCGTTTCCTTCTCCAACTCTCTCTTCAGCTACGGTGTGCAAAATAAAATACACAGTACATCCTGGTATGGAGGAGCATGTGACTGACCCACCTCTTCCATGTGATAGCTCTGTCACAGGGTGGCATTGATGGAGTCTATAGCTCTGTGTAAGCTCTGAAAAGTTGGTTTGGAAATTTACATAGGGCTTTCTTTTCCTGGTCCTTGCGGCCAAATGGAGGGTCGTTGGACCAATGAAATGTAAGTGTTGTAGGGAAGATGGGGAATTTAAAAGAGAATTGGGAGGTTGGGAAAACCAAAACAAATCCTTTATACTCACCTAGGTAAATGCAGCATCGATCTGATGCTGCATCTGTCCCTTGCCAGCTCTGCACTGAGAACTGAGCGATCAAACACTGCTGATCACTCAGTTCTCCCCTCCGCTCTGGCCATCGATCTGATGCTGCAT
The DNA here is from genome assembly GCF_905171775.1 of Rana temporaria. Lineage (NCBI taxonomy): Eukaryota > Metazoa > Chordata > Amphibia > Anura > Ranidae > Rana > Rana temporaria. Next base: position 14,162,747 of record NC_053500.1, read on the forward strand.
CTGTCCCTTGCCAGCTCTGCACTGAGAATTTAGCGATCAAACACTGCTAAACACTCAGTTCTCCCCTCCGCTCTGGCCATCGATCTGATGCTGCATCTGTCCCTTGCCAGCTCTGCACTGAGAACTGAGCGATCAAACACTGCTAATCACTCAGTTCTCCCCTCCGCTCTGACCATCGATCTGATGCTGCATCTGTCCCTTGCCAGCTCTGCACTGAGAATTTAGCGATCAAACACTGCTGATCACTAAGTTTTTCGCTCTGGCCATCGATCTGATGCTGCATCTGTCCCCCGCCAGTTCTGCACTGAGAACTGAGCGATCAAATGCTGCTGATCATTCAGTTCTCCCATCCGAGCCATCGATCTGATGCTGCATCTGTCCCCTGCCAGTTCTGCACTGAGAACTGAGCGATCAAATGCTGCTGATCATTCAGTTCTCCCATCCGAACCATCAATCTGATGCTGCATCTGTCCCCTGCCAGTTCTGCACTGAGAACTGAGCGATCAAACACTGCCTCCGAGAGTGGTGACTGTCAGTCATTGGCTCTGCTTTGCCCCTTCAGAGATCACTGGATCTCTGGGCTGTGCAGGGGGTGGGAGTGGCTGGCTCGGTCTGCCAGCGACTCGCCGGTTCAGGCATCTGGGTGGAACCCGACTGCAGACACTCCCACTGAAAGACTAGATTGAAATTTCAGCTGGTGCAAGGAATGATGGGAAAGATGTTGTTGGCTTCTAAAAAGAAATGTCACTTTGAATATCCAATGACAAGTGCCTAAAGCCTCGTACACACTAATCTTTTTTTTTTTCAACCCAGCGGTCGGAGCTGCTGTACTTACCGTCCGATGTTAGTACATCGATCTCCCCCACTGAGCTGTTTTGACAGGGGGACAGCCCCCCCCACTAGAACACCCGGGTCAGCGCTGACTGGGAGCCAGTGGGCTGCTGGTTTTTCAGCATGCTCCTCCGACAGACTATTAGGGTGCCGGTCCTCGGGCCAGCCCTGAACGTCTTGGGAGTAGGTGGACATGGCCTTCTGGCTTAGTTCGCCTGCTCTCATGGGGTCTACCTTCAGGGGAGCCCCACCTAGTACTGGGAGGGTTCTGTTTCGGCAGTCCCTCCGAGGAAGTTGGGGTCCGTGTCGGCTTTGGTTGCTCGGATCACAGTACCTCAGTCCCCGTCTGGAGCCTAACGCCCCGGGGGATCAGGGTTTTGGGTCCTTTCTTGACAGGAGGACCACTTGACGTTGCACCCGTCTGCACGTTTTTGTGAACACTCTCTATGTGTGTGCACATTTTTTCTGCACCGGGTGGAGTTTTTTGGGTGTGTTCACACGCCATAGGCTTTTCAAAAAAAATAAAAAATGCTCCTCCGACAGAAGGCGGGGCCAAACATCCAGCTTCTGACATGGGTTGAATTCGGAGGATTTTTATTAAACCAGCCAATAACTCCCGACGTTCGGTCCGTGTGTGCTAGGCATAAAATTGGTCGATAGCAGTTATATGTATTGCTATTATCGGGGTAACCAGGGGAAGCAGGGAGGAGGGTGGTACTGCGGCAGCACAGAGAGGTGCAGGATCTGTAGGAGGAGTTCTGTCCTCTGCTGCGGACTGCTGAGACAGACAGATGAGGGGTGAGGGAGGCAGAGACGAGAGGAGAAGCACAGGATCTGGCAGAAGAGTTCTGTCCTCTTCTCTGCTGCCAACTACTGAGACAAGGTAGGGGGCAGAGATGAGGTGCTTGCCGCATCCACATGAAATAGCCTGGACGGGCCGGGTTCGGCCCTCGGGCCTTGTGTTTGGCACGTGTGATTTTAGCAGATGCCATACTTCACCTCTCCGTCTAGCAGTTTTAGGATAACATTTTAAATTGTTTTCTACAGCTCCTGCCAGCAACTATAGCGCTGCCCCTCCTAAGAAAGACCATCAAGAGCAGATATCGACTTACCTGAAGCAGGTGAAAGATGCCTTGGGAGAAGAGAATTATAAGCGCTTTTCTGCCGCCCTCACCTCCTACAAGAAGACGGACAACTATGACACCATGGTGTGCGAGATCGCAGCTTTGCTTACAGAGAAACCAGAGCATTACTTTCTGCTGAGAGGTGAGAGAATGCCGTCTATTCTATACATTTACATATTCTTATCAAATACTAAATGAACTTAACCACTTGCTATACCCCCCTCCTGCCCAGGTGAAATTTCAGCTTTCGGCACTGCGTCGCTTTAACTAACAATTGCGCGGTCGTGCGACGTGGCTCCCAAACAAAATTGACGTCCTTTTTTCCCCACAAGTAGAGCTTTCTTTTGGTGGTATTTGATCGCCTGTGCGGTTTTTATTTTTTGCGCTATAAACAAAAAAGTGCGAAAATTTTGAAAAAAATACAATATTTTTTACTTCTTGCTATAATAAATATCCCAATTAAAAAAATATATATATATATTTGTTCTCAGTTTAGGCCGATACGTATTCTTCTACATATTTTTGGTTAAAAAAAAAAAAATCGCAATAAGCGACTGGTTTGCGCAAAAGTTATAGCGCTTACAAAATAGGGGACAGAATTATTATTTTATTTTTTTTTTACTAGAAATGGCAGCGATCTGCGATTTTTATTGGGACTGCAACGTTATGATGGACACGTCGGACACATTTTTGGCGCCATTCACATTTATACTGCGATCAGTGCTATAAATATGCACTAATTACAGTATAAATGTGGCATTGAAGGTGTTAACACTAGGGGGTGAGGAAGGGGTTAAATATGTTCCCTATATAGTGTTCTAACTGTAGGTGGAGGGGGGGTGACCGATCTGTGTCCCTATGTACAAGAGACACAGATCGGTCTCCTCTCCAGAGACAGGACGCTGTCTCTGTGTGAGCCGGCAATGACGGATGATCTCATATGTTTACATATGAGATCATCTCTCATTGGCCGCACAGATCGCCTCGCAAACGGCCACTCTGATTGGCCGTTCGCGGCGATCTGTAATTGGCTGTGTCCAAGGGACACGGCCAACACAGATTTCCCCCGCTGCGCGCTCTGGAGCGCGCACGGGGACCGCCCAAAGGGGCGGACGTCAATTGACATCCTGTTGGCTTTTGGGATCCGCGCTGTAGCCGTCAATTGACGGCAGGCGGATCCCAAGTGGTTAAAGTGGTTGTAAAATAAAATTTTCTTTTTTTTTTTACCTTAACCACTTAACACACGCTCTATTGTTCCGACAGGACGTCATATGATGTCCTGTCATTTAAAGCCTCTAGGGCGCGCACCCGTCGCGTCACTGGGAACACAATGCCCGGCGGCCGCTGGGCACCCGCGATTGCCCAGTAACTGAGCAGGGACGTGGAGCTCTGTGTATAAACACAGAGCTCCACGTCCTGTCAGGGAGAGAGAAGACCGATCTGTGTCCCTTGTACATAGGGACACAGATGGGTCACCCCCCCTCCCCCTACAGTTAGAACACACCCAGGATACACATTTAACCCCTTCCCCGCCCCCTAGTGGTTAACCCCTTCCCTGCCAGTCACATTTATACAGTAATCAATGCATATTTATAGCACTGTTCGCTGTATAAATGTGAATGGTCCCAAAAATGTGTCAAAAGTGTCCGATGTGTCCGCAGGGATATGCAATTAGCGGACCTCCAGATGTTGCAAAACTACAAATCCCATCATGCCTCTGCCTCTGGGTGTCATGCTCGTGGCTGTCAGAGCCTTGCTATGCCTCATGGGATTTGTAGTTCTGCAACAGCTGGAGGTCCGCTAATTGCATATCCCTGCGCTATAATGTCGCAATCCCGGAAAAAAACGCAGATCGCCGCCATTCCAATAAAAAAAAAAAAAAAAAATCATTCCGTCCCCTATTTTGTAGGCAATAGGGGCCAGATTCAGAGACATTTGCCCTGGCGCAGCGTATCAGAGATACGCTACCCCGCCGTATCTTACCTGGCACATTTTCGAATCCAGGAAGATCTCGCACTGAAGTTAAGGCGGCGTATTATTGGGGCATATTTCAAATTTGGCGGGTAGGGGGCGTGATTCATTTAAATGAAGCTCGTCACCACGCCGTTTGAAATGCGCATGCTCCGTTTTGAAATTTCCTGCCGTGCTTTGCGTGAAATGACGTTGCACCGACGTCATTTTTTGAACTTCGACGTGCGTTTCGTCCTTTCCTATTCACGGACGACTTGCACAAAAAAAAAATTAAAATTTGACGCGGGAACGACGGCCATACTTTAACATGGCAAGTCTATCTATACGCCACAGAATAGCAGGTTTATCTATACGCCGGGAAAAGCCGACTAGCGACGACGTAAGAGAATGCGACGGCCGCGCGTACCTTTGTGGATCGCCGGAAAAAGCAAATTAGAATACCCGATGCGTAAAACGACGCAAACTCCACCCAGCGGGCGCCAAAGTATTGCACCTACGATCCAAAGCCCCCTGCCTTGGACTACAGGAGAGTCAGGACGCTCTCTACGTTGAAGATAGAGAAAGGAGCTGTGTGTTAGTGGGCGTCCTGACTTTTCTGTAGTCCAAGGGAGGGGGTGAGCACGACACTCCACACCAGGGAGAAAGCCTCGCATTACTGTGTGGAGTTACAGACAGAAGAACAGGAAGTGAGGATTTCTCAGGAGAAATAAGGACATTTAAAAGCAAAATGGAAGGATGGGGTAAGTGAAGGAGGACTGCACTAAGGTAAAGGAAGCCATTTAGGAAAAAAAAAATGTACCTTTACAACCCATTTAAGTTATTCTGCTCTTGGCAGTCAAAAGCAAGTCACGCTCTCCCCTACCAGAGCCCAATTGACTGCTGGGAGGGGGGAGCTGAGCTGCTGAATGGTTATGATGTTAACAATACTGACTTTATATATTTTTTTTTTATGTTTTTTTTCTGTATTAGAATTTCACAGGTTTGTCCGGGTTCCTCACAAGAAAATGTTTAACAAGCTATGTGAGGACTTAACAGGAAGCAGTATAGGCAAGAAAAAGCCTCTAGAGCTGCCTCAGTGCAGCAATGAGAAATCATCAACACCCACACCGCAAGACCCGATGGCATCTGAAGATATCCACAAGCTGGGTCCAGAGGCTGCTAGGATCAATGGGGACTCTACTGACAAGTCTGAAAGTAAGGGCAACTTCTAAAATGGTCTTATTGCCGGGGTACGATAATCCTTGCCGCCCTGCGGTGCCATGTTCCTCAAATCTTGGCCAAGGGTTGTGGCTCTGCAAACACGCAAGGCCCCTACTGTGACCCAAGTGCCTAGCAAGATGGCAACACTCCAACACTGGAGCAGTACGAAGAAGAATGTCAGAGGTTGGATACAGGGATTATTATTTTTGTGTATTTATTGCATTTCCTGTAAATACATTTTATTTTTATTAAAATATTTCTTATAAATAAAATGCTAATGTCATTTAATACCCTTCGATGACAGGTTCTCATTAATTAAAGCACAGCTTACATTATAACAAATACTTTGGTATATTTCATTGTTATTGCATTACATTATAACAAATGTGCTTTAACCACTTAAGGACCGGACCAATATGCTGCTAAATGACCCAAGGGGTTTTTACAATTCGGCACTGCGTTGCTTTAACAGACAATTGCGCGGTCGTGCGACGTGGCTCCCAAACAAAATTTGGCGTCCTTTTTTCCCCCACAAATAGAGCTTTCTTTTCGTGGTATTTGATCACCTCTGCGGTTTTTATTTTTTGCGCTATAAACAAAAATAGAGCGACAATTTTGAAAAAAATTCAATATTTTTTACTTTTTGCTATAATAAATATCCCCCAAAAACATGTATAAAAAAAAAAATGTTTCCTCAGTTTAGGCCGATACGTATTCTTCTACCTATTTTTGGTAAAAAAAAATCGCAATAAGCGTTTATCAATTGGTTTGCGCAAAATTTATAGCGTTTACAAAATAGGGGATAGTTTTATTATTTAATTTTTTTTTTACTACTAATGGCGGCGATCAGCGATTTTTTTCGTGACTGCGACATTATGGTGGACACTTCGGACAATTTTGACACATTTTTGGGACCATTGTCATTTTCACAGCAAAAAATGCATTTAAATTGCATTGTTTATTGTGAAAATGACAGTTGCAGTTTGGGAGTTAACCACAAGGGGAGCGCTGTAGGAGTTATGTTTCACCTAGTGTGTGTTTACTAGTGTAGGGGGTGTGGCTGTAGGTCTGACATCATCGATCGAGTCTCCCTATAAAAGGGATCACTCGATCGATGCAGCGCCATAGTGAAGCACGGGGAAGCCGTGTTTACATATGGCTCTCCCCGTTCTTCAGCTCTGGTGAGCGATCGTGAGGGGGCGGCTAGAAACGAATAGCCGCGCCCTCATCCCGGATCGCTCCTGAAGCCACGGGAACCGCCGCATGTACGGGGGGGGGGGGGGGTCCCGATCGGACCCCCAACCCACGTCTAGGCAGGGACGTACAGGTACGCCAATGTGCCTGTCCGTGCCATTCTGCCGACGTAAATGTACATGCGGCGGTCCGGAAGTGGTTAACCACCTCAATACAGGGCACTTTCACCCTCTTCCTGCCCAGGCCTTTTTTCAGCTTTCAGCGCTGTCACACTTTGAATGACAATTGCACGGTCATACAACACTGTACCCAAATGAAATTGTAATCGCTGTTTTCGCCACAAATTGAGCTTTATTTTGGTGGAATTTGATCACCTCTGCGGTTTTTATTTTTTGCGCTATAAACAAAAGAAGAGCGTCAATTTTGTGAAAAAAAACATATTTTTCTCTTTTGTTCATGGACGGACACAGCAGCATAATCTTGACATTAGGGTATTAGCCTTCTATCAGGAGAGGACCTCTCCTGATAGAAGGCTAATACCCTAATGTCAAGATCATGCTGCTGTGTCCGTACAAAAATCCTATTTTTACTTTTTGCTATAATAAATATCCCCTAGGGGGCGATCAAGGGGTTAAATGTGTACCCTAGTGAGTGATTCTAACTGTAGGGGGAGGGGACTGACTGGGGGAGGTGACCGATCGGTGTCCCTATGTACAAGGGACACACCATCGGTCTCCTCTCCCTGACAGAACGTAGATCTCTGTGTTTACACACAGAGATCCACGTCCCTGCTCTGTGACGAGCAATCACGGGTGCCCGGCGGACATCGCGGCCGCCGGGCACGTGCATCATGTTCCCAGTGACGCGGCGGGTCCTAGCGCCCTAGTGGCTTGGGAAGGCAAGGATGTCATACGGCGTCCTCCCAGAACGAGAGGCTTATCGTCCCGCCATCATTTGACGGTGGGCGGTATAGTGGTTAAAAATAAGCATTTATTATTTGATACTACTTCCAAGAAAATTCCCTATTTGTTTGGCAGGACTGCAGAGCTCAGGCTCACAGTATGCGGTTTATATTCTCAGATGTGTTTTTTATTAATTTCCGTCTGGCCTCCAAACAAAAAAAATAGGACAGCAAAGTTTAATGTTATTTTTAGTAATAAGAAGAATGAGTGACAAGACTTTATCTGAACTTGAACTCCCTTTTGTTGTCTCTTCCTCTTTTCTCTGCCAAGTTTCTGGCCAAGCTGAAAATCCCAGTGAGGAAACCGTGCATATTTATCCACTTCCTTTTAGGACTGTAGCAGGTAGGTAGGTTTGTGCAGCTTTGTGAGTGCTGCATGCATTCATCGACCTTACATGCACTATAGTATGCTTGCAGTTTAACCTACAGTTCCACGCCACTTTTGAAAAATGTTATAGTCTTAACCCCACTTCCTAATAAAGTTCACCCTAAATGAGATAACGAAAAAAGTAAACCGCTCCACTGACTCTGTCCGCTGCTCTACTGACACTGACCTCTGCCCTCCCGACTCTGTCCGCTGCTCTACCGGCTCTGTCCGCTGCTCTACCGGCTCTGTCCGCTGCTCTACCGGCTCTGTCCGCTGCTCTACCGGCTCTGTCCGCTGCTCTACCGACTCTGTCCGCTGCTCTACCGACTCTGTCCGCTGCTCTACCGACTCTGTCCGCTGCTCTACCGACTCTGTCCGCTGCTCTACCGACTCTGTCCGCTGCTCTACCGACACTGTCCGTCCGCTGCCCTACCGACGCTGTCCGTCCGCTGCCCTACCGACGCTGTTCGTCCTCTGCCCTACCGACGCTGTCCGTCCGCTGCCCTACCGACGCTGTCCGTCCTCTGCCCTACCGGCTCTGTCCGTCCGCTGCCCTACCGACACTGTCCGTCCGCTGCCCTACCGACGCTGTCCGTCCGCTGCCCTACCGGCTCTGTCCGTCCGCTGCCCTACCGACACTGTCCGTCCGCTGCCCTACCGACGCTGTCCGTCCGCTGCCCTACCGACGCTGTCCGTCCGCTGCCCTACCGACGCTGTCCGTCCGCTGCCCTACCGACGCTGTCCGTCCGCTGCCCTACCGACGCTGTCCGTCCGCTGCCCTACCGACGCTGTCCGTCCGCTGCCCTACCGACGCTGTCCGTCCGCTGCCCTACCGGCTCTGTCCGTCCGCTGCCCTACCGACGCTGTCCGTCCGCTGTCCGTCCGTTGCCTTACCGGCACTGTCCGTCCGCTGCCCTACCGACACCGTCCACTTTTAGGCCAAGTTTATATTTTTCCATTGACATTTGTTTTATTAGAGAAAAAAATAAGTTTTCCTTACTATTGAGTTAGGCCTTGCTAGTTAACGTCTTAATCTCTTTCATGTTGTTCAGGTAGGTCTCCACCTCTCAAAGGTTGCCTACCCCTGGTTTATGCCGATATCAGTCAAACCCAGGAGAAAGCCTCTCCCCCTCCATAGCACCCAGTGGATGACTGACAGCCTCAGCTGTGCATGTTTCCCTATGAGGCTGTTTATAGTTGGGTTGTCTATCCCCTCCACTCAGGTTCAGATTACACTAAGCTCTATACTACGCAGTGTGCGATATCAGATCTCCAACCCCCTGCCTTCTGTAGCTCAAACATACTGTTTAAAATCTGGACTTATGTAGAGAATAGGGCTGCATATAAACGGGTACAACTTATGTAGGAGTAATTGCTTCATCTCAGTGTATAATCTGAGGCCAGTCACTTCACTGGGTGCATGTGAGAATTGACAACCACTTTTAATCTACATTTTCACTACATTATGTCTTTGGCTACTATATACCGATACCATGTCGGGTACCTCTTGGGTTTCCTTTTGGCATTCAGTGAAGGCTCCAATTTTGGGACAGCCCAGTTCTAAAAGCTGTCCTGATCTGCTGGTCATACTATTTAATTATATATATATTTATTTATTTATTTATAAAAATACTTATTGGGAGCGCAGTCATTACCCAAAGGCCATGTTGTTTTTCCAGTCCGGGCTGAAAAGAATGCATCTCCACAGATGTGTGTACTACAATGTCCATATATAGCTGGCCTGGTAGTTGCAAGAAATGCATCAGATTCAAATATTGATTGGGATTGTATGATTAGGCAGTGGAGACGAGTTTATTAGAGAGCGCCGCCCATATGCATGGAACTAAGTAGGATTAAAATAATGCTAAGGGATCTATGTATTAATATTTTGACACAAGATTCGCTCATCCTTCACGCAGGATTCACTCATCCTTCCAGTTAAATTCCATTTAGAAAAATGTGTGAATTCCAGATGAAAGTTGAATCTTTTCTGGAAACATTTGTAAATTGAACTCTAAGGCCCCTTTCACATCGACGGACCAATCGGGTCCGCCTGTCAGTTTTTTTTTGGATCATCTATTGCTGTCTATGGAGCAGCGGATGTCAGCGAGACCCACCGACATCCAATCCGACCCTGTCCCCTAAAAACAGACAGATGGGGATCCGTTCGCTGTCCGTATGGCAGTCGGATGGAAATGGACAGGTGGTCTGTTTCCTTTCCGACCGTCCCATAGAGAATAGTGGGCTGTGTACATGTCCACTCAGGGCTGGTGCAAGGATTTTTGACACCCTAGGCCAGTGATGGCGAACCTTGGCACCCCAGATGTTTTGGAACTACAATTCCCATGATGCTTCACTACACTGCAGAGTGCATGAGCATCATGGGAAATGTAGTTGCAAAACATCTGGGGTGCCAAGGTTCGCCATCACTGCCCTAGGCAAAACCTCATTTTGCTGCCCCCATTGGCTCCACCCCTGACTCCACCCCCTTTGCCCTGCCTGTGTATACCCCCATCTTTTTTAATCCAGTGCCCATGAATCGCAGCCTCACCAGCGCCCATGAATCGCTGCCTCACCAGCGCCCACCATCAATCGCAGCCTCACCAGCGCCCATCAATCGCAGCCACACCAGCGCCCATCAATCGCAGCTTTCCAGTGCCTATCAATCAATGTTTGCTTGCTTCCATTCAGGAGTCGGGACTCAGACACAGTCCTCCACCGCTGAGCCTCTGACACTAAGGCCCCTTTCACACTGGGGTGTTTTTCGAGTGTTATTTGAGCGAAGCCTCATCTGCAATCCCAATGTGAAAGCACGAGTGCTTTCAGAGCCCTTTCACACTGCCAGCGGCCGAAAAACGCTGGTAAAGCACCGCTAAGACCCTAATGTTTTAGGGCGTTTTTGCCGTGCCTCAGTGTGAAAGGGTAAGGCGTTTTTACAGCGCTTTCAATTCATTTCAATGGAGAGGGGCGTTTTTGGAGCGTTTTTTTTCAGCGCCCAAAAGCTGCTCCAAAGATGCTGCTTGCAGGACTTTTCTCAACGCCCCGCAAGTGCAACGCTTCAGTGTGAAAGGGCAAGGCGTTTTTTGTTTTTTTTTACAACGCTTTCAATTCATTTCAATGGAGAGGGGCGTTTTTGGAGTGTTTTTTTTTTCAGCGCCCAAAAGCTGCTCCAAAGATGCTGCTTGCAGGACTCAATGTGAAAGGGTCCATTGAGATGCATGGAGAGCGTTTTAATAGCGCTATTTTTAACGCTAAAACGCTGTAAAAACGCTTTAGTGTGAAAGGGGTCTAAGTGCGAACAGAGAGGCGACTGCCTGCTGATGCTGAAGCTTAGTTGCTTGCTGCAGAGAGAAAAGAGTAAGAACACCAATGGCCGGGCGCCCTAGGCAGCAGTGCACCCTAGCCGGCTGCCTAGTGTACCTAGTGGTAGCAGCGGCCCTGTGTCCACTCTTCAGCAGCGTAGCAGACAAGAACCTATCATCCTCCTGCTCGGCGGCGATCAGTGGAGAGATTACTCATTCAGCAGGTGGAGCTGCTGCTGCTGGAGTTTGTCCCGTAAGAAAGGGGCCTTAATGAAAATAATAAAAACTTCAATATGTAACTTGGTCATACCTCAATTCCCCCCATCCTACTAAACGGCATGGATGAACCCACCGTAATGCCTGACGGGACTGTCGCGCCATTTTTAACTCTTGCTTCAGAGTTTGACAGGTGGCACCACCTGTCAAGCTTGCCCATTGAGATCAATGGGCCTGCACTGCAACTGAAAACCAGATGCTTGGCTCTCAGTTGTGGTGCGGCGGCAATTAAATAAAAGAAAATAAGCAAAAGAGGTGTCCGAAGGGGCCATCACGGATCTCTCTTTTCAGCGGGCGGTAAGCAGAACCACCTGCCTGAAGGAGCCTTAAAATAATCACGAAAATTCCATTTAAATCTAAAGAAAGTCCATGCGCAACTGATGCGTGCGTGGCCAACATCGGAATAAGATATCCTTACTTAAGAATAGTAACTTGGCTGTGGGAACAGGAAGGAATATTTCCTCATGGCGATTTCTTTTTTTTCCATCTTCCTCTGGACCAAGGCTGCCAGAAATGGAAAGGTTGAGCTTTTCATGTATGATTGTGTTGTTTCACAGGCGTCAAATTCACGAGAAATTCACTGGAACACTTCAGTGATCCAATGCAAATATATCATTTGCGAACACCAGCCGGGTATCTTCCTCCTAACAATAAAACTGCTGATACTCGTTAGCCATTTGCAACATTTCATTGGAATATTTTTTACACGCCATTACAAAGGAAAAAGGTTTATAGACCTGCTCATCAGAAGATTTTTTTTTTTCTTGTCCGACATTGACCTCTACCAGGTTCCAGGGTAGTCTGGTGCATTTAAAAGGAACCTGTACATTAAGACCCCTTTCACACTGGGTCCCCGCTCGCAGTAAAGCTCTGCTCATTTTAGCAGCGCTTTTGTGTCGCTTTTCAGCCGCTGCCGGGAGCTTTTAACCAAAGAAGGGGTTAAAAACTTCTGTGTTGCGGTGCTTCAGAAGCGCAATGGGCAGGGACGTTTTGGGAGTGCTGTATACAGATGCTGCTGGCAGGACTTTTCCGAGCGTCCCGCATGCGCACCGCCCCAGTGTGAAAGCACCCATTGCAGAGGATGGGAGGCAGTTTTCAGGCGCTTTTCCTAGCGCTAAACCAGGGGTCTTCAAACTATGGCCCTCCAGTTGTTCGGGAACTACAATTCCCATCATGCCTAGTCATGTTTGTGAATGTCAGAGTTTTACAATGCCTCATGGGATGTGTAGTTCCACCACAGCTGGAGGGCCGTAGTTTGAGGATCCTTGCGCTAAACCTTCTAGCGGAGGTTGTGATGGATTTCAGGAGAATTCCTGTTGATCGACCCCCCCACTGACCGTCGACCGCTTGACTGTGGAGAGAGTAAGCAGTATTAAAGGGGTTGTAAGGGTTAAAAAATGTTTTAAAAAAAACAAACATGTTATACTTGCCTCCACTGTGCAGTTAGTTTTGCACAGAGTGGCCCCGATCCTCATCTTCTGGGGTCCCTCGGCGGCTGTCTCGGCTCCTCCCCGCAAGAGCTAACCCCCTTTCCGGGAAGCGCTCTCCAAAGGGGGTTAGCTTGCGGGCGCGCTCCCGTGTGATACACTTGGTGGCTATGGCTGCCACTGTATCAATCGGCGCCGCCCCCAGGCGCGTGGCGTCATTAATTTGATTGACAGCAGCGGGAGCCAATGGCTGCGCTGCTATCAATCTCCAATGAGGGGCCACCTCAAGCTGGGGGAAAGCATCGCGGGATCGCACCCCCACAGAGTTTTGTGGCTCAGGTAAGTATAACAGGGGGGGGGGGGGCCTGAGAATGTAAGGTGTTTTTTTTCACCTTACTGCATAGGATGCACACAAAGCTTTACAACCTCTTTACATTCCTGGGAGTGCGCATCTCAGAGGATCTCACCTGGATCAAAACCAGGACTGTCGGACTGCTCAACAGTTTTTTTTTTTTCCCCTTTCCCCAGAGGATTGGAGTTGAGGGCTGTGAGAGCCCTCAACTCCAATCCTCTTTAAGGCTGGGTTCACACTACTACACTACTTTCATCCTACTTTGCTCTGTGTTCAATGTTTCCCTATGAGAGCGTCTTGTAGCGTCCTACACAAGTCGGTCCGACTTTGAAAATGCTCCCTGTACTACTTTTGGTCCTACATTGATCCTACTTCAGGCCCATTGAATATCATTGAAGTCGGACCAAAGTAGTATCCTGTTCATGAAAGTAGGATGGATGTAGGACCAATGTAGGATAAATGTAGGACCAATGTAGCAGAGCAAAGTAGGATGAAAGTAGTGTAGTAGTGTGAACCCAGCCTCAAACCTCTTCTACAACCTATAAATTGTGACCAGGAACATCTCACTTCCCCTCCTTTTTTACTCTTGAATATGCACTAGACACTTTTATAAACACTTGCTGCTACAAAGACTTGTGTACAATTACGTAGTTCCCAGATGTGTATAGGTTTATAATCATTTTTTCTTTTTTTTTTTTCTTCACTTTGTTTTTATTGGCTAAAAAGAAGTGCAGTGTTCGTAAAACATGTATCAATATTCCTGTATCGATAAAGTGCAGAGAAATGCAACTACATAAAATGAAATTTGCATATATCAATTAATGCGTAAACAAAACCATGTGCCATATAATAATGGCATGATGTCATTTATGACGAAACGATCGTCGGGACACCACGCTCACACGCTCTGCGCATGTGCGATCGCTTTTACACGTCTGTGTTGAGAATTTTTTTCTACTTGTAAGCAAGCTCCTTGTTTTTACCGTGTTTTATGCGAATTGGAGACTCGGTGGAATCGGATTACCTATATGCAGCATTCACATGTAGCATTGCACCTGTTTTATTTACCGTATATACTCGAATATAAGCCGAGGTACCTAATTTTACCACAAAAAATTGGGAAAACGTATTGACTCGAGTATAATGCCGCGTACACACCATCACTTTATGTGATGGAAAAAAACGTCATTTTCTGTGAAGTAAAAAATGACGTTTTTGAAACCTTAATTTTCAAAAACGATGTTGCCTACACACCATCGTTTTTTCACAATGCTCTAGCAAAGCGAGGTTACGTTCACCACGTTTTTCCATTGAAGCTCGCTTCATAACTAGCTTCTGGGCATGCGCGGGTGTAAAAACGTAGTTTTAAACGTCGTTTTTTGCTACACACGGTCAATTTCTGTGAAGTAAAAAACAACGTTTTGAAAAACGACACATAAAATTTAAGCATGCTTCAATTTTTTTTGTCGTTTTTCACAAGACATAAAACAACGTTTTCCCCCACACACGGTCATTTAAATTGACGTCTTTAAAAACGTCGTTTTTTTTCATCACATAAAGTGATGGTGTGTACGCGGCATAAGCCTAGGGGGAGAATGCAGCAGCTACTGTAAGTGGAAAAGAGGGTCAACAATGCCCACTTGCAACTTCACTGTGTCCATTTGCAGCCTCACTGTGCCCATCGCATGCCTTCCCCTCACTGTGCCTATCGCGTGCCTCCCCTTACTGTGCCTATCGTATGCCTCACCTCACTGTGCCCATTGCATATCTCATGCCTCACCTCACTGTACCCATTGCAGCCTCACTTTGCCGATCTCCATACCATTATCTCGAGGACGAGAGGACGTCCATGATAGGCGGAACACTGAACACAGTAACTGCTGGGAAACTGAGTGTACCACCTATCACAGAACAGAACGAGGAGGAGGCGTGGCTTTTTTACACTGGACTCCCACAGTCTGACTCTGCAATCTGCATGTTACGGATAATCACAGTTACACAGACTCGAGTATAAGCCGAGGGGGGCATTTTTTTTTCAGCACAAAAAAAGTGCTGAAAATCTCGGCTTATACTCGAGCATATACAGTAATTAAATCTACTTAAAGAGACAATATCGCACTATTTGGATTTTGTTTGCATGATTTGCACTTTCTTTGGATATTCGAGACGCTTGCTTTGAATACCGCCCGGGATCCAGAGGCTCCTGTTGGGAGACGCCCGGGAGACTTGAGACGCCCATGAGATCTGGATATCCATGGTTGGTGATCTCTGATCCAATTAGCGCTTTGTGACCTCCCTGAGTAAGGGGGATCGCTGGAGTTCTGGTAAGCCTTTCATCTCACTGGGGTGACGGTTCTCACGAGGTCAAGCATTTGTACCAAGTCACTTTATTCCCACAAGGATTTTTAGTCACTTATATGGACTTTTTATCACATATGTCACTTTTTATTGTTGCATCTTATTATATGGCACATGGTTTTGTTTACACATTAATTGATATATGCATATTTCATTTT
Source organism: Rana temporaria (assembly GCF_905171775.1). Taxonomy (NCBI): domain Eukaryota; kingdom Metazoa; phylum Chordata; class Amphibia; order Anura; family Ranidae; genus Rana; species Rana temporaria. Next base: position 14,178,268 of record NC_053500.1, read on the forward strand.
ATGTAGTTGCATTTCTCTGCACATCTGCACTTTATCCATACAGGAATATTGATACATGTAGTATTCAGGTTTTAGTGTTCAGCTGCTGCTTGATATATTTTTTTAACTGAGCGTGGATATTTCACCCATCTACACAGTGGGGTGGATTCATCAAGGGGATACGACGGCGGATCTCCTGATCCGCCGTCGTATCTCTGAGATCCGACGGTCGGATCTATGTGAATGATTCATAAGAATCAGTTCCGCATAGATCTCCCTTAGATCCGACTGGTGTAAGTGACTTACACCAGTCGGATCTTAGGCTGCAATCTACCGCCGGCCGCTAGGTGTCGTCGCAGTTTTTTACGCGTCGGATATGCAAATGAGGAGAACCACCGATTCAAGACCGAATCGCCCGTCGCTTTTTTTTTACGTCGTTTGCGTTTGGCTTTTTCCGGCGGATAGTTACCCCTGCTATATGAGGGGTAGCTAATGTTAAGTATGGCCGTCGTTCCCGCGCCGAGATTCAAATTTTTACGTCGTTTGCGTTAGTCGATCGGGAATACGGATGGCCAGAATTTACGTAGCCGCAGAAAACATTGACGTCCTAGCGACGTCATTTGGAGCATGCGCACTGGCAAATTTCACCGGCGACGCATGCGCAGTTAAATCGGCGCGGGAACGCGCTTGATTTAAATTGTACACTCCCCCTAGCCACGGAAATTGAATTCCGCCGGGGGAGTTATGATCCGACGGTGCAGTTTTCGAGGTAAGTGCTTGGTGAATCATGCACTTGCCTCGCAAAATTGGACCGGCGGATCGAAAATCAGATAGATTATGCGGATCTAAAGATCCGCTAATCTATCTGAATCTGGCCCAGTGTATTTTTATTCTTTGTATATTTATTTATAATTTTGTTAATTTGTATGTAGCACGGTTGACCCTGTGAGATGCGACATTTCGTTCTACTGTATGTCCTCACGTGTAGTAGAATGACAATAAAGCTTGACTTGACTTGACTAAAACGGCTGAAAACTGCCTCGGTGTGAAAGGGGTCTAAAATTCACAACAGATTACGTCAACTCTGCCGAATTTCATTATTATTGTAAGCATAAAAAGCACCTTTTACTTATCATGAATAGACCCTTCCTTGGTAACCAAGGTCTCTTGGTGTCTGGTTTCCAACCAGTAGATCAAGAGAGTCTTTTGTTTATTAAATACATACCACGTAGCCTACTGTCTACATGATTTTCATACCTTTTGTATGTGACAGGAAAATAGTTTATTCCCACGTTTGTTGTGAACTTTGAGAACCCGCCACTATATATACTATATTGCCAAAAGTATTGGGACGCCTGCCTTAACACGCACATGAACTTTAATGGCATCCCAGTCTTAGTCTGTAGGGTTCAATCCTGCGTTGGCCCACCCTTTGCTTTGTGCACTGATCCAAATCATTTGGTGGAGGGGGGATTATGGTGTGGGGGTTGTTTTTCAGGGATTGAGTTTGGCTCCTTAGTTCTAGTAAAGGGATACCAAGACATTTTGGACAATTTCGTGCTCCCAACTTTGTGGGAACAGTTTGGGGCTGGCCCCTTCCTGTACTAACATGACTGAGCACCAGTGTACAAAGCAAGGTCCGTAAAGACATGGATGAGCAAGTTTGGGGTGGAGAATCTTGACCTCAACCTGACACAATACCTTTGGGATGAATTAGAGCGGAACCTGTGAGCCAGGCCTTCTTGTTTAACATCAGTTCCCCATGACTTCTGGGGGCGCAGTGAAATGCGTTGGGGCATGGCCTGGTCGGAGTCCCGGCTGGGGTTGACACTCCATTAATTGCTGCCTCTCAAGCCGCACTTTCCGGCTGGACCGTCACGATGTTCAAGTCCTAGGCAGACCCTAACAGGATCTTTATTCAAATAGAAGCCCTGAAGAAGGGGGAGTCCTTTATTCATTGCAGCAGGACATCATAGATGTGCGACTTCCAGGGGTCACCTTTCCTTTCTTGTCCAACATCAGTGCCTGACCTGGAAGAATGGTCAAACATTCCCATAGACACTCCTAAACCTTGTGAACTGCCTTACCAGAAGAGTTGAAGCTGGTATAGTTGCAATGGGTGGGCCAACTCAATATTGAACCCTACATACTAAGACTGGGATACCATTAAAGATCGTGTGTGTGTAAAGGCAGGCGTCCCAATACTTTTGGCAATACAGTGTATGTTCCCATTCTGTCAGTAAATCTAACACTCCTTTATTTATATATATATATATATATATTACCGTTCTAGTTGTTTTTTTAGAGCAGGTTTAGGGTGCATTAACACCTACGAACGCACTCGTACTCTGATTTGATGCACAGACCTCATCAGTGGTTCCCGCTATGTGAGAGGCAGCCCCCTTGAAACGGACGTACGTTCGTGGATCGCCGTATCTAGCTAATTTGCATACTTGACGCGGAATTAGACGGAAACGCCACCTAGCGGCCGGCGGAAAAAATGCATCTACGATCCGATGGCGTACTAAGACGTACGCCTGTCGGATCGATCCGAGATGCAGTCGTATCTTGTTTTGTAGATACAAAACAAAGATACGACGCGCAAAATTTGAAATTACGCGGCGTATCAAGAGATACGCCGGCGGAATTCTTTTGTGGATATGGCCCGAACTGTCTTGCTAGTTGACATATTTGGGATGCTGTGATAAAACTGGAGAAGGCAAAATCTGGTGCAGCTCTGCATAGAAACCAATCAAGCTGAAAGCGGAGTTCCGGCCACAATTTCACTTTTTAAATATAAATACCCCTGTAGTACACAAGCTTAATGTATTCTAGTAAAGTTAGTCTGTAAACTAAGGTCCGTTTTGTTAGGTTGTTACAGCATTTAGACACTTTATAAAATAGAAATTGACTGGGGCCATCTTAAGTGTGGGCATCATGAAGCCAGACTGTATGACTTCCTGGATTTCAGCCTTGCAGATGCACAAGCAGTGTCAGATCAGGTTTCAGCACCTGTGCTGTCCAAGTCACATGATTCTTTGAGACTGGGGAGTGCACAGACTCCTGGAAAGTTACACCCACTACATTCCCAGGAGTCTGTGCGGTGCATTAAGCACCTAGGTGCAGGAAGTGGGAAGATTAACTATTCTGCCTAGCAACAACACTTTGAAGGCATCTAAAAAAAATAAAAATAATTCGTAAAGGACTAATTAATTTTTTTTAAAACTACTGATGTAATGTTATATTTATGGGTGGAACTCCACTTGAAGTTAGAAGCCGATTGGCTGCCATGCACAGCTGCACCAGATTTTGCACTCTCCAGTTTTAGTAAATCAACCCCATACTTGTCCTGAATAAATTACTGTATATGGTCATGTCTTTGCTTAGGCAAGGAAAATATACTGCAATGGTTCTCAACCTGGGGGTCGGGACTCAAATGATGATTTGCCAGGGGTCACTGAATCCTGGACTGTTCCTGAAGCTTGCACCGCTCTCCCAGCCTTTTTGCAACCGCCCAGCAGGGCTGTCCCAGGAGTTGGGTACGTCTGGCCGGCCGTTTGCGTTTGGCTTTTTCCGGCGTATAGTTAAACCTGCTATTATGAGGCGTACTCAATGTTAAGTATGGCTGTCGTTCCCGCCTCGCATTTTGAATTTTTTACGTCGTTTGCGTAAGTCGTTCGCGAATAGGGATTTGTGTGGAATGACGTCACCGTCTTAACCATTGGCTTTTTTCGGTTTCATTTCGAGCATGCGCACTGGGATACCCCCACGGACGGCGCATGCGCCGTTCAAAAAAAAACGTTGTTTACGTCGGGTCACGACGTATTTACATAAAACACGCCCCCATTACATCCATTTGAATTCCGCGCCCTTACGCCGCCAAAGATACACTACGCCGCCGTAACTTAAATAAGTTGCGGTGTAGTGTATCTTAGATACACTGCGCCCGGCGGAAAGATGCGCGGAGGTACGTGGATCTGCCCCTTTTATGTTTCTAAGCAGTGTCCAGAATTTCCCACTTGTTTGTTATCGAGGAAAGTTTTGTTGTTGCTACATGCAAACACAAGAACAAAAAAAAAAAGCACACAAATCCCAACACCTTCTCCTATTAAAGCGGGAGTTCAACCATTTATTTATTTTTTGCCCTTTTCCCCTTAGATTCCTGCTCGTTTTGTCTAGGGGAATCGGCTAGTTGTTTTAAAATATGAGCATTACTTACCCGTTTTCGAGATGCATCTTCTCCGCCGCTTCCGGGTATGGGTCTTCGGGAGCGGGCATTCCTTCTTGATTGACAGTCTTCCGAGAGGCTTCCGACGGTCGCATCCATCGCGTCACTCGTAGCCGAAAGAAGCCGAACGTCGGTGCGGCTCTATACTGCGCCTGCACACCGACGTTCGGCTTCTTTCAGAAAATCGTGACGCGATGGATGCGACCGTCGGAAGCCTCTCGGAAGACTGTCAATCAAGAAGGAACGCCCGCTCCCGAAGACCCATACCCGGAAGCGACGGAGAGGATGCATCTCGTAAACGGTAAGTACAGCTCATATTTTAAAACAAATAGCCGATTCCCCTAGACAAAACGAGCAGGAATCTAAGGGGAAAATGTGTTCTCTATGGGTGAACCTCCGCTTTAATGCCATTTGTTTGGCAGTTTACAGTGCATAATAGAAATAATTACAATTATGTTACAGTAATTCCTGCGTAATGTGAACACAGCAACAACTTGCAGACCACGTATCTGTAGTAATGTGAAACTTCTACTGTAAGATTTTGTAATCTTGGTATCATGAATATTGGAATCGCATACTCAACGGAAGGAAATGTGTCACTCCCGTATAAAGTAATTCGCGTCAAAAGAAGACCGGGCAATTAAAGTCAATAAAGTTTATTCAGAACCCATTCATTTTTTTTGCAACACGTACAACTCTAGAAACTGTATACCCACACATCTTGAATATTTTCCTGCTGTGTTCATTGCCAACATAAACATGCCTGATCACATGATTCAGTCCTATAAGGTTATGTCTCATCATGTCCCAAGTTACATTTAAACAGCTGTTTTGACTGTGAGTAGTGAATGTTTTAACCACTTGCTTACTGGGCATTTAAACCCCCCTCCTGCCCAGACCAGCTTTCAGCACTCTTTAAATGACAATTGCGCGGTCATACAACGCTGTACCCAAATAAAATTTTTATCATTTTTTCCCGCAAATAGAGCTTTCTTTTGGCATTTGATCACCTCCGTTTTTTTTTTTTTTTTTTTTCTTTTTTTAACATTTTTATTAAATACAAAAACGTTTTAGATTTTATTATATTTTGCAAACAGGTAATTTTTCTCCTTCATTATTGTACGCTAATGAGGCTGCACCGATAAGGCGTCACTGGTGGGCACTGAGAGGTGACATTGGTGGGCACTGAGAGGTGGCACTGAAGGGCATTGATAGGTGGCACTGGTGGGCACTGAGATTTTCACTAATAGATTTGCACAGTGATTGGCACTGATAGGTGGCAGTGATGGGTAAAAATGATGGACACAGATCAGCACTGGTAGGTGAGACTTACAGGCAGCACTGCTAGGTGGCACTGATGAGGCATTGACTGGGACCACTGGTGGGCATTGATAGGTGGCAGTGATGGGCACTGATAGTTGGCACGTTATTGCACTGGGGTTCACTGTGGGCACTGGCAGGTGGTACTGGTGGTTACTAATGAGGCAGATGTGCCTCTTCCACTGGGGACCGATGTCCCTTACACAGGAGCCGGTGATCGGCTTTTTGTGGTGGGCACTGAGATTTGCACTAATAGATGGCAGTGATTGGCACTGATAGGTGGCAGTGATGGGTAAAAATGATGGACACAGATCAGCACTGGTAGGTGAGACTGACAGGCAGCACTGCTAGGTGGCACTGATGAGGCATTGACTGGGACCACTGGTGGGCATTGATAGGTGGCAGTGATGGGCACTGATAGTTGGCACGTTATTGCACTGGGGTTCACTGTGGGCACTGGCAGGCGGTACTGGTGGTTACTAATGAGGCAGATGTGCCTCTTCCACTGGGGACCGATGTCCCTTACACAGGAGCCGGTGATCGGCTTTTTGTTCTCCTCACACTGTCAGCGCGAGGAGAAAAAAAAATGATTACAGAGCTTTGTTTACATCACGTGATCAGCTGTCATTGGCTGACAGCTGTTCATGTGGACCGGCCCCATACTTGGATCTGTGATCACCCGAGTCCCGGTGATCACAGCACGCACCGCGTGTGCTCTGCGTGGGGAGCGTCTATTGACGTCCTCCCGGCAATTGGGGTCCGTGCTGTAGCCGTCATTCGGCTATAACGTGGGCCCCTAGTGGTTAAATACATTGTTTGAATGTACATTTATGTACATGGGGAATCCTCGTTTGCTGGTGGCATATGTAGGCACTCCTTAGTAGTAGCAGCATAACGTTTGGGTCTTGTTTGTCACATTCAGTTCACCAAAAAAAGGAAAATGTTGACCCACAAAATGATGTTTAGGAAGAAATTTGTCTGCTCTCACACAGGCTGTTCACTTGAAAGGACTTGCTTCAGTGCTTGCCTTGATGCTAAAGCAGCTCAGACAAATGTTTGTGGTCCTTTCTTATGGTCTGTAGCAGTGGGTCTCAACCTCAGTCCTCATGTACCCCCAACAGGCCATGTTGTCAGGTTTTCCTTCATCTTGCACAAGTGTTTTTAATTGGAGACAATGGCTTGGTATTTTGGACAGCTATTTTACCTAAGCGAAATTCCCAAAACATGGCCTGTTGGGGGTACTTGAGGACCAAGGTTGAGAACCACTGGTCTGTAGAATAATAGACCAGGAAATTTTGTGTAATAACTAGCTCTTTAGATTTGTATTGGTTTTCTAAAGCCTAGTACACACGGGCCGAATGTTGGGTGACATTGGCCAGTTCAATAAAAACTGTCTGACACTTGGCCCGCGTGTATGGCTTTCGGTCCGGCAGAAGCCAATCAAAACCAATAGCTGACGACTTCCGATCAGCGTTCTCAGCCAATAGCTGAGAGCACCGACCCGAGTGTTCTGGCGGGGGGGCGCCCCCCTATCGGAACACAATGGAAAAGCAGGGGAGATCGCTGCACTAAGGTTGAATTGTTGGTACAATTGGTAGTCTGTCCGAAGCTGTCAGTTTTTTTTTTTCATTTAACTCAAACTAATGGTGTGTACCAGGCTTTAGTCTATACCCGTGTTTCTCAAGTCCAGTCCTCGAGGCGCCCCAATGGGGTCATGTTTTCAGGCCTTACATTATTTTGCACAGGTGATTTGATCAGTTTCATCTGGGTGAAATCCTGAAAACATGAACTGTTGGGGTGCCTTGAGTACTGGAGTTAAGAAACACTGGTCTATACAGTCAAGAAAAAGGAGAGTGACCCCTTTTCATTGTGTTAGCTTTTAAACCATTAGCAAGATCCTAACGCAAAAGGATACCGGAAAGGAAATGATGAATATTAATTGAGCATGTATGCAGATGACGTTTTGATGTGGTTTCCCTCCCGAATCTCGTTTCAACTTTGAAGATCTTTCATGATGACCTTACTGCTTTGGGAGTTAACCTCTCCAATTGTGTAACCCTGCCAATTAATCTCTGTCCACCCACCATTGCTGGTATCCGTGGTGGGTTCAACTTCTCTTGGTGCATTGCCACGAAATGAGATTTGCCATCGGATGAGATGGTCCGCCTCCATCACATCCTATTGGCTCACTCCTGTCACGTGACATATTTAAACGTCAAGTATCGACGCGAACATCAGTCTCAGCTAGGCTATCATAGGGAGAGGATCTCCTCTCCCTGTGATAGCTGAAGCTGCACGGAGCTATTTGCGTAGTGCTGCGCCTGCGCACTACTACTTTTACCTGCACCCGATGCTCTACTTTCTGTTCCCCGTTCCCTGAGCCTTAACGGGGGATGGGGAGTAGAGCTGCGGGCGCGGGGTGTAGTTAGCACTGGCGGGAGGCACGCTGACAGCGCTATCGGGCATTGGGATCCCGATAGCGCTGTGGATCTATCGCGCTCGCGGGGAGGCATGACAGCGCTATCGGGCAGAGGGATCCCGATATCACTGTAGATCCCGAAGTGACATTGTAATGAAGGAGAACATTTATTAGCCTGACATTGTAATGAAGGAGAACATTTATTAGCCTAGTAAATGTATGAGCTTCTGTGGCCCGATTCCGCTCTCGGAATCGGGCCACAGAGGCCATGTGAGCTCCGTGCACCAGCTCCGTGCAGCTTCAGCTATCACAGGGAGAGGAGATCCTCTCCCTATGATAGCCTAGCTGAGACTGATGTTCGCATCGATACTTGACGTTTAAATATGTCACGTGACAGGAGTGAGCCAATAGGATGTGATGGAGGCGGACCATCTCATCCGATGGCAAATCTCATTTCGTGGCAATGCACCGGCTTTGTTTTTTGAATTCCTCTAATTTCTCACAAGTGTTTTCCCGCGTCAAGCAATTGTTGAAATGATGGCTATCCTATCATATTTCATTCCTGGGCAGGGTGGTTTCTGTCAAAATGCCTATTCTCCCCAAATTGCTGTTTTTCTTTTAAGAGCCCTTCCAATTTATGTCCGTCGTTACACCAGTGAGAACATTCAAATCGAAGGTCTATAAATTTGAGGCAAAAGACCACACCTTGGTAAATCGCTAGTATATAGACTTCAGTCGCTATCAGATTTGCCCAATCTCTGGCATTATTATATAGTGGCCAGATTTGTTCAGTTGGCACAGTGGCATGCACCCTCTACCCCAGGGCTCGACAAATCCCGGGCGCCAGGTCGCCATGGCGACTAGAAATAGTGTCCTGGCAACTTGGCTTGGAAGCTGAGCTGGTGCCATCTGGTGGTGAGCCGTTGGTATTACAAGTTATTACCACCAGATGTGTAAGCTGGCGCCATCTGGTGGTGGCCGTCGCGTATGTGTTCGCTTCTGCGCGCAAGCTCGTCGGGACGGGGCGCGTTTTCTGGCTCCTAACTTTTTTAGCTGGCTCCTAGATTCCAAATTTGTCAACCCCTGCTCTACCCACATACCATGACTAAGATTTAAAATAGCCTCTCTGAATCCGTTTTCACCTCCCTGGGTTACTCTGGTCAATCAAAATCTGTACAGCCCAGAATACTAACCACCTTGAAATGAAGTGGTGTGTCAATCGCTACATCTTTGGGTACTGGATCTACATCTTTCTAGATCAAACTTTTCATGATGGATGGAGTAAGATCCGCTTACCTTTCAATCATTGACTAAGGAGTTTCATTTTTGCTCATTTTCTCACCTTCAACAGCGGTGGTGCTTTCCGCAATTAGCCTTATTCAGATTCTGAACGTATATGTCTTTCTTCCTTGAGAGACAAAGGCACTATCCCCACCTTATATAGTTACAGCGGGTAAAATAAGTATTGCACACGTCACCATTTTTCTAGGTAAATATTTTTCTAAACATGCTATTGACATGAAATTTTCACCACAAGTCCGTAACAAGTCATGCAATCCATACATACAAAGTAGGGTTGTCCCGATACCGATACTAGTATCGGTTCCGATACCAAGCATTTCCCAGAGTACTGGTACTGGGGGAAATGCTCCAATGCTTCATCCGATAGCTGGGCAGTCAGGGATGATCTGTGCGGCGGGGGGAGTTACCTGCACTGATCTGTCCCCTTTTCATCTGCTTTAGTGAAAGTTGTAAAAAAAAAAATTACTCACAGCTTATGCCACACATCACCCACTCTTCTCACCACTGGAAGACAAAGCACTTTTTCCTGTCGGAATTTCCTAAGGACTTAGATAGAGAGCAGGTTCTCAATTTTTCCGCCAGTAAATATTCCTGTCGGAAAATCTGTTCATCTGTATGGAATTCCGACAGGGGAAAAAAACACGCATGCTCGGGAAAAAATTGGACACATGCTCGGAAGCATTGAACTTCTTTTTCTTGCCTCGTCGTAGTGTTGTACATCACTGTGTTCTTAACGCTCAAAAGTTCAGAGAACTTTGGTGTGACCGTGTGTATGCAAGCCAAGCTTCAGCGGAATTCCGTCGGAAAAACCACCCAAGGTTTTTCCAACGGAAAATCCACTCGTGTGTTAGACTCTAGATCTTTCCTTTGTCCTTAAAGCACATGACCACACCAAGATCGGCGTGAAAAAATGCTTTCCCAATCTCCCAATGGCATTGTTTATATCCGGCGAAACCAAAGTCATGAAATGCTCATAGCTTTCAGTTTCTTAGGCCATAGAGATGTTTGGAGCCGTTCTGGTCTCCGATCAGCTCTATGGTCAGCTGGCGGAACCACCAGCTGGATTCTTGGGTTCCTCGATGGAACAGGCAATTATTTGCAAATGGAAGAAATGCAAAATAACTGTCAATCTCCCTCGGTCTTGGGCTCCATGTTTATACAGATCAATCATTTCTTTGTCAGTGGGCAAAATCAGCGGGGGAACAAAAACCTTTTTTGACTCACTGTAAGTAATGCACTCCCCCGCAATGGCCTGTATGCACGCTCACCACGCAAGACTCTTTTGCTGAAGAAAAAGCATGTTGAAGCTCGCTTAAAGTTTGCTGCACAACATCTAGTTTTATTTAAGTTTTATTTTTAGAAGAATGCATACAATATATGCCTACAAAGCAAAGACAGGTCTTACTTGGACAAATATGCTCAAATGTTGACAGCTCTGAGTTAGGACAAACAAAGTATGATGCATGCTGCACAACGTTTAGACAAGCCCGTGAAATACTGGGAGAAAATAGTCTGCTCAGATGAGACCTACATTGAACTCTTTGGATGCCATAATGCACACCATCAGTGTCATCTTAAGAGCATTATAGGCCCCCGGGCAATACAGTGCACTGGGGCCCGGTCTACACAATCACGCACGAGAATTTACTGACAAAAATTATAAAATTTACTGGCAGTACCACATTTTTTACTGCCACTGCAAAAAAAGTACCTAAAATTACAGTTTTCAGGGCCGAACAATGCAAATGTCAGTATTTAAACTATAAACATATAGCTAGTGCTTATGGCAATGTGTTTAAGTTAAACAAAAGTAAAAAAAAAAATGTCTTCATTGACATGAAGGTCAGGTTACTATAACCCAGCCAGCACAGAGTTTCATCTTACATCAGAGTCTGCAGGATTCCCCCTTACAGTGAAAGGGAACTCTTATGTAAAGGGGAACGCTGCAGATCATGATCTAAGGGGGGAACTCTGATGTGGAGGGGGGCTCTGGTGACCAGAGACCACCTTATATCAGAGTCCACTGCTTTCTCTTTCCCACTTACATCAGGGTCCGCAGACTGAGTTCCCCCTTGCATTGTAAGGGGGAATCCTGCAGACTCTGATGTAAAGGGGAACTCTGATGTGGGGGGCACTCTGGTGACCAGAGACCACCTCCCGTAGAGTAAATACGCTAAGGTAAGGGGGGTCACTAATACAGGAGGGGGAACCTTTATATCAGTGCCCCCTTACATTTTTGCATTCACTTCCCCCTTACATCAGCAACCCCCTGCATTCGTGGAGGACCGGATCTTCTCTGTGATTTCCGCAAACTGGGCATGGGCAGTTCTAACCCGTCACTCTCCACAATTTTTTACTGGGGTTGCTGGGCAGCCGGTGGGGCCCCCCAGGCAAGTGGGGCCCCCGGGCAACTGCCCAGCGTGCCCAATGGAAAAGATGGCCCTGCACACCATGGGCCAGATCCTCAAAGAAGTTACGCTGGCGTATCTATTGATACGCCACGTGACTTCTAGTTTGCTCCGGCGTATCTTTGTTTTGTATCCACAAAACAAGATATGCCTGAAGCTGGGCTAGATCCGACTGGTGTACGTCTTAGTACGCCGTCGGATCTAAGGTGCATTTTTCCGCTGGCCGCTAGGTGGCGTTTCCGTTGATTTCCGCATCGAGTATGCAAATTAGCTAGATACGTGAATCCACAAACGTACGTCAGGCCGGCGCATTTTGTTACGTCGTTTCCGTAAAGGATTTTTTCGGCGTATAGTTACCCCTGCTATATGAGTCGTATCCTATGTTAAGTATGGCCGTCGTTCCCACGTCGAAATTTGAAAATTTTACGTTGTTTGCATAAGTTGTTTCGCGAATAGAGCTTTGCGTAGAATGATGTTCACGTCGTAAGCATTGGCTTGTTGTGGGTTAATTTCGAGCATGCGCACTGGGATACCCCCACGGACGGCGCCGTTCAAAAAAAAACGTAATTTACGTCAGGTCAAGACGTATTAACATAAAACACGCCCCCAACTCATACATTTGAATTGCGCGCCCTTACGCCGCCAAAGTTACACTACGCCGCCGTAACTTACGGCGCAAATTCTTTCAGGATACAGAAAATACGCTGTAAGTTACGGCGGCGTAGTGTATCAGAGATACGCTACGCCGGACGGATAGAAGCGCCACGCCCCATGTCTGGCCCCATGTTCATGGATCTGGCCCCATGTTTGTAGGTTAAATGGCACATCACCCCAAAAACACCCCCCATACCAACAGTGAGGTTTGGAGGTGGGAACATCATGGTGGGGGCGTACGGTACTGGCAAACTTCATATCATTGAAGGAAGGATGAATGGAAAAAATATACCAAGTCATTCTTGATAAAAATCTGCTGCTATCTACCAGGAAGATGAAACGAGGGAGGACAGTTCAGCCAGACAATGATCCCAAACACAAAGCCAAGGAAACTCTCAATTGGTTTCAAAGAAAGAAAGAAAATATAGAACATCTATGGAAAGAACTAAAGATCAGAGTTAATATAAGAGGCCCACAGAACCTTCAGGATTTGAAGACTGTTTATGTGAAAGAATGGGCCAAAATCACACCTGAGCAACGCACGTGACTAGTTTCTCCATACAGGAGGCGCCTTGAAGCCGTCATTACCAAAAAAGGATTTTCTATCAAGTATTAAATACCTTTTAATTAGCGTGTTCAATACTTTTTCTCTGTCAGACCTAGTCCTCGACAGAATCCATCAAGAAACTTGGTGGCAGAGCTTTTTTTGCCGAGAAAAAGGTTTTTCGATGAGAACTCGACGAGAAAAAAAGAGAACAAGTTCTCTTTTTCCTCATCGGGAGTTTCAATTTCAAAAGTAGCGTTTGTAATGGAGATAGCACATTCGTCACGCTGTAACAGACTGAAAAGCGCGAATCGTCTCTTACCAAACTTTTACTTAAAGTGGAGGTTCACCCGGAAATAACGTTTTTTAACCTTAGATTCCTGCTCATTTTGTCTAGGGGAATCGGCTAGTTGTTTTAAAATCGAAGCTGTACTTACCGTTGTAGAGAGCAATCTTCTCCGCTGCTTCCGGGTATGGGCTGCGGGACTGGGCGTTCCTATTTTGATTGACAGGCTTCCGACGGTCGCATCCATCGCGTCACGATTTTCCAAAAGTAGCCGAACGTGTGACGCGATGGATGCGACCGTCGGAAGCGTGTCGGAAGACTGCCAATCAAAATAGGAACGCCCAGTCCCGCAGACCATACCCGGAAGCGGCGGAGAAGATCGCTCTCTAAAACGGTAAGTACAGCTTCGATTTCAAAACAACTAGCCGATTCCCCTAGACAAAATGAGCATCAATCTAAGGATAAACATTTTTTTATGGGTGTACTCCCACTTTAACACGCAGTAACATGAGATTAGCAAAAGCAGCCCCAAGGGTGGCGCCAGTGGAATCAAACTTCCCCTTTATAGTGCCGTCGTACGTGTTGTACGTCACTGCGTTTGAGAACAACAAGATTTTGTCTTGACAGTGTGTACGCAAAGAAAGCTTGTCAATATTCTCGACAAGCCTAACAAGGAACTCGTTGAAGGAAAACGATGTTTCATTTACGACGAGTTCCTCGGTCGTGTGTACGAGGCCTGATTCCATTTTATTGCACAGAACTTCATTTCTGAATGTACAGTGAAACCCTGGATTGCGAGCATAATTTGTTCCAGAAACATGCTTGTAATCCAAAAGTACTTGTATATCAAAGCAAATTTCCCCATGAGAAATAATGGAAACTCAAATGATTTGTTCCACAACCATTTATCCAGCAGTCCTTCAGTTTATAGTCCATATAAAAAGATAACAGCAATGTGATGAGTTGTGTAACCATAAAATGTCCATCCGCAAATGGAAGCCTCCACAAGGGGATTAGAAGCAAAATCCAGCAGGAGCCACAGAGTATAAAAGAGAAGAGAAGCGCCTCTAAGTGTAGCAATAAGTTGCTAAATGTTGTACCTTCATTAAATGTGACCATATTTCTACACTTATGCCGCGTACACACAACCGTTAATCATGACGAGAAAAATGCAATTTTTTTATTTGGTCTCTATCTGCAACGTGAGAAAGAAAATGTAGCGCTGTGATACCATAGAGACAATGATTTCTCTTGGGAAAAATTAAATCAATAATCACTGTACTGAAGCAGTGACGTAGTGCCAAAAAAACACACAACCAACTAAAATAAATAAAAAAACTGGTGTTGAAAAAAACATTATCAAAAATAATGTGGCACACAAAAGTCCATCCAAAAACGGTGAGATGAATGAATAGTGAAATGACCACGTAGATGCTCACAGAAAACAGGTCACTTTTCGAAATGCAGATAAAATTGCGCTTACCAGGGACTTCAACTGGGGCCCCAGTTGAAGTCCCTCTAGGACGAAACGCATAGGGCCTGGTTATTTACCACTTCCCATATTGCCTTTTTTTATATTTGTGATCACTTTTATTGTATTTGCTGGTTTTATTATAATAAAACCCAAAAATCTTTTTTGACCTGCACCATTGGGGTTGTGTTTTTCCTTCTCTCCCCCATACATTGTTTGGAGTTTGCTATTCCACTCCACTTACCCCTCATCATCCCTTCCATCCACCATCGAGCGGACATCTTGGGATAATCGGGACATCCATCTGGGATATTGTGCATCCATGGCCCTCCACTGATGACCTCTTCCATCCGTGATCCAGTCCGAGGAAGCCGAGCTGAGTACGCCCCGTGTGTGTCCATTCCTGATCGATCTACTGTCGCTGACGGGTAGATCCACGCTTTCTGGTAAGCGCAATTTTATCTGCATTTCGAAAGTGACCTGTTTTCTGTGAGGATCTACGTGGTCATTCCACTATCCATTCATCTCACCGTTTTTGGATGGACTTTTGTGTGCCACATTATTTTTGATAATGTTTTTTTCAACACCAGTTTTTTTTATTTATTTTAGTTGGTTGTGTGTTTTTTTGGCACTACGTCACTGCTTCAGTACAGTGATTATTGATTTAATTTTTCCCAAGAGAAATCATTGTCTCTATGGTATCACAGCGCTACATTTTCTTTCTCACATCACTGTTCAATATTTGTCATATTGTAGTGTGGCTGCTTTAGTTTTTATTTCAATTATTTTTGGTTAGCCCAATATTTCCCCCCTTTTTTCGCTCTCTATCTGCAACGTAGAGAGCGTCCTGACTCTCCTGTAGTCCAAGGGAGGGGGCGAACACGACACTCCACACCAGGGAGAAAGCCTCACATTACTGTGTGGAGTTACAGACAGAAGAACAGGAAGTGAGGATTTCTCAGAAGAAATAAGGACATTTAAAAGCCAAATGGAAAGATGAGGTAAGTGAAGGAGGACTGCACTAAGGTAAAGGAAGCTATTTAGGGAATTTTTTTTTTTTACCTTTACAACCCCTTTAACTGTGTCCTAGGGAAGTGATTCTAACTGTGGGGGTGGTAGGCTACCAGTGACATGACAGTGATCACTGCTCCCTGATGACAGGGAGCGGTAGATCCCTTGTCATGTTGCTAGGCAGAACAGGGAAATGCCTTGTTTGCATAGGCATCTCCCCACGCTCTGCCTCTCGGTCTCACGATCACAGGCCGCCGGCAAACATCGAGTTTGCGGGGCACGCTCCCGCAAGGAGGCAAATTTAAAGGGACATACCTGTACGCCCATTTGCCTGCCTTGTGCCATTCTGCCGATGTATATGTGTGTGCGGCAGTCGGCAAGTGGTTAAATGATGGGTTTAGTTCCGCTTTAAACCCGGGAGAAAGGATTGAAATAACCGTTAACATTACACCATAACAAGCGATTGGTGTAATTCGCTCCGGCTTCTCTTTCCCGGGCCAGAGGCACACATTGCCAAATACTCAGCTGGGAAGTTTTTGTTGGCTTAACAAAAAAAAAACATGGCAGTTTCCAAGCATTATGACAATTGTTTGTATAAAGGACGCAACTCCCTCTGATAAAGTTACAAGGAAATGGGTATTTTCACAAGAATTTGTTTGTTGAATATTGATGGACAATGACAATTTTACTCAGAACCTTGTATTCATAGACCTCGTTAGGTATGTGATTGTTCTATGATGTTTGAGTAGTTGTATGTAATTTGGCTTGATCAAACAATGGTGTAATAACAAGCTGGTTAGCTCTGGAAAAACCTAAATGTAACTGATCTGCAGGGTTTTAGTATCTTTCGGCCTCAAAAATTAGCACTTCAAACTGAAAATGCTATTTAATTCAAAATCACTTGACCCCCCCCCCCCCCTTCATGACCAGGATATTTTTTGCGATACAGCACTGCATTACTTTAACTGACAATTGCGCGGTCGTGCGACGCTGTACATACCGTATTTATCGGCGTATACCGCGCACTCTTTTGCCCTTAAAATCAGGGCAAAATCGTGGGTGCGCGATATACGCCGATAACCGCTTTCCGCGCCGTGTTTGAACCACTGCGCCGACATATACCGAGCGCAGTATACTCGGGCAGGCTCGGCTCCTCTCACGGTCACGTCCTGTATGTCCTTTACGCGAGAGGAGCCGAGCCTGCCCGAGTGTACTACGCTCGGTATATGTCGGCGGAGTGGTTCAAACACAGCGCGGAAAGCGGGGATCGGCTGAAGAACACAGCGGGGAGGACACCACGATGGCCGCAAAAGAACGCCGGACCGGACAAGGCCGCCGATGGACGCCGGGCAAGACACCGACGAGGGGCATCCAAACTGTAAGTATTTCTTTTTTTCCAGGAATTTTTCTTCTAGGTTGGGGGTGCGCGCTATACGCTGGGGCGCGGTATAGGAAGATAAATACGGTAAATAAAATTGATGTCCTTTTTTTTTTTTTTTTTTCTCCACAAGAGCTTTCTTTTGGTGGTATTTGATCACCTCTGTGGTTTTTATTTTTTGCATTATAAACAAAAAAGACTGATCATTTTAAAAAGTAAAACAATATTTTTTACTTTCTGATATAAAACGTATCCAATAAAAAAGAAAAAAAATAGTAGTAAATAATAGTAAAAAAAAAATCAAATTTCTTCATAAATTTTGGCTAATATGCTACATATTTTTTGGTAAATAAAATCCCAATAAGCATCTACGAATTGGCTTGCGCAAAAGGTTATAGCGTCTACAAACTATGGGATAATTTTTTTTTTTTTTTTTTTATCTAATTTTTTTTACTAGTAATGGTGGCGATCAGCGACTTATAGCGGGACTGCGATACTTCATCGGTTGTTTTTCTAAACTGTGGGAGGTGCTTTTACTATTGGAATGCATGGATCCATGTCCCTGATTTGCAGGAATGCAGGAGCCATACCTTCCCCTCTGACAGAATGGCAATCTGCCTTGTTTACATAGTCAGATCGCCGTTTTGCCTCTCTGCTCGATCATTGGCAGGTGCTGATGGACATTGAGTCCGTGGTACTTGCAGCGATCTCCAGCAGCACGCATGCGTACCCCCTACCCGGGGGAGCCGGATCACGTATATATATTGTAAGGGGTTAGCTCGGTAGCGGGGGTGTGTGACCTCCTGAGTGGGTTCACTACACACTGAATTATACAGAGAGGCAGCCGTGGGTAATTGAAAAAACAAGGATTATGGTTTATTCTTCCATATTGCTGGAAACAAGTGCAAGCATCCAAATAGCATAAACAAAACATAAAATAAACCCTGGCCACTTGGGCCATCTACCTTCACAACACAGGAACCTATCTATGGAGTCTGGCACAGCCTACTGCTGGGCCGACACTGCTGGTCTTCCAGCAGAAAACAATAGTCTTTTTGATTTTCTTATCACACAGCAAAAATATCAACAACCACTTCACCTTCAGAAGTCTTCCTCAGCTCACTGCTCTCTTTAACTCAACAAGCCTCAGGATGCAGCATTCAGTAGTAATCCTCTGGACAACTTATAGAGGCCTTAATTTTCTCATTCTAAACAGCTGAAGCTATCCAACGTCCTTAAACCTGTCTGGCTACCTCTGCAGCCGACACCTGATAGTAATTGGTGAATTTTCTAAACAAGGCAGAAATGTATCTCCCGTCTGTGACAACACCCCCAGATTTACCTGACTTCCTGTCACAATATATATATGTGATCCAGTGCACACGTGTCACCCTGTAGCACTAAAACTGCTATGGACCTGAATTGGGTAATACTCTTAGAGCAATCTCGCCCATCCATTCATGTGTCCATGCTTTATTTTGTTAAATCACTTTGAAAAACACTTCTCCGGCATTTATAACAGTGGCCATCTTAAGTAAGGCCAGAAGATTCCTGTAGCTACTTGAAATCCATCTCCCCTTAGCTTAGACATGCAGGCAGGAGGGTGTGCTTAGCTGAGAAAACCCCTCCTCCCATGAAGACCCCTTCAAAAAAAAAAAGTTTAAAACAAGTAAATATGATATACTTTCCTATTTATTTACCAATACTAGCAGCATAATGCCGCGTACACACGACCGTTTTTCATGACGAGAAAAATGCAATTTTTAAAATTGGTCGTGAAAAACGGTCGTGTGTGGGCTCCAGAGCATTTTTCTCGACAAAAATGCCTGAATTTTTTTTTAGTACCTGCTCTATTTTTTGTCGTTGTTTTTCACGTCGTGAAAAAACGGTCGTGTGTACGCTTTAACAAGGAGGAAAAAAACACACATGCTCAGAAGCAAGTTATGAGATGGGGAAATTAGCAAAAGAAGCCCAAAGGGTGGCGCCATTCGAATGGAACTTCCCCTTTATAGGGCCGTCGTACGTGTTGTGTGTCACCGCGCTATGCTCGAGCATTGTTTTTCACGAACGTGTGTATGCAAGGCAGGCTTGAGAGGAATCACGACAAATCATAACGTTTTTTTTGCATGACATGAATAACAGTCGTGTACACGGCATAAGGATTCAAAATATTTAAAGTTGATTGAGAGAGTTTAGTTCTCCTTTAAAAGAGAAGTATGGGGTTTGGGCTTTTTGCAGATTCATACTTACCTGGGGGGGGGGGGTGCAGCATCTGTCCCCTGGCATTTCGAAGACTGAGAACTGAGCGATCTAACACTGCCGATCGCTCAGGTCTCAGTGCTTCCTGAGCGGAGAGCTGGTGACTGTCAGTCACTGCCTCTCTGCTTTGCTCCCTCCTCACTTTTTGAAACGCTGGGCTATTAAGGGGATGGAAGGGGCCAGCTCAGGCTCTCGGCTCGCTGAGAGACTAAGCAGGGGTCCGGTCCAGGCATGAGGTCAGATCCTGACTCCATTGTCACGATCTTGTCCGAGCCTGGACCGCCTCTGTGACGTCAGCAGACAGCGGACTTCAGCCTGCTGTCTGCTGAAAATGGGTGACAGGAGTGCAGAACGAACTGCACTCCTGTGATGCACAGGAGAAGTACAGCCAAACGAGCTTTGGCTGTACTTCTCCTTTTAAGTGCAACTATATCTGCCTCCACTGCAGCGATGCGGTGTCCTGGTGCTGATTTTCCGGCCACTGACATGTTCGGCTAGTCTTTTCTATAAACATTCTGTAGCTTTCTGTGGATGTTGGGCAGCCTGCTCCCCTTCTTCATCGAGAACTCAATGGTAGCAAGTTGCTTCTGCTTGAAATCCATTATAGAGTTATTATAGAGCAGGGATATGCAATTAGCAGACCTCCAACTGTTGCAAAACTACAAGTCCCATCATGCCTCTGCTTCTAGGTGTCATGCTTGTGGCTGTCAGTCTTCCTATGCCTCATGGGACTTGTAGTTCTGCAATAGCTGGAGGTCTGCTAATTGCATATCCCTGTTATAGAGGAATAGTTACTCTACTGCCATGCAGTGGCGGCTGGTGCTGGAGAATTTGATGGGGGCACAGGCGGGCCCCTCCAAGTCTGCACTCACCCTACGGTGGAGCCCTCCAGCTGTCACGGCTCCCCTGGTGCCCAGTGATGCGGCTTCTGTCTTGGCCCGGTCTGGGTCTTTCTGTCCTGATTGGCCGGGAAGCCAATTCGCTGGTATCACAGGGTGGGAGGGTTTGGGGCGCAGTGCTCTTTGCCCCGAGGACAATATACAACTGGCCAATTGGGGCCTCGGGATGTGGTCACGTGCTTGTGAGGGGGTGACGGACCTGGTAGAGACCCGTTGGTCCGGCGCCCCACCCACACAGTGCATGACCACACAGATGGTACAGGCTGCTGGGGGGGCGTGCCCCTTGTGGACCTTCCGCCATGTAAAATTTGAAAGACCTGTGTAAGCTAATAAAAAAAAGTTATACCCACTTTTTTTATTACTTTCGTTACAGCCTTTGAGGCAGATCCACAAAGAGAGTATGCCGGCGTATCTACTGATACGCCGGCGTACTTTCAAATTTCCCGCGTCGTATCTTTGTTTTGAATCCTCAAAACAAGATACAACGGCATCTGGGTTAGATCTGACAGGCGTACGTCTTCGTACGCCTTCGGATCTTAGATGCAATTCTTCGGCGTCCGCTGGGTGGCGTTCCCGTCGTTTTCCACGACGAGTATGCAAATTAGCTATATCCGACGATGTACGAGCGGCCGTCGCATTCTTTTACGTCGTCTCAAGTCGGCTTTTTTCGGCGTATAGTTAAAGCTGCTATCTGGTGGCGTACGCAATGTTAAGTATGGCCGTCGTTCCCGCGTATAATTTTTATAAAGTCGTCCGTGAATCACGGGATGGACATAATTTACGTCCACGTCAAAACAATGACATCCTTGCGACGTCATTTAGCGCAATGCACGGCGGGAAATTTAGGGACGGCGCATGCTCAGTTCGTTCGGCGCGGGGACGCGCTTCATTTAAATGAAACACACCCCCTACTCGCCGCATTTGAATTGCGCACCATTACGCCGCGAGAGATAAACTTACGGCGCAAATTCTTTGTGGATTCGAAGCTTCAAAAAGTAAGTTACAGCGGCGTAGCGTATCTTCCATACGCTGCGCCCATGCAATTCTACGAGGATCTGCTCCTTTGTATTTAGTTTTATGTTTATAATAGCCATATGCTATGTTGGTATTTTCAAACAGCATAGTGGAGTGCTTTACAATGTGCAATGAATACAATTTGTGTAGGCAGATGAAGGCTGTATTGTGTGATATCTGTTAAGAAACCCAAAGTCCAGACATGCCATGAGACAAACTGGCAGTTGAAGCGCTGCATGTCACCGTGACCCTGTGTTTTCTTCCGTGACGCATTACAGGTTCTCTAAATTCTGCAGAACAAACACAACCTCCCTTCCTAGTCATTTTAAAATAGCTCCTATTATATAATAATGAATAGTGTATTTGCTGGTTTATTGTGCTTTTTGCGGTTGCACATCCGTTATGTATTAGGTGTTGTGTATTGTTATATGTTCTTCCCTATACTTTGTTCTTCGGTAGAGTTGGCAATATAATAGATGTGTTGGTGGCAACAGGATAACAAGAGCCCCATATAGCATACAGGGGAACTATAGTTTTTTTTTATTATTATTATACCTGTGAAAAAGACTTGCGTAGTATAAGCGATCTTATGAATGTGGTAAACTGAAACTGTGGGCAGTTGGATTATATATTGTTGCTTTTGTTTACCGAAGGATTGCAACTTTTTTACAATCAGTGATCTCTTCATATTTTCCACACTGCACAGCCAAAGAGGTGACACAGATAATTTCCAATTAAAGTTTCTTCATTTAGTATGATTGTCACATGGTGAGAACATTCTGGAAAACAATATATGAGATATATGAAAAAGTATCGAAAATAGAGAGGAATCTAAATTTTGGCCCAAATTCTCAAAAAACCTGCCTAACTTAACTTTCAGCAGTTAAGTTACACAGGCGTTAAATTTCTACCTAAGTGCCCGATCCACAAAGCACTTACCTAGAAATTACACGCCGTGTAACCTAAGTGCCTCCGTCGCAAGGCGGTCGTCTGCTCGAGGGGGCGATTCCTATTCAAATGAGGCGCGCTCCCGCGCCGGACGTACTGCGCATGCGTGTGACGTCATTTTTCCCGACGGGCAGCGCGCGAACGTGATTTACGCCGGGCTTTGTGGAGTACTAACTTTACACATTGTAAAACCAGCCCTAATTTTGCGCAAGCAAATCGTAACTTACGCAGAAAACACAAAGCTTAAAAGCTTTGTGGATCTGCTTAAGTACTCATTTGCATACGCTAGCCGGCATTTCAACTCGAAATGCCCCCAGCGGCGGATGCGGTACTGCATCCTAAAATCCGACAGTGTAAGTGTCTTACAGATGTCGGATCTTCTGACTATCTTTGGAAAAATCCTTCTGAGGATCGTTTCCAAAGATAGCCACAGGGATACGCAGGCTGAACAGCAGTTCCGCCTGCGTATCTCCTTTGAAGATTTGGCCCATAGATATTTTATTGTTATTCCTGATGCCAGAATCAATAAAGAGCATCAAGAAGGATATTTTCCATCACATGACATCAGCAGCCAGAACAATAATAGCTCGTAATTGGAGAGAAAATAAAAGCCCAAACATAACAGACTGGGTATGTGAAGTGAACTAAATACAATGGCCCAGATTCTCGTAGATAGGCGTAAAACTGTGGTGGCGTAACGTATGTCATTTACGTTACGCCGCCGCAAGTTTTACAGGCAAGTGCTTTATTCATAAAGTTGCGGCGGCGTAGTGTAAATCACCCGGCGCAAGCCCTCCTAATTCAAATTAGGCGGGTAGGGGGCATATAGCATTTAAATTAAGCGCGTTCCAGCGCCGAACGTAATGCGCATGCGCGTCCCTAAAATTTCCTGACGTGCATTTCGCTAAATGACGTCGCAAGGACGTCATTGGTTTCGACGTGGACGTAAATGGAGTCCAGCCCCATTCACGGACGACTTACGCAAACAATGTAAATTTTTTTAATTTCGACGCGGGAACGTCGGCCATACTTAACATTGGTTGCCCCTCATATAGCAGGGGCAACTTTACGCGTCGCAAATCTAACGTAGACGTCGTAACTTCACTGCGTCGACCCCGCGTATGTTCGGGAACTTGCGGATTTTGCTAATTTGCATACTCGACGGGGAAAACGACGGAGGCGACACCTAGCGGCAAAAAAATTGCATTTAAGATCCGACAGCGTAAGAGCCTTACGCCTGTTGGATCTAATGGATATCTATGCGTAACTGATTCTAAGAATCAGTCGCATAGATACGACGGCCCAGATTAGGACTTACGACGGCGTACATTGCGTTGCGCCGTCGTAAGCCCTTCGAGAATCTGGGCCAATATATTGAAAGACAGATAAGAGAAGAAGGATACATAAATAGTCAAATGCCAGAACTATGGCAAAAATGGGATGAATTTCGGTGCTCTAATAGAATGAAAGAATATTAATAAATGGAAAAAAATAGGAAGAACTTGAAGGGTCATTGTAAAGGGAACATAAAATTGAAAAAAAAGGGGGAGAATAGAGGGTTTTCTTTTTTTTTTTCTTCTCTAGGTTGAATTAGTATGGATGTGCGATAGGATGAATGAGAATGGAAGGTAGCAGAATATATGAGGATACATATTGTAAGAAATGTTGATAATGTGGTTTATAGATATTGATTAGATTCTGCACATTGAATAATGAAGAAGAATAGATATGTATTGTGATAGAATCTTGTTTAATCGTAAACTTAATAGCCCGGATTCACAAAGCACTTACGCCGACGTATCTCGAGATACGCCGCGTAAGTGTAAATATGCGCCGTCGTATCTATGCGCCGTGCCCATAAACTGAGATACGCCTAAAAATAGGCTTCATCCGACCGACGTAACTTTCCTACGCCGGCGTACCGTGGGCGCATATTTACGCTGGGCGCATTGGCCGCTCCCATTGAGTTTCTATGCGCATATGCAAATGAGGGAGATACGCCGATTCACGAACGTACTTGCGCCCGGCGCATAATATACGCGGTTTGCGCAAGTCGTACATCCGGCGTAAAGTTAAGCCCCATATATGAGGCGCAAGTCATGCTAAGGTATGGACCAGGGAACGCAGCCGTCGTATTTTACGTTGTTTAGGTAGTACCTAAATAGGGCTGGGCGTAGGTTACGTTCACATGGTAGGCAGTGATTCAACGTATCTTAGGCAGTTGTTTTGACGTGATTCTGAGCATGCACACTGGGATGCGGCCACGGGACGGCGCATGCGCTGTTCGTTTTAAGTACTTCTATGGCGCTTGACCCATCATTAGCATGGGGTCACGCCTCATTACCATGGCTCACGCCCACTTCCACCTACGCTGGCTTACGCCGAGGAAACCCAGCGTAGATTTGAGAGCGAGTGGGAGCAAGTGCTTTGTGAATACTGTGCTTGCCTATATGCGCCAATGTATGTGGATCTGGGCCTTTGTATTTAAAAAAATAGACCAATAAAAATAAATGGAAAACAATTAAAGTTTATTTTCTTTCTAAGCAAAAAAAATATATATATAGTACATCTGTGCAGGATGTGCACATTTCCCAATGTTTTTACTTTATAACCACTTCAGCCCTGGAAGATTTGTCTGTAATTGTTTATCGTTTATAAAATAGACGCAAACAAAAAAAAAAAGCAGGGCAATACTAAAAAAATCACAATAAGGGCCCTTTCACACTGGTGCGTTTTTCCCGCGTTTTCGCGGTAAAAATAGCGATATTAAAACGCCCATAAAGCGCTCCCCATGCCCCCTCCATTGAAATTAATTAAAAACCACTGGAAAAACGGAGCGTTAAAATTGCGGTAAAACACGGCGTTTTTACCGCGATTTTACCGCGTTTTTAATTAATTTCAATGGAGAGGGGCATGGGGAGCGTATTAATAGCGCTATTTTTACCGCGAAAACGCGGCAAAAACGCACCAGTGTGAAAGGGCCCTAAGTGTATGGTTTGCGCAAAAGTTATAGCATCTACAAAAAAGGGTATATTTTTATGGTATTTTTATAAATATTTTTGTCTTTACCAGTAACGGCGGCGATCTTCGATTTTTATCGTGACTGCGACATTATGGAAAAACACATCGGACACTTTAGACGCCATTTTGGGACCACTGTCATTTATACAGCGATCAGTGCTATAAAAATGCACTGATTACTGTGTAAATGACACTGGCAGGGAAGGGGTTGAACACTAGTAGGCGAGTAAGGGGTTAAGTGTGTCCTAGGGAGTGATTCTAACTGTGGGGGGGGGGCTACCGGTGACACAACATTGATCACTGCTCCCGATGACAGGGAGCAGTAGATCACTGTCCTGTCACAAGGCAGAACAGGGAAGTGCCTTGTTTACACAGGCATCCCCCTGTTCTGCAGCTCCCTGACCTGATCACGGCACCACGGCGGGAATTTCAAAGCAACCTACATATCTACTGGCGGTGGTCAGCAAGTGGTTAATAAAAATATTTACCGTATTTATCAGCTTTTCCTGCGCACTTTTTTGCCCTGAAATTCAGGGCAAAATCGTGGGTGCGCGATATACGCCGATACCCGCTTCCTGCACCGAGTTTGAACTACTGTGCCGGCATATACTGAGCGCAGTACACTCGTGTATAGTCGGGCAGGCTCGGCTCCTCTCGCAGTCACGTCCTGGATGTACAGGACGCACAGGACGTGACCGCGAGAGGAGACGAGCTTGCGCAACTATAGACGAGTGTACTGCGCTCGGTATATGCCGGCGCAGTAGTTCAAACTCAGTGCGGGAAGCGGAGATCGAACGGGGAGGACATCACAGAAGGACCTGACGAGGAGGACACCACCGAAGCCGCAGACGGACGCCGGACCCGACGAGGCCGCAGATGGACGCCGTGCAAGACACCAAAACTGTATGTACGAAAATCTTTTTTTCACAGGAATGCGGGTCCACTTTAGGGGTGCGCGCTATACGCCGGAGCGCGCAATACCCCGATAAATACGGTAGTCAAATATTCTATTTACAAGTTCCTCTTTGGTACCGTAAAAGTCCCTCATGTTTGTTCGCTTTATTCTAAATATTATATAGGATGAGGTACCCCCATAGCCCTTTCTTTCTTTTTTTAATATAGACGCGATGCCGTATCGCAAAAAAAAGCTCTGGTCATTAAGGGGGGTAAACGTTTCTGGTGGCTGAAGTGGTTAATGTGCTGTAGAAAATGCAAAAGTGTCAAATATTCAGTTTATAGTGTACAGTTCAGTTCATTAATGAATATAATTCATAATAAAGTGCGATGAAGTCACAGACCGTCCACTACGTGACTATTTCCCTAAAAGTTATTCTTGAGTGTAGTCCAAGTATTAGATCATCCAGCTTCCAGTCTGTGCTTCATTCCTAAACTTCCATGTGGCTAAACAAACTCACCGGAGGGGAATGACCTCTTCTCATGAAGCAGGTCTATTACGTTTATTAAATATGTCTTCCTGCCCAATGCTGATCTCAGATAGAGGAGGAAAGCCCCTAAATCCTATGTAAATGTATTAAGACATCAGACGTTCGTCTCCCCCAATGAAGTCACAGTGCAAACCTCTCCAGCACTGCACCTCTTCCACGGAAGGGAGTAGTTTCCAAAAAGAAAAGTTGAAAAATTGTTTAACCACTTCAGTACCGGGCACTTTCCCTCCTTCCTGCCCAAGCCAATTTTCAGCTTTCTGCACTGTCACTTTTTAAATGATAGTGCAAGAAAAACTGCGCTAACCCAATAAAAAATATAATAGGAAATGATAAACCAGAAGGCTCCAATTAGGTGATATAAAGACAGAGGGGCAGATCCACAAAAGAATTACGCCGGCGTATCTCTCGATACGCAGCGTAATTTCAAATTACCGCGTCGTATTTTTGTTTTGTATCCACAAAACAAGATACGACGGCATCTCGGATCGATCCGACAGGCGTACGTCTTACTACGCCGTCGGATCTCGGGTGCATTCTTTCGACGGCCGCTAGGTGGCGTTTCTGTCGATTTCCGCATTGAGTATGCAAATTAGCTAGTTACGGCGATCCACGAACGGCGCTTTTTTTAACGTCGTTTGCGTTCGGCTTTTTCCGGCGTATAGTTACCCCTGCTATATGGTGGCGTACTCAATATTAAGTATGGCCGTCGTTCCCGCCTCGCATTTTGAATTTTTTACGTAGTTTGCGTAAGTCGTTCGCGAATAGGGATTTGCGTAGAATGACGTCACCGTCGTAAGCATTGGCTTGTTCCGGTTTAATTTCGAGCATGCGCACTGGGATAACCCCACGGACGTTAAAAAAAAACGTCGTTTACGACGGGTCACAACGTATTTACATAAAACATGCCCCTATTACATCGTTTTGAATTCCGCGCCCTTACTCCGCCAAAGATACACTACGCCGCCGTAATTTATGGCGCGCATTCTTTGTGGATTTGAAAAAAAAAATTAAGTTACGGCGGCGTAGTGTATCATAGATACGTTGCTCCTGGCGGAGAAATGCGTGGAGGTACGTGAATCTGCCCCAGATAATATAAATAAGAGGAAAAACTGCGCCAACCAAAAATTTAGGCTTGGCAAGCAAGGCTAAGATAAATATAACAGTGTAAAAATACAAATTACAGGTCACAAAAATGAAATGCAACCATATAAATAAATAAATAAAAATGTCTTTAAATGGAAAAAATTATAGGGCCAGATTCACGAACGACTTATGCCGACGTATCTTCTTATACGCCGTGTAAGTTCTAGGATGCGCCGTCGTTTCTATGTGCCGTATTCACAGTACAAAGATACGCCTGAATTTTGGCTTCCTACGACCGACGTAAGTCTCCTACGCCGTCGTATCTTGGGTGCATATTTACGCTGGCTGCTAGGGGGCTCTTCCGTTGATTTACGCATCGAATATGTAAATGACCTAGATACGCCGATTCACGAACGCAGTAAGCTACGCCGTTTACGTAAGGCGTACGTCCGGCGTAAGTTTACCCCTCATAAAGCAGGGTAAGTCATGTTAAGGTATGGACGTCGGAACAGCCGTCCGTCGTTTACGTAAGTCGTACGTGAAAAGGGCTGGGCGTAGGTTACGTTCACGTCGAAAGCATTGAGCCGTCGTATCTTAGGGAGTATATGCAACGTGATTATGAGCATGCGCCGTTCGTACAGCCATGCATTTACATGGGGTCACGACTCATTTTAATACAACACGCCCACTACCTGCCTACTTTGAATTAGGCGGGCTTACGTCGGCCTATTTACGTTACGCTGGCGTAAATATGGTCGCAAGTGCTTTGTGAATACTCAGCTTGCCTCTCAATGTTACGTCGGCGTAGCGCATATGAGATGCGCTACGCCGGCACAAAGATACGACAATGTACCTGAATCTGGCCCATAATGTCCAGAATTAGTGCTGAATAAATTCCTTGATAACCGAAATCAAGACGAACAACACCCAAGTGCACTTGGCATCCGTGAAGACCGCCACCACATGGAGAGCAGCTTACCACATAGCACATAACAGCAGTATAATGGTATTCCGTCAGCAGGTGAGCACTGGGTATTCCAAAAGCCTCAACAGAGTATCATCAGATCATAGGAGCGCTAGCCCATATCATACGTTCTGTCCGTGGATCATAAATTAAGAAGAGCGGACCATAGCGTGATAACGTTTTAAATGATCCAAAAATAACGAGCATATAAAAACATATGCCGGCCGGCACTATAGGAGCCCTTCCTCCTTCCGTTGAACGCGGTGACATAACTGTGCAGTCATGCTACACTGTACCCAAACAACATTTTTATCATTTTGTTCCCACAAACTGAGCTTTTTTTGTGGTGGTATTCACCTTTGTGGGGTTTTTTTGTTTGTTTGTTTGTTTGTTTTTTGTCCGCAGAGCGTTTCCAAAGGATCAGAGGGATCTCATGGTTAAAATGTATCAGAAGAAGGGTAAAAAAGAATGTCCAAGGCATTAGGTATACCATGGAACACAGTGAAGACAGTCATCCTCAAGTGGAGAAAATATGGCACAACAGTGACATTACAAAGAACGGGACGTCCCTTCAAACTTGATAAAAAGATGAGAAGAAAACAATTTCATGCTCCCAACTTTGTGGGAACAGTTTGGGGATGTCCCCTTCTTGTTCCAACATGACTGCACACCAGAGCACAAAGCTAGGTCCATAAAGACATGGATGAGTGAGTTTGGGGTGGAGGACCTCAACCCGACAGAACACCTTTAGGATGAATTAGAGCGGAGACTGCGATTCAGGCCTTCTCGTCAACATCTGTACCTGACCTCACAGATGAGCTTTTGGAAGAATGGTCAAACATTCCCATAGACACTCCTAAACCTTGTGGACAGCCTTCCCAGAAGAGTTGAATCTGTTATAGCTGGAAAGGGTGGGCCAACTCAATATTGAACCCTACGGACTAAGGCTGGAATGCCATTAACCCCCCCTGGCGGTATTCCCGAGTCTGACTCAGGGTTACATTTTTTTGCTGTGATCGTAACCCCAAGTCAGACTCGGGCTTGCCTCGCTGAATCCACAGGCAGTGTTTACTTACCTTGTCCCTGGATCCAGCAATGCCACCGCGCTGTGTGAGCGAGCGGGTCCTCGCTCGATTCACACAGTGCCTCTGTGTGCCGCCGATCTCCGTTCCCTGTGACGTTACGACGCACAGGGGCGGAGAACGGCGCCAATATAAAAAAAGTAAACAAACACAATACATACAGTATACTGTAATCTTATAGATTACAGTACTGTATGTAAAAAATACACACCCCCCTTGTCCCTAGTGGTCTGCCCAGTGCCCTACATGTACTTTTATATAATAAAAACTGTTCTTTCTGCCTGCAAACTGTAGATTGTCCATAGCAACCAAAAGTGTCCCTTTATGTCAAAAATGGTTTTAGAGCAGCTAGAAAACAGCGATAATAAATGATAATCACTTGCAGAATTGTGGGATAGCGATTTGTGGGGAAATTCGTCATAAAAAAATAAAAGTAATGACAGCGACAATTCTGCAACTGAGCAAATTTCAGTGATTTTGAGTTGATTACATTATTGAATAATTTTTTTTATAATTATATTATTATTTGTTAGAATTATTTATAATTATTTATTATATTATAATTTATAATTTTGTTTTTAAAAAAATTTCATACCCGGGATGCCTACTAGACTCTTGTTTGGTCAGATTTATGTGAGTTATTCCTAAGAATTGCAGGACTACAATGTAAAACACCAAATTTCCTTGCAAATAATGGTACCGCTTTCAGCACCTAAAATCTGAAATAATCGTACCGCTAGGGAGGTTAAAGTGCCATTAATGTGTGTGTCAAGGTAGGTGTCGCAATACTTTTGGTCATATAGTGTAAATCCCTTCAGGGTCAAGAGCTGTATATGGTCTGTGTATGCTGAAACATTCTGTCGAATCTTAAAAATGGATAAAATAAATACAAGCATCCTGTACTTGTACAATAAATGACAACGATGAATGGGAATCCTGTGTCTCTCTGCTCTTCCCTGTGTTGCAACCAGTTTCCAGTGAGATGTCTGACTACAGAAATGTGCGGTTTCGAAGAATAGTAGACGCCGCGTTTCATGTAAGGCCGGTAAATGGTCACTGGGCTTTTCCTGTATGGGCCCCGGTCCCAGGAGTGAGCAACACATTTTTTGTGGTAAAAGGTGAAGGAAGACGATTCTCTCTAAAAAAAGCAGAAGTAAACTTTTCGGGGATTGTCCAATCATGCAGAATGACACAACTGTACAGGGAACAAAGAGCAATGGTCTGACATGGGAAAGGAAAATACAATATTTGATCAGCTTAATGCAAATGACCTTGTATAGACCTAACTGAATGATATTCCGTTTCTAAAGAATTCTATATCATAAATCAACTACTTTTTTTTTTTGTTTGTTTTTTTTTAATATATTTCTCCATTTTTTTTTTCATCTTTTGTTACATTTCTTTGCAGCCACTTCCTGTCTATACATTCCAGCGATGGCAGCATGCCATTTCTCAGAGTGGGTTTTTTCTGATGGTAACAGCAGTGGAGCATTCAAGGGCAATGTGCGCTGGCGCAGCTGCTTGTTGTCTCCATTAGGAGAGTGAGTGATAGGATGACATCACAGGAGAACAATTGAGAGACAGGGACCAAACGGTGCCACCCTATAACAGGAAGTGGTGTCGCGGAACCTCCTTGGCAGATTGAAAATGGCTTTTAAAATGAAATATAATATGTTAAAGCAAATACAATTTGATTTGAGCTTGCATATACCAACGTGATGACTAAATCACATGCACTATTTTCCTAAAAGAGAAATTTATTTATTTTAAAATCATACTTACCTAGGTGGATGCAGCATCGGTCCTCTGCTGGCTCGAAGGCCCCTTTCAGACGGGAGCCGCAGTGGCGGTATAACGCCGCTAAAAATAGCGGCGCTATACCGCCGGGATTGCCGCGGGAATCAGCCGATAGCTTTGCGGTATTAACCCCCGCTACCGGCCGATAAAGGGTTAATACCGCCCGCAATGCGCCTCTATAGAGGCGCATTGCGGGCGGTTTTGCCGCGGTTTCCCATTGTTTTCAATGGGAAGGAGCGGTATACATGCTGCTCCTCTCACCGCTCCAAAGATGCTGCTGACAAGAGATTTTTTTTCTCTCCCGCCAGCGCATCGCCTCAGTGTGAAAGCCCTCGGGCTTTCACATTGAGTCTGCAGTGAAGGAGTTTTTCAGGCGGGATAGCAGCGCTATTTTTAGCGCTGTACCGCCTGAAAAACTCCTCAATGGGAAAGGGGCCTAAGGATGAGGAACAAAGGATCAAACACCGCTGATCGCTCAGTTCTCATTGCTCCCTGAGTAGAGAACCGGTGGCTGTCAGTCACAGCTATCTGCTCTGCCCCTCAGGGGCTCACTGAAGCACTGGGCTGCGGAGGGAGTGGGAGAGGCGGATCAGGCTGTCACAGGCTCGTTGAGAGGCTGACCCGGGTGCTGGTTCAGGCATGTGGGGGGATCCCGACCATATGGTTGCAATATTTCCTGAGCCTGGACAGGCTCTGTGATGTCAGCAGGCTTTAGCCTGCTGTCTGCTGAAAATGGGTCACAGGCAGTAGTGTATTAAGGATTTGTGCTGTCCTAGGCCTGACTAAACTTATGTACCCCCTAATTTAAATATGACCCATCCCTTCCTGTCAAGTCCACACCCCTTTTTCTGAGGGCCTGGGGGGGGGGGGGGGCAATGGATTCCCTTAATTTGCATAGATTTCCTCTCACTTCCTGTTTGGCTATGGGGCAGGAAGTGAAGGGAAATCTCTGCAATGGGACAGGGATGGTATAAAAAAAACTGACAGGGGCTATAACTAGGGTTGCCACCTCATCCCTTTAAAACAGAACACATATGAATTACACAGGTTAATTAATGTGGCTAATTAAGGTGGTAATTAGACTCATTTGGTGCCTTACCTGCATTAAATCAGCCACAGAACCTGTGTAATTCATATGTGTTCTGTTTTAAAGGGATGAGGTGGCAACCCTAGCTATAACCCTCCCTTGCTCTATCCAAAATTTTAAAAAAAGTGTTGCCTATAGTTCTACTTTAAACACAAATTTCTGATAATTTTATGAAGAGGACTAAGAAGATATAACCATGCCAATGGTGCAGCAGAAAACATAAAGCACAGTGAGGAAGGTTTGTGGTCCAGGCTGATAGGACAGTCCAAATTAGAAGCAGCTTGCGTTACACTAACAGTGTAGCACAAGCCGGCGGGGACTTTTTCCGTGCTGCTATTCTGCAAAGTGCTGCCCTAGGCCTGGGCCTTGTTGGCCTAGGCCAGGATACAGCGTTGGTCACAGGAGTGCAGAGCGAACTGCGCTCCTATGATCCACAGGATGAGCGTTGGCTGTACTTCTCCTTTAAGGATGGATCTAGCCAGGGGATGATAATATTCACAGTCCGTCACGTTCCTGTACTCTGTATCCCATAATAGTTGTATGTAAAATGATTGTAAAGTCTCTTTTAAAAACATGTTATACTTACCTGCTCTGTATAATGGTTTTGCAAGGAGCATCCCGGATCCTCCTCTTCTGGAGTCCCCTGCTGGTGCTCCTGGCTTCTCCCCCCCTGCTAAGTGCCCCATAGCAAGCTGTTTGCTAAGGGAGCACTCATGTGGGGTCATTAATGTATGGCGGGGTCATTAATGTATGTATGTGGCATGGGGCAGGGATAGGCAGAGTTCTGTAGCCCAGCAGGGGAAACTTAGACAAGGATGACAACACTGCTTGAGAACTCATAGCAACAGAGGCAGCGTTGTCAGCCAACAACAAGAAATTATGAGCTTACTGGATTTTTATGTTGATATACGTGTTAGCTACACTAGCAACTAATGCAGTATAACGTGACTTTTTCTTTTCTTTTTGCAGAAGGTCCACAGTGTCCGCAGTGTACCTTGAGAGGCTCTGTTCCCTATAAATGCACGTCATGTCCCTTCTACTGTTGTAAGATATGCTGGGTAAAACACCTTAAGGTTAGTCTTTCTATAGGAACGTTGAGTTTTTATAATAATAATAATAACAACCAGAACAGGCAGTTCTAGCGATGGCCATGATTGTCATGATGTCTGCTTGTCGGACTGACTTTTTTCTTTATTTCTTGATCCGTTTTCAAGCCACTTTTTCTTGTGGTAAAAAACACAAAGTTACAGTTTTAAATCTGTAGGTGTTGTGCCCTGCCACAGTGTAAGGCCCCGTACACACAAGGGGATCTCCGCTGGAAACGGTCCGCCGGACCGTTTCCAGCGGAGATTCCTCCTCCGGATTTGGATCCGATGGCTTGTACTCGCCATCGGATCAAAATCCGCGCGGAATTCATCCGCGGTGACGTGTCGCGCCGTCGCCGCGATGATGACGCGGCGACGTGCGCGACGCTGGAATGTAAGTACTTCCACGCATGCGTCGAATCATTACGACGCATGCGAGGGAGGAGAGCGGACGGACTGATCCAGTGAGTCTGTACAGACCACCGGATCAATCCGCTGGACCCGATTCAAGCGGATAGATTTCTTAGCATGCTAAGAAATTTATATCCGCTTGAAATCGATCCGGCCGAGAAATCTCCGCGGATAAATATCCGCTAGGCCGTACAGACGACCAGATTTGTCCACTGGAACTGATCCGCGGATCAATTCCAGCGGATAGATCCGGTCGTGTGTACGAGGCCTAAGAAAAAGGTAAATGGCATGCAGGATTCTCAAAGATGCAGATTGAGGGGCTCCAGAATAGATATTATAAATGGAGAAAATCGTTTTTTTCAGATTTCTCCAGGTTTTGTAATTCCAGGATTGGTCTCTTGAGTCCAGGGACTTCAAAGAGTCTTGGGAGGGACAAATCCTCTAACCCAGGTGTGTCCAAACTTTTTTCAAAGAGGGCCAGATTTGATGAATTGAACATGTGTGAGGGTCGACCATATTGCCTGCCATTTTTTGAACCATTAAAATGAAATGCAAATGAACTAATACACCGCCCAACAAGAATTCTCTTGCCTTTGTGGTTGTGTGTGGTGAAGAGTCTAAGGATGAGCTTGGGCGTGTTATTTGGATATACCGTATTTATCGGCGTATAACACGCACCTTCACTTTAATAAGGAAATTTCAGGATTTTTTTTAGCTTTAAGTAAAGAATTGTGAAGCAAAATAAAGGTCAGTGGCCATCAATGCAGCCTAATCAGTGCCCATCTGCAGCCTCACCATCGACATGCAGGCAGCCTCACCATTGCCATCAATGCAGCCTGATCAATGGCCATCTGCAGCCTCAGAGGGGACAGGGAGGGAGACGGGACGAGCGCCAACAGATTACATACAGGAGAATCTCCTGTTTACGCAGTGGCCTATTTAATACAAAGATCTGACTCCTAGGATAGACAGAACAGTGGTCCAATGCAGCCCAGGAGACAGGACTTCCTATTACGGGAGATTCTCACTGTATGTAATCTGATGGCACTCGTCCCGCCCCCTCTGGGATTCATTGGGGTGGGCCACAAAAGATATATATATCCTAATCACCAGTGGGGCCACATTAAACCGGAACGCGGGCCGCAATTGGCCCACAGGCCGGACTTTGGACATGCCTGCTCTAACCCTTTGTCCAAGCTTTACTGGAGACCCAGCAGGTTTTGTGTGCAGGTGCACACAATCACAGTATAACCAAAGGGGCTGTCTGCAGTTCAGGGCTCCCCCTGGGAAAATAAGGTCCCATGCCCAAAGGCCAGAGCATGGGCCAGAGCAGCAGGGGGCTGCAAGAAAGAGAGCTGAGAAAGAGATGCAGAGTTGCACATGAGCACAGTGGTGCTGATAGAGG
Organism: Rana temporaria; assembly: GCF_905171775.1. Classification (NCBI taxonomy): domain Eukaryota; kingdom Metazoa; phylum Chordata; class Amphibia; order Anura; family Ranidae; genus Rana; species Rana temporaria. The sequence continues at coordinate 14,213,768 of NC_053500.1, forward strand.
GACCAGACCAAAGGCCTAGGCTTGAGGCAGCAGTGCTGTGAGAGGAAGTCATGAGCTTTGGTGTTATTTTCCTTTGTGTTTGAACCAGGAAATGTGGGTCTTATTCCACATCTCAAGTAGCCGTGTCAGGGATTTGATAAGAGGGGATATAGTGTAATCATAGATCAAAAGGCAATCCCAAGTCGGAGAGAGAAGAGAAATGAGAAAGTGGAAGGCTTCGTACACACGTTTGAGAATCTCGTCAGAAAAAACTTGTCGTTTTCCCTGACGAGATTCTTGGCAAGAAACTCTTGCCGCTGGAGTGTACTGACTTTCATTTCAAAAGAACCGCGGTTCTCTTGAAAGGAAAGAACGCTGTGAGTGAGTGAGTAACTTGTATAGCGCAACAAATGCGAACTTAATCGCCTCAAGGCGCTTCCATCCAGAGTCGTACCGGTCCTTCAGAAGAGGTGGGTCTTTAGTTTTTTCCTAAAGGCCTGATGGTTTTCCTCCAAGCGGATGGTAGTGGGTAGAGCATTCCAGAGCCGTGGTCCTTGGACCAAAAATCTACATTCTCCCTTCGATTTGTAGCGGAATTTGGGAATTTGGAGAAGGTTTTGGTTGGGAGACCGGTGACGTAGGGTTTTATTTTCTCGCTTAAGTATTGGAGAGCGTTCCCCATGCGCTCGTCACATTCGATGCCATCGCCGCCATCTTGCTTCACCCTACCTATGCCGTGGAAGCTACCGCGCACGCGTCAAAGTCATTTCGAGCATGCGCGGGTTTCCACAGCGACGGGTAAGTATACACACTCTCGGGTTTCTCGTCTGGAAACAAGCAAACGAGAATCTCAACGAGAAAAAAGAGAGCAGGTTCTCTTTTTTTTCTCGTTGAGATTCTTGCCTGATTTCCAGACGAGAAACCTGAATGCCTCGTACACGCGAACGGGAATCTCGGCAAGAAGCAGTTTTCTTGCTGTTTTTTGCCGAGAAACCCGGTCGGAGGACGAAGAGTAAGAGATGGAGGCGGACCATTAAAAGGAGAATTGATATTGCACCATCTGGAAAGTGGTGTTGGCCAAGGAGAGGTTTTGGCAAAGTTTTTAGCCTGATTAACATGAAGACCCAAGAGGGAAGCCAAACTATTCAACAGAGAAATTAAATGGGGAAGTATAATATCCGGAGAAGTAATGTACAGCAAAAAATTGCTAGCTTGTGTTGTACACCAGCCAATTCAATTCCTCCGATGTCGGGTTTCAAAAAAACAAAGGTTCCAGGGCAAAGATAGAATTCCATAGAGGGCATCCTTGGCGGATGCCATGGCTATAGGGACAGAAGGTGATTCATGCCCCATATACTTCACCGTGGCTGAGGGATCTGTGTACAAGTTGTCAATCCATTTGATGAAAGAGTCGCCCATACCTCTGTGGGTCAAGGACGCCTCGGCGCATAGTTATGCCGGCGTAGCGTATCGAATATACGCTACGCCGACGTAGCGCAGAGAGGCGAGCACAGTATTCACAAAGCACTTGCTCCCAACGTTGCGCCGGCGTAACGTAAATTCCTAAGCGTAAGCCGGCCTAATTCAAAGTAGGTGGAAGTGGGCGTGATCCATTTAAATGAACCGTGACCCCATGCAAATGATGGGCCGAACGAACGGTGCATGCGCCGTCCCGTGGACGCTTCCCAATGCGCATCCTCAGAATCACGTCGGAAATGCTCCTTAAGATATGTCGAATCACTGCCTACGACCAGCCCTATTCACGTACTACTACGTAAACGACGTAAAATACGACGGCTGTTCCCTGGTCCATACCTTAACATGACTTACACCTGCTTTATGAGGCTTAACTTTACGCCGGACATAAGCCTTACGCAAACCGCGTATATGATGCGCCGGGCGCAACTACGTTTGTGAATCGTCGTATCTCCCTCATTTGCATATTTGCAATGAGGCGGCCAGCTTAAATATGCGCCCAATATACGCCGGCGTAGGAAAGTTAGGTCGGTCGGGGGAAGCCTATTTTCAGGCGTATCTAGTTCTATGGGCACCGCACATAGATATGACGGCGCACATTGACACTTACGCGGCGTTTCTCGAGATACACCGCGTAAGTGTTACGTGAATCCAGGCCCAGGACTTTTTAGGTATAGATATACTAATCATATACACATTCAAATATCTTCTTATTCTCCAAGTCGTTTTTGCCAGCCAGATCCTAACATGGTCTTCTCAATTCACCTCACCCCTCTGCCCCACAGCTATGATCTTCTTGTCATTTCTCACAGATATTATTATCTTTATTTTGTTTCAGGAAACTGGAAAATGCCCCAAATGCCAAAGCAATATTCAGAAGAGAGAATTAAGGCAGAAGTATTTCTTACCTTTAAATCAAGGTCAGGAATGATACCACAGATGGTAGAAGACTGAATACTGACTGATACAATCTAATTGGTTTCTGTGACTAAAACTATCATGTTCCCAGGAAAGCTTTGTTTTTAGAATTCAAGGGAAGCCACCAGTAACTAACTTTTTTTTTTAGGAATCGTAATCTCCACTCTGAAGTTATTACAATTGTGCAGTCTTATGAATATGTTTGCTGTAGTTCAGTTGAATTCTCTACCTATCAGAGCAGATGTATCAGGCTGTAAGGACCAACATGTCTGCTGCCTGAGCTCAGGACTGGTCACCAGCACTCTATCGTGGGTGCTGGTTGGCAGTAGAACCTTCACTTATTAAGGTCTAATTTAAATAGCTGACTGTCACTTTAAACAAGCTGCTAGCAGGCTTTAATCAAGATTTAGGTAGTGCCTAAAGCAGTAAACCCATCCATAAAACAGTTTGATTTCTTGCACGTGCCGGAAATGTAACACTCTCATTGGTTGTGCTCTCAACCTAACTGTCAAACCATTCAATGGCTGGTGTCATAACTGATCACGTGTGCATCATGGCAGTTGTTTATTAAACAGAGGCGAAGATGGCAGCTTCCTTGGCTGAAAACAATAGGGGGTTTACTTATACTATAAACTTACTAAGAGCTGCTTAGGAGCTTGCATACGGTGATGGGCCACATTTCCATTAAAGCGGAGTCGCGACCGGGGTTAAAAAAAAGTAAAAGTCAATCAACTACAAATACTGTAGCTGCTTGACTTTTAATATAAGGACACTTACCTGTCCAGGGAGCCCGCAATGTCGGCCCCCCAAGTCGATTCGTCCATCGGCTTCGGGTACAGACGTCAGGCAAGTAAGGGAAACCTACTGCTCATGCACGAGTCGCACGGTGCTTTCTGAATGGTCACAGAAGGCAATGGGGGAAGGAGGGGGGTCGGATAAAACCACAGAAGTGGCGGACGCCGCTGCGGCGACATGGGACGGAAGTTCTGAAGAAAACATGCCAAAAAAAGTACGAAAAGAAAAATCCAAAAACAGGGGGGGGGGGGTGTTCTTTTGTTTGAGTTCTACTTTTGCCTGTAACTTCGTTTGGAACTCCTCCACTTCACTATTTTTTACCTACAGATAAGCCTATAATAAGGCTTACCTGGCACAGGAGGAAAATACCGATAATACCGTATGTACACCCCCCAAAAAAATAAATACGGCATACTGTACATGTTTGAGGTATACTGAATGTAATGTTATATATTTTTTTGGTTGAACCTCCGCTTTAAGTAAACCTGTCATATAGAGAAAGTTATGTGGGTAAGATAAAAGCAAATGCCCCAAGGCACCTGCATGCTGCATCTTACTTAAAGCGGTAGTTCACCCTCACTTACATCATTTTTCCATCGAGACAGGCATTGTAGCGCGAGCTACAGTATGCCTGTCCCGATTTTTTTACCCCAGTACTCACTGTGTACTTGTACATTAAAGATTTCGGCTCCCGCGGGGAATGGGCGTGCCTATGGAGAGGGAGGATGATTGACGGCCGGCCCTGGCACGTCACTCTCCCCGAAGACAGCCGGAGTAGGTCTCGGCTCTTCACGGCGCCTGCGCACAGGCTATGCGCAGGCGCCGTGAAGAGCCAAGCCTATTTCGGCTATTTCCGGAGAAGCGTGACGCGCCAGAGCCGGCCGTCAATCATCCTCCGTCTCCATAGGCACGCCCATTCCCCGAGGGAAGTCGGTATCTTCGATGTACGAGTACACGGTGAGTACGGGGATAAAAAAATCGGGACAGGCATACTGTAGCTCGCGCTACAATGCCTGATTTTATGGTATAAGAAAAAAAAATTATTTTTTTTGCGTTTATAGGGTGAACCCCCGCTTTAAAATGTATTTTAGTTTCCCTTTCTGATTTGGTTTCTCTTTGTTATGGGGCCCTGACTTGTACGGGTATGAGTATGCTCTATAAGCCTGAAGTGACTTGAGTCATGACATCTCTCATACCCATATACATGAGTATGAAGTGACTTGAGTCATGACATCTCTCACCCATATATACACACATTCTTCCTGCACTCATCCTTAGTGGCCTTAATTCCATTGGCATTGCATTGTGGTATGTGGGTATGTGGGAGTGAAGAAGAGGAGCCTTGACTTTGCCGCAGGGAACGGATATTTGTTTACTTGAGGGCGTCTGAGCTCAAGGGTTCTGGGATAATCCAGGCAAGGCATAAGCCAAAAGGCATGCTTGCGTTTAATTTGCTGAGTCTCGTATTTTTCTTTTTTTGACAAGTTTACTTTTTGCTAAGACTTTGGAGAACCCATTACACTCATTTTCCACTGCAGGATGAAATAGGATTGTTTTGTTGTGGGGAGCCACAGAAATGATTCTTAGTGGTGATAAATTATGTTTACTTGATCCTCTATTCTTCAGAAAATGAATAACTTATGCTGATCATAGAATCAAGGATCCGAGGATAATGCAAGGGTGGGGACTTGTAATCTGCACTCGTGCTACGAAAGCTTTGTTTGCCTTTTTGCTCTAGGAATTATTGACCTCCGTTCACAGATTATTATTTTGTTGGCAGGTTGCTTCAGTTTCTTTTTTTCCAGATGTTGAGGTGTCTCCTGACATCGACCTACATGACCTTTGAATCTGCCTCCTGACTTCAACCAAATAACATTAAGACCTGCATTAGGAAATTAGAAACAATGGATCTTTTGGATCTGATTGTTTGATATGGGGAAACATACAGAGGCCAGGATGTGTCTGCAAAGGCTATCTGTGTATTCTCGGGGGGGGGGGGGGGGGGGGACTAGTGATTGCCGCATTGGGTAGTTTTTGCAAACCGCTTTTGTTTTCTCCTGTGATTTGATTGGATAGTCTGCTCTTCCATGGCCGATCCTAGGGTCACAGGCGCCTGGGTGCAGAAATATTTCTGGCGCCCCCACATGGGCGTTGCTATTTTACTAACTCCTCCCCTTTACATCTCATTATACATCACATCTGTAGATGGACTAGGCACAGGAATGGGCAGGGGCTGTGTATCCTATGCAATCTATCATGCCATAAAACATCTAGAGCAGGGGCAGCCCAGAGCACATGTAAAGGGATGCTGGGGATGACATCCCCCAGCACACTAAACACTGTGACTCACCTCGATTCTCTCTCTGTGCAGCCCGAGATAGAGATGGGAGTGGGAGGCATTCCAACTGGAGTTGGTGGAGACAGTGCGGGATCCAAGACTCCCAGTGTGAGGAATTCATTCCTGCACATCAGCACTCAGCAGCCACTGAAAACTAGAACTCTCATGTCAGGAAGAGAAGTGGCCCCTCCCCCGAGCACTGCCAGGCTGGACGGGCGTGCCCTATGCTCACACATCAGTTCTGGACAGATACACACCTATGCTCAAAACACTAGTTCTGGACGGACACAAACAAGGAGAGAAGGAGGTAGGGGAGAACCTTGGCACTTCGGTGCCTCCACCTTTGCAGGCGCTTGGGTGCAATGCACCCTGCCTAGGATCGGCCCTGTGCTCTTCCCCTCCCTCCTATACATCCATAAACCTACATGCTCAGCCAATCCCATGCCGTGTACACACGATCGGATTTTCTGTCGGAAAAAAACATTCCGCTCAAGCTTGGCTTGCATACACATGGCCACACAAAAGTTCTCTGAACTTTTGACCGTCAAGAACGCGGTGATGTACAACACTACAACAAGCCGAGAAAAGTTCAGAATTGCGTCGGAATTGCTACAGACGATCGGAATTTCCGAAACAGGAACAAAAATTGTCTCTGGACAGCCGCACTCTGAACAAATTGTAGCCTTTATTAAAAGAAGGACAGCACTACAAGTCATAGCAAAATAAAACCCGACTGCTGACGCGTTTTGCACTGAAACTAGTGCTTAGTTGTTGTTTTTTTGGGAGTACACTATATCGGAATTTGTTAAAGCAGAACTCCAGAAATTCATCCACTTTCTAATGTTATGGACTTCTAGGGGTTTAAGTCCAACATGGTGCATGCCACCTTGGTGGATTTATTCCTTTAATTTACAATATTTTTTTTTCTGAGTGCTTGGAGCAAAGCTATCTCTATACCAGGGATATGCAATTGGCGGACCTCCAGCTGTTGCAGAACTACAAGTCCCATGAGGCATAGCAAGACTGACAGCCGCAAGCATGACACCCAGAGGCCGAGGCATGATGAGACTTGTAGTTTTGCAACAGCTGGAGGTCCGCTAATTGCATATCCCTGCTCTATACTAACGATGCTGGACCTTCAGACCTCAGCTCCTGCAGCTGCAGTGTTGTATGCAGCAGCTCTGCCTGCCTTTCCCATCCTCCTGCCCAATCACAGAGTGCTTTCTATTATGTGCACCCATTCACAAAAAACAAAGGCCCAGATTCAGGAAACAATTGCGTCTGCGTAACCATAGTTACGCAGCGCAATTGCTAACTTGCGCAGGCGTAACGACTTCTCCTGATTCAGAGAGCTTGTTACGCCGACTGCAGCCTAAGATATGCGTGGCATAAGGCTCTAATGCCCTCATATCTTAGGCTGCATTCTTACGCAGGCCGCTAGGTGGCGTTCCGGTAGTGGTCAGCGTATAGTATGCAAATTGCATACTAACGCCGATTCACTACCCTACGCGAGCCCTGCGTACGCAGTTTACGTCGTTTGCGTACGTCGGTTTTTGCGTAAGGCTGCCCCTTCTAATAGCAGGGGCAGCCAATGCTAAAGTATACCCGTCGTTCCCGCGTCGCGAAATTTGAAATTTACGTTGTTTGCGTAAGTGAATTGTAAATGGCGCTGGACGCCATTCACGTTCGCTTTGAAGCAAATGATGTCCTTGCGACGTCATTTACCGCAATGCACGTCGGGAAAGTTTCCCGAGGGAGCATGCGCCCTACGCTCGGCGCGGGAACGCGCCTAATTTAAATGATTCCCGCCCCTTACGGGATCATTTAAATTGCACGCGCTTACGCCGGGCATTTTGCCGGAGCGCCCATGCAATTTACGGAGCTACTGCTCCGTGAATCGCGGGTAGCGCAGAAAATTTGCGGGGGCGCAGGGCAAAAACAGTGCCCTGCACCAACGTAAAAAAAGCGCAAGGCTACCTGAATATGGGCCAAAGCCTCAAATACAGCAAGGGGCGGATGTTTTTTTTCTAAGGGGCAGGTGTATTATGCTTATCCACGCCGCTCGCTGATAGAACAGCGCAGGCCGATCATTTCAGAAAACCACCCGCCCCTTTGAGGCTGGCCATCATGGAGCGTACAAATGGTCACGTTTTCCTGCCAACAGCCAGTCATCACACAATTCCCGTCGAAAAATTTGATCGCGTGTACGAGGCTTAAACTAGTGACCGAGAGCTGTCAGTGACAGCGCGATCACAGACAACTCTTACCTAAAGAAACTGGAGCTTGTACCAAAAAATAAAAACTTGAAGGTGGCATAGAAGCCAATGGGCAACAGATGCAATGTGATACATTATATTTATATGTTGTTGATATTTGTGTATACTTAATGAAATTGTAATAAATTATTTACTACAAAAATGTGCAATTCCTGTATAAAATAACTTTATGTGAAACATTAGGGGGGTCCATTTTTAAAACAAAATTGAAATAAATCACGTCAGCACAGAGCAGCTGGCTGAACCATGAAGACACATGCCACATTTTCTATGTACATTTTTTATGATTTTTTTTGATACTGTATCAAATATATCAAATATCAAATATACTGTATTAGCTACATTCAAGTGTAACTCAATTTGAGAATACACTTAAATGTACAACGGCTTAGATTCCGAGTTACGACGGCGTATCTACTGATACGCCGGCTTAACTCTTTGTGAATCTAGATATATATATATATATATATATATATATATATATATATAATTGATTATCATACATATATATTACAGTCTGCTTCTATAGATAATATTTATGTTCTGCAATTGAAAGTGTAGCTCCTGGCAATCAGATTCACGTATACTGAGTATGTATATATAAATATATGAGTGCCTTGAAAAAGTATTCATACCCCTTGTAATTTTCCACACTTTCTCATGTTACAACCAAAAGCATAAATGTATTTTATTGGGATTTATTTTATGTGATAGACCAATACAAAGTGGCACATAATTGTGAAGTGGAAGGAAAATGATAAATGGTTTTCAATTTCTTTTTACAAATAAATATGTGAAAAATGTGGGGTGCATTTGTTTTCAGTCCCCTTTACTCTGATACCCCCAACTAAAATCTAGTGGAACCAATTGCCTTCAGAAGTCACCTAATTGGTAAATATAGTCCACCTGGGTGTAATTTAATCTCAGTATAAATACAGCTGTTCTGTAAAACCCTCAGAGGTGTGTTAGAGAACCTTAGTGAATAAAAAGCATCATGATTTCTCTGTTGTTATTATTGCTGTTGTATCATTCTCAGGCAATCACCACCCAGATGTTCCTAATGCTGCTTCCACTCTTGAAAGTATTGATATCTACTGTGATGAATCACCTTGAAATACTATACCACATTGTTTTTTATGGGTAAATATACCTCCTCTGTCCCCTTCCCTTTCTCCCATCCCTTCCACCCCCCTTTTATTGCTCAACTTTTGCTCTTCTCTTTTATGTTTATAATGGTGAACCAGGGCTTGTTTTTTTGTTTTGTTTTTGCTTGTAATGTTAAAATTTCAATAAACATAAAAAAAAAGCATCATGAAGGCCCAGGAACACAGCAGACAGGTCAGTGATAAAGTTGTGTAGAAGTATAAAGCAGGGTTAGGTTATAAAAAAAAATCTCCCAAGCTTTGAACTTCTCACGGAGCTCTGTTCAATCCATCATTCGAAAATGGAAAGAGTATGGCACCACTGCAAACCTACCAAAACATGGTCGTCCACCTAAACTGACCGGCCGGGCAAGGAGGGCATTCATCAGAGAAGAAGCCAAGAGGCCAGTGGCGGTGCTTCCATAGAGGGCACAGGAGCGCCGCTGCCTCTCTCTCCTGCACCGCCACTGAATACAATACACAGATTCATGCATTGCATGAATCTATGTATTGTTGCTGCCGCCCACTATTCAGATGGCCGGCCCCCTGGTGAGCGCCGGCCATCTGAATCACGGCAGCTGGTTGGCTTTGGAAGTGCTTATCAGAGCCAGAGAAGGAGGATGGCTGACCCCAGGAAGGTAAGTGCTGGGCAGGGGGGCAATCTGACTGGCAGCATTTTACAGGGTACAGTGGCGGCAATTGATGTGGGCACAGTGGCTACAATTGATGTGGGCACAGTGGCGACAATTGATGTGGGCACAGTGGCGACAATTGATGTAGGCACAGTGGCAACAATTGATGTGGGCACAGTGGTAACAATTGACGGCATGGCACAGTAGCTGCGTTTGATGGCACAGTGGCCATGTTTGGCATGGCACAGTGGTGACAATTGATGGCACAGTGGCTGCATTTGATGGGCACATTGGCCATGTTTGGCATGGCACAGTGGTGACAATTGATGGCACAGTGGCTGCATTTGATGGGCACAGTGGCCATGTTTGGCATGGCACAGTGGTGACAATTGATGGCACAGTGGCTGCATTTGATGGGCACAGTGGCCATGTTTGGCATGGCACAGTGGTGACAATTGAAGGCACAGTGGCTGCATTTGATGGGCACAGTGGCTGCAATTGTCTTTTTTTTTTTTTTGTTTGCGCCCCCCCCATAAGTGTTGAGCACCAGCCGCCACTGCAAGAGGCCCGTGGTAACTCTGGAGGAGCTGCAGAGATCCACAATTCAGGTGGGAGAATCTGTCCACAGGACAACTATTAGTTGTGCTCTCCACAAATCTGCCCTTTATGGAAGAGTGGCAAGAAGAAAGACATTGTTGGAAGAAAGCCATAAGATGTCCCATTTGCAGTTTGTGAGAAGCCATGTGGGGGAGGGGACACAGCAAACGTCCACAGATGAGACCAAAATTTAACTTTTTGGCCTAAAAGCAAAACGCTATGTGTGGTGGAAAACGTGGTGGCAGCATCATGTAGTGGGGATTCTTTTCTCCAGCAGGCACAGGGAAGCTGCTCAGAGTTGATGGGAAGATGGATGGAGCTAAATACAGGGAAATCTTGGAGGAAAACCTGTTAGAATTTGCAAAAGACTTGAGACTGGGGGGAGGTTCACCTTCCAGAAGGACAACGACCCTAAACATACAGCCAGAGCTACAATGGAATGGTTTAGATCAAATCATATTCATGTGTTAGAATGGCCCAGTCACAGTCCAGACCTAAATCACATTGAAAATCTGTGGCAAGACTTGAAAATTGCTGATCACAAACACTCTCTATCCAATCAGAGCTTGAGAAAGACAGAGCTTGAGATATTTTGCAAAGAAGAATGGGCAAAAATGTCCCTCTCTAGATGTGCAAAGCTGGTAGAGACATCCCCAAAAAAGACTTGCAGCTGTAATTGCAGTGAAATGCGGTTCTACAAAGTATTGACTCCGGGGGGCGCCATACAAATGTACCCCCCACACTTTTCACATATTTATTTGTAAAATTATTTTCCATCAACTTCACAATTATTTCCCACTTTGTGTTGGTCTAAACATAATATTCCAATAAAATACATTTCCGTTTTTGGTTGTAACATGACAAAATGTGGAACATTTCAAGGGGTATGAATACTTTTTCAATGCACCGTTTTATATATATATATATATAAAACAAAAGGAAATGGAGGTAATAACACGCACAATTATGCTGTAAGGGTAGCGCTTATTATAAAACAAGATTGCGAAAGATAAATCGGCCCGGTAAAATCCCTGGGTGTCATAACAGAAAACCTGGAGTTGCCAAATGTACTCAGATCTGTCTCTCTTCTGTCATTTCTGACATCGTCATAATTTTTCCATCATCGTAAACCGTATTCTAGATTTGACTTTATCCACCTAGAGGGTGGGGACTTCGATTTGGAAGTATCGTTTTACTGACTGGTTGTCAGCAGTGAGCTGAGTCAGCGGGCATGTGTTGGACTTCAAATCTCAACAACAATAAAACAATAAAACTCTGAAAGCATCAACTATTTAAAGGAATTGGATTCGCAATAGTCATGTGCCTGTTTTTTAAAAGTGGAAGGTAAGTGGTATTTTTGGAGTAAATGGTGATGATTCCTACAGCTTTTAAAATGAAATAAATTTTGCAAACAGAAAATGGCACAAATGAATTAAAAAATATATAAATATATATACCGTATTTTTCGGCATATACCGCGCGCCGGCGTATAGCGCGCACCCCAAGCTGAGAAGGGAAGTTTAGGGAAAAAACTTACATTTTGGATGTCTTGCCCGGCGTCCATCGGGGGCCTTGTCCGGCGTCCGCCTACGGCCTTGCGCGGGGTCCGTCCAGCCTTGTCGGTGTCCGTCTGCTGTCTTGCCCGGCGTCCATCTGCGGCGTTGCGCGGGGTCCGTCGAGCCTTGTGAGTGTCCGTCTGCGGCTTTGGAAGTGTCCATCCGCACCTTGCCCGGGGTTGCGTTCCGTTGTGTGTTTGAATAGAGACCGATATCTCAATCTTTTCTATCTTTTGATTTGAAAAACATACAATTGTTTTCGACGTAACGTCCTATAATGGGCATTGATGCCAGCGGTTGCTGATGGATCATTTGATATTTGACCTAGCAGCCATTTATGTACTAGCTTAAATGTGATGTGCTATTATAATTTTTGGCAATGTTTGTTCTTGTGGTGTTTTGTTCACGGCCTCTTATGTTAACCACTTCCCGCCCAAGGACGTCATATGACGTCCTGGACTTTCAGTGGGGATATCTGAAAGATGCCTGCAGCTACAGGCATCATTCAGATATCCATCTCTTCAGCTAGCGATCCTGTGCACCATAAGAATGATCATAGCGGCAGTTCCAACGCTTGATCGTTCTTATAGGCAACGGGAGGGGATGTCCCCCCCTCCTCTCGCCGCCATCCGGTGCTTCTCCGTGCTCTCCCATGCCATCGGAGACCCGTAGAAACGATCTGCCGGCGCCGAATGAGAGGCATAGAGATGACTGGAGCACCATAAGTGCCCATTCACACCTAGGCGTATATACGCCTGAAGCGCGACGCCGCAGCAGCCCCTGTAACGCTGGAGGGGTGAGTTTACATTGTCGGCTATGGAGATGGTTCACATCTCCACGCCTAATGCCTAAACGCCTGAAGCCCAAAACAAGTCCCGGACCTTTTTTTCAGGCGGCTTTCGGCCATAGCCGACAATGTTGATCACCCCTCCTGTGTATGTTACCGTGGCGTATTTTACCGCGTTTTGACGTGGCAAATCGCGGGACAAAACGCCGCAATTTGTCGTGGCAATTCGCGGTAAAATACGCCGCGTTGTAGTGTGAATGCAGCCTAAGAATGATCTAATCGGCAGTTCCACCGCTTGATCGTTCTTATAGGCGACGGGAGGGGGTGGCTGGTGACCAGATGGTCACCAGTCATCTCTATGATCATCCGCGGCCCAGGCACGATGTTATGACGTCACGCCCGGGTACCGGAATGTAAACAAAGCCGCAATCGCGGCTGAAAGCATGAGATCCGTGAATTTTTTTTTCACGATCTCATGCTTTCCAGCCTGAAGGAGAGATGTGGGGTCTTATTGACCCCGCATCTCTCCAAAAAGAGTACCTGTCACAAACCATTCCTATTACAAGGGATGTTTACATTCCTTGTAATAGGAATAAAAGTGATTAAAATTTATTTATTTTTTTTAAAGTGTAAAAATAAAATAAATGAGGTCAAATAATATATATATATATTTTTTAAACGCCCCTATCCCCAGTAGCTTGCGCTCAGAAGCGAACACACACATAAGTCCTGCCCACATATGTAAACGACATTCAAACCACACATATGAGGTATCGCCGCGTGTGTTAGAGCGCCAGCAACAATTCTAGCACTAGACCTCCTCTGTAAGGCCCCGTACACACGGGAGGATTTATCCACAGATACGGTCCAGCGGACCGTTTCCACGGATAAATCCTCTCGAGGATTTGCGCGGATTTTGATGCGATGGAGTGTACTCACCATCGAATCTAAATCCGCGCCGAAATCCTCTGGCGATGACGTGTCGCGCCGTCGCCGCGATGATGACGCGGCGACGTGCGCGACGCAGTCATATAAGGAATTCCACGAATCATTACGACGCATGCAGGGGATCCCTTTGGACGGATTGATCCGGTGAGTCTGTACAGACCAGCGGATCAATCCGTTGGGATGGATTCCAGCGGATAGATTTGAAGACATGTCTTCAAATATTTATCTGCTGGAAATCCATCGCATGGGAGAAAAATCCGCGGAAACAGATCCGCTGGATTGTACACACCATAGAATCTATCCGCTGAAACCCATTCGCTGGGATTTTTCAGCGGATGGATTCTATCGTGTGTATGGGGCCTTACTCTAAACTGGTATCCTGTAAAAAAAATTAAGCGACGCCTATGGAGATTTTTAAGTACTGAAGTTTGGCGCCTTTCCATGAGTGTGCGCAATTTTAAAGTGTGACATGTTAGGTATCAATTCACTCGGCGTAGCTTCATCTTTCACATTATACAAAAACATTGGGCTAACTTTACTAATTTGTTATTTTTTAATTCCTGAAACCGTTTTTTTCCCCAAAAAGGCGCTTGAAAAATGATTGAGCAAATACCGTACGAGATAAAAAGTTGCAATGACCGCCATTTTATTCCCTAGGGTGTCTGCTAAAAAACATATATAGTGTTTGGGGGTTCTGAGTAATTTTCTAGCAAAAAAAAATGATGATTTTTGCATGTAGGAGAGAAGTGCCAAAATAGGCCCGGTATGGAAGTGGTTAATTTCCTTGCCTGCAAAAATGAGAATAAAAAAAAAAAAATTACAATGGTATTCCTCTTACTCACACAGTTATAATACAAACATCAAGGTGTCTCCCGGTTTCCCTTTCTATTATGCTTTCTCTTTGTATGTTTTTGGCTCCACGTTTGTGTCGTTTTGCATGATTCACTACAAGGTGATTTTGCTTCTTAAAGCACATGTGACTTGGAAGCATGCTGTTATGGTAGGAATCCCTGACAACAACAGGTAACCAGGTGACTGTTTACTTGGCAGTCTACCAAGAGTCCTAAAGGAAAAGTCCCATTTTCTAAATCCAATGGGCTAGATTCATGTAGCTGCGCGCATTATTAAGGCAGTTGCCTCCTAACTTACGGCGGTGTAGCGTAAATGGGGCCAGCGTAAGCGCGCCTAATTCAAATGAGGATGAGGGGGCGTGTTTTATTTAAATTAACGTAGACCCCGCATATATGCGCCGTTCGTAAAAAAAATCCCAGTGCTCATGCTCGAAATTCCGCCGCAAATCGTCATTGCTTGCGACGTGAATGTAAATGACGTCCAGCCCTATTCGCAAACGACTTACGCAAACGACGTAAAAAATTCAAAATTCGAAGCAGGAACAACGTCCATACTTAACATCGGCTGCGCCTCCTAATAGCAGGAGTAACCTTACGCCGATAAAGCCTAACGTAAACGACGTAACTAAATTGCGCCGGGCGTACGTACGATTGTGAATCGGCGTATCTAGGTCATTTGCATATTCTACGCCGAAAACAACGGAAGCGCCCCTAGCGGCCAGCGTAAAATTGCACACAATTATACGCCGCCGTATTCAAGTTACGTCGGCGGAGGAAGCCTATTTTTTAAACGTATCTGCCTTTGAGAATCGGCGTACAGATACGACGGCGCAGATTTGAAATTACGGCGGCGTATCTGGAGATACACCGCCGTATCTGGTTGCTGAATCTAGCCCAAAGTCTTAATGCCGCGTACACACGATCATTTTTCGGCATGAAAAAAAAACGACATTTTTTAAGACGTCATTTAAAATGATGGTGTGTGGGCTTCACATGTTTTTTCGGCTTCTGAAAAACGACAAAAAAAAAAATCGAACATGCTGCATTTTTTCATGTCGTTTTTCAAAATGTCGTTTTTCGTGTTGTACAAAATGATCGTGTGTGGGCAAAAACGACGTTTTAAACCCGCGCATGCCCAGAACCAAGTTATGAGACGGGAGCGCTCGTTCAGGTAAAACTACCGCTCATAATGGAGTAAGCACATTCATCACGCTGTAACAGACAAAAAAGCGTGAATCGTCTTTTACTAACACGGAATCAGCTAAAGCAGCCCAAAGGCGAATAGAACTTCCCCTTTAGTGTGCCGTTGTACGTCACCGCGCTTTGTTCATCATTTTTGAAAAACGATGGTGTGTGGGCAACGTCGTTTTTAATGATGAAGTTGGAAAAACTTCGGGCCAGATTCTCAGAGCAAGTACGCCGGCGTATCTACTGATACGCCGGCGTACTTTCAAATTTGCCGCGTCGTATCTTTAGTTTGAATCCTCAAACCAAGATACGACGGCTTCTGGCTTCGATCCGACAGGCGTACGCCTTCGGATCGTAGGTGCAATACTTCGGCGCCCGCTGGGTGGAGTTTGCGTTGTTTTCCTGGTCGGGTATGCTAATTAGCTTTTTCCGTCAATCCACGAAGGTACGCGCGGCCGACGCATTCTCTTACGTCGTCGCAAGTCGGCTTTTCCCGGCGTATAGTTAAAGCTGCTATTTTGTGGCGTATAGATAGACTTGCCATGTTAAAGTATGGCCGTCGTTCCCGCGTCGAATTTAAATTTATTTTTTTGCGTAAGTTGTCTGTGAATAGGAAAGGACGTAACTCACGTCGAAGTTCAAAAAATGACGTCGGTGCCACGTCATTTCGCGCAAAGCACGGCGGGAAATTCCAAAATGGAGCATGCGCAGTTCAATCGGCGCTGGGACGCACTTCATTTAAATGAATCACCCCCCCTACCCGCCCAATTTGAAATACGCGCCGAGAGATACACTACGCCGCCGTAACTTACGGCGCAAAATCTTCCTGGATTCGACTTGGAGCCAGGTAAGATACGGCGGGCCAGGGCAATTCTATGTGAATCTGGCCCTTCGTTTTTTGGACATGCTGAAAAACGACGTTTTCTTTCATGCCGAAAAATGATCGTGTGTACGCGGCATCAAAGTGTTCCTTTACATCCCTATTAACCAGTTCCCGACCCCCGCATGTACATATACGTCCACAATATGGCACGTACAGGCACATGGGCGTACAGGTACGTCCTCGCCTATTAGCGGGTGGGGGGTCCGATCGGGACCCCCCCCGCTACATGCGGAGGTCGGGTCCGCTCGGGGAGCGATCCGGGACCATGGCGCGGCTATTTGTTTATAGCCGCTCCGTCGCGATCGCTCCCCGGAGCTGAAGAACGAGGAGAGCCGTGTGTAAACACGGCTTCCCCGTGCTTCACTGTGTCGGCGCATCGATCGCGTCATTCCCTTTATAGGGAAGACACGATCGATGACGTCATTCCTACAGCCACACCCCCCAACAGTTGTAAACACATACTAGGTGCACCCTAACTCCTACAGCGCCCCCTGTGGTTAACTCCCAAACTGCAACTGTCATTTTCACAATAAAGAATGCAATTTAAATGCATTTTTTGCTGTGAAAATGACAATGGTCCCAAAAATGTGTCAAAATTGTCCGAAGTGTCCGCCATAATGTCGCAGTCACGAAAAAAATCGCCGCCATTAGTAGTAAAAAAAAAAAAATTAATAAAAATGCAATAAAACTATCCCCTATTTTGTAAACGCTATAAATTTTGCGCAAACCAATCGATAAACGCTTATTGCGATTTTTTTTACTAAAAATAGGTAGAAGAATACGTATCGGCCTAAACTGAGGAAAAAAAATGTTTTTATATATGTTTTTGGGGGATATTTATTACAGCAAAAAGTAAAAAATATTGCATTTTTTTCAAAATTGTCGCTCTATTTTTGTTTATAGCGCAAAAAATAAAAACCGCAGAGGTGATCAAATACCACCAAAAGAAAGCTCTATTTGTGGGGAAAAAAGGACGCCAATTTTGTTTGGGAGCCACGTCGCACGACCGCGCAATTGTCTGTTAAAGCGACACAGTCCCGAACTGTAAAAACCCCTTGGGTCTTTAGGCAGCAATATGGTCCGGGGCTTAAGTGGTTAAAGTGGTAGTAATGGTAAAAGTTTTTTTTTTACCTAATGTATTCTGTGCATTAAAGTAAAAACCTCCTGAGCGCTATAAACAAAAAAAGCCCGACAATTTTGAAAAAAAAACAATATTTTTTTTACTTTCTGCTATAATACACATCAAAAAAAAGTTACAAAAAAGCAAATGTATTCATCAGTTTAGGCCGATATGTATAAAAAAAAAACCTGCAATAAGCGTATATTGATTGGTTTGTGCAAAAGATAGATCTATGGATTATTTTTTGTGTTTACTGGTAATGGCTGCGATCTGCAATTTTTGTTTACAAACGGTTTTTATTATGGAAAAAGGTCAAAGTACATAAAAAATTACAATGTAGGCACATGTATGCATACAAAAGTTTTGACCAATACAGCGATCAGTGCTAACAAAATGCACTGATTACCGTATAAATGACACTGGCAGGGAAGGGGTTAACTACAGGGGCAATCAAAGGGTTATCTCTGTTCCCTCTGACAGGGAAAAACACAGAGATCGCTATTCCTGATCACTAGGAACAGCAGATCTCCATGTTGTCCCCCTGTCAGAGTGGGGATCTGCCTTGTTTACATAGGCAGATCCCCGTTCTACCTCTCTGTACCGCGATTGCGGGTGGCACGCGCAAAGGCTCCTCCTTGCAGCAGGCACGCGCCTCCAGCGGTGCAGGCTTACCCACACTATCTTTGAATTGAAACGATGTACAGGAACATAATTTCATGCAATAGTGCTGCCCTGCCACAGTATAATGCAATGGGCGGTCTTTAAGTGGTTAACTATATTGCTATAATGCTTCCTATGACAGGGCTTGACAAATTTTCTTGGAATCTAGGAGCCAGCTAAAAAAAATAAGGAGCCAGAAACGCGCCCCGTCCCGCCGAGCACGCGTGCAGAAGCGAACACATATGTGAGCAGTGCCCGCATCTTAAAACGGTGTTCAAACCACACACGTTAGGTATCGCCGTGATTGATAGAGCGAGAGCAATAATTCTAGCCCTAGTCCTCCTCTGTAACTCAAAACATGCAACCTGTAGAATTTTTTAAACGCCGCCTATGGAGATTTTAGAGGGTAAAAGTTTGTCGCCATTCCATGAGCGGACGCAATTTTGAAGCGTGACATGTTGGGTATCAATTTACTCGGCGTAACATTATCGTTCACAATATAAAAAAAATTGGGCTAACCTTACTGCTGTCTTAATTTTTAATTAAAAAAAAGTGTATTTTTTCCCAAAAAAGTGTGCTTTTTAAGACCGCTGTGAAAATACGGTGTGACAGAAAGTATTGCAACGACCGCCATTTTATTCTCTAGGGCAGGGGTCTCCAAACTTTCTAAACAAAGGGCCAGTTTACGGTCCTTCAGACTCTAGGGGGGGCCAAACTAGGGCCATTGGGAGTAGAAAATGTCCAGGTGTCCAGTGGAAGTAAATAATACCATATCTTTGGTGACAGTGGGAGGACTAGTGCCCCATCGTTGGTGTCAATGGAAAGAATTGATGGTGTTAGTTGGAGCAATAGTGCCCCATTGGTGTCAGCAACAAGAATTATGCCCCATTGGAGTTGGATGGAATAGTGCCCCAAGGGCCGCATTAAGGCCGCAGTTTGGAGACCCCTGCTCTAGGGTGTTAGAATAAAATATATATATATAATGTTTGGGGGTTCTAAGAGAAGGAGATTGTTGGGCAATGAAAACAGACACGGCAAGCTCCATTAGCATTGCTGGTCGTCTTGTAATACCAACGGCCACCACAAGAGGGCGCCAGATTCCAGAAAGAAGGATATGCCCGCAGAAGGCCTCAAAGCTGCGGCCGACGCGATCGTGGGGGGGGGTTCTGTGCATGGAGACAGGTTAGCCCAACTGTGCCGCCCCAGGCGTCAGGTCGCAATTACGACCTAGGCTATTTATGGACGTAGCTTGGTAGATGCGGGATCAGGCCCCTCGCTACAAGACAGGCAAAACAAACAATTGTTTGGGGCCCCGAGCTGGCCTGGGGCCCCCCAACTTCCCCTTCCCAGGCTGTACAGGAGATTCAGTTTCCTTTTCCCGGCTGGACTGACAGGAAGTGCACACTGAGCGCTCACTTCCTGTCAGTCCGGCCGGGAACACAGGAAACTGAATCTCCTGTACCGCGCGGTACACGGCCCGGGCACTTAGGGTGACCACGTGTCCCGGATTGCCTGGGACAGTCCTGCATTTTGCAGGTCTGTCCTGGGCACCTTCATTGCAGGACAATATAGTGGCCAATCTGATACCCCAAAAAAGGCCACATCACCGCTTTACTCACTGACGGTGCTTGTCCTGGCCGGGAATGCCTGGAGGAGCACAATCCTGCCTCCTGCTTGTGATTGGAGAAATCATAAATCCCGCCTCTTGTGTCCAATCACTGTGCTGTGATTCTCTACAGCACAAGCTGATTTTTGGGAAGGGGGGGTGTCCCCTGAAATGTGGTCACCCTATACCCGGCCTGGCCCGGGCACCGTTGACTGGGGACCCATAATGATAGAACACCGGACTGACAGGAGGAAGAGGAGCTTGGCCACGCAACAGCGGCAGCCTACAGGGAAGAAGGGGAGGTGAGAATAGAAAAATATAGGGACAAGGGAGGGGGGGGGGGGAGAGTAAGAACATGGGTGTAAAAAATTAGTGTAGAGCTAACGTAGGCTTTGCGTGCGGGGGGGATGCTTGGGGGGCCCCCATTTTGCTTGGGGCCCCCAAATTCTTTCAAACGGTCCTGCGCGGGATAAGGTCTTGGTCACACCATCGGCCATTGGTGTGCGCCGTAAAAGGAGCAGTGCCAATGCCTTCTAATGACACATCACACGGTTTACATTTTTTCATCTTTATTGCAATATCACAAAATTTACGCTTCCTTCATCTTTATTCTTTTATGGTGTAGTGTGTCACAACATCCTAAACTGAAAGGAAGTGCGGCTTGTCTGACGTATATATGATGAGAATGAGCTTTAAGACACGAATGTTTTAGCAGACATGACATAGTCAATTTTCAGATTCAACCAGGAACTTATTACATAAAGGGTGAATTTTTTCATGAGTTTAACGAGACGGGGAGGAAATTTTGGCTTCCTAATTTACGGAAATAGCAATTAATTGCCAGGCACTCTTGAGAAGAAAATCATGTTGATTGCGCAATAGAATGACTGAGCATTCTTCCCCAGCCGGAGATGCAGACAGAGCACAGTTATTTAACATTTTCACAATTTGACAAAAAAAAAAAGGATATTCTGGAAATAAAACGACCCCATCGGTTTCTGCGTCAGCGTTACTAATATGAGGGCTATGGATTCTGTTACTGAAGATTTGTTTTTTTGGCAAGGAGGTGAATTCTTTCTGGCATCCAACTCCTGCTATTACGAAGGTGAAAAAAAAAATAGTTCCCTAATGAACGACCCTGCTTGCGTCTTGGTTTTCTACATAATTCTTCATAATTTTTAAACAATTGATGTAAATGGAAACCCAGCAAGTAAATTTCCTTTGTAAATCATTTCAGAACCCATTTTAGAGACAGTATAAATCATGCGGGATGTGGTGAGAAGGGATTAAAGCAAATTCTAAAAGCCTTCCAACCAAATCCGCTCAGCAGCAAAAGATTCCCATATCTAATTTCATCATATTTCCTAATTTCAGGACAGTGGGGAACCATTATAAATCTAAAGACCCCATACTGCCAACCAAAGAGGGCCCCCCTCCCTTTTTTTTTTAGTAAGGATGAGTCAATGGTCCAATCTGAATCTACAGTAGGATGAGAACAAACTTTGGCTGTTTGGGCATTTCGATTAACACCATTTGGCCTACTGAGCCGAACATCGTATATGGAAGCAGAATTTTATATACAACAGCATCCTACTGTCAAAGGTTCCTAAGGAAGCAATCCGGCCTTCCCCGACAGATTGATATAGGACAAGGGTCTCCAAACGTTTTAAGCAAAGGGCCATTTTGCTGTCCTTTAGATTTTAGGGGGACCAGACTGTGACCAGTGGGAGCGGAAAATGTTGGCATCAGTAAGCATAAACAATGCCCTATCAATGGTGTCAGTGGGAGGAATAGTGCCCCATGGATGCTCTCAGTGGGAGGAATTTTCCCCCTGTGGATGGTGTCGGTGGAAAGAATAGTGCCCCGTGGATGCTGTCGGTGGGAGGAATGATAACCGGTGGATGGTGTTGGTGGGAGGACAGATGACCAATGGATGGTGTCGGCAGGAGGAATGGAGCCCCAGGGATGATGTCAGTGGGAGGAATGGTGCCCGATGGATGGTGTTGACGGGAGGAATGGTGCCCAATGGATGGTGTCGGTGGAAAGAATACTGCCCCGTGGATGGTGTCGGTGGGAGGAATGATGACCGATGGATGGTGTTCCCGGGAGGAATGATGAACGATGGATGGTGTCGGCAGGAGGAATGGTGCCCCAGGGATGGTGTCAGTGGGAGGAATGGTGCCTAAAGGATGCTTTTGACGGAAAGAATGGTGCCCCATCGATGGTGTTGGCGGTAGGAATAGTGTCCCATCAATGGGAGGAATAGGGGCTATTATAGGGGGCTATTATTAAATATCCCCTTCCCTGTTCTCTTCTATTAAATTGCTCGGAGCCATGGCTGCTGGAAATACTGTGTATGCCAAAAGGTATTCAAAGAGTCCCCTCTCACCTAGTGAACTCATAGGGCCAGGGCCCTGTACAGGAGAGCCAGCTCTACCTCCCTATCCATGGCCCTGGTGGGAAGAGCCATGCAAATCACAGCTTTACCCCGTTGGCAAGATGTGCATCTGGTGTGGTCCAATAGTCCCCTGATGTTACCTGCTCCTGTTATCACATAGGAGTCTTGTTGGACCCCCTTGTGATAGTGATAAACTTAAATAAAAAATAAAATAAAAAACAAAATGTAATAAAAATTATATATATATATATATATATATATATATATATATATATATATATATATATTGTGAGGGGTTAGCTCGGTAGCGGGGTGTGTGACCCCTTGGTTGGGTTCACCACACACTGAATTTATACAGACTGGCAGTCAAAGACGGTTGAAAACAAAGTTTCTGGTTTATTTTTCCATCTTGCTGGAAAACAATTGCAAGCATCCAAACAGCATAAACAAAATCAAACATAAAATAAATCCTAGCCACTCTGGGCGTCTACCTTCCACACAGGAACCTATCTATGAAGTCTAACACAGCCTACTGCTGGGTAGACAGTGCTGGTCATACAGCACAAAACAATAGTCTTTTGATTTTTATCACACAGAAAAATCAATCCTCACCTCCACCGAAGACCTTCTGGCACTGCTCTCCTACTCGCACAGTCTTAGGAGTGATGCAGCCAATTAGTGGTAATCCTTTGGGCTACTTATAGAGGCCTTAATTGCCTCATTCTGAACAGCTGGAGTCTTTCAACGCCCTTAGACCTTGTCTGGCTATTTCTCGCAGCCGACGCCTAATAATGATTAGTGTATTGTCTAAGCAAGGCAGCAATGTATGTCTCGTTTGTGACAACACCCACTGATTTACCTGACTTCCTGTCACTATATATATATATATATATATATATATATTTTTTTTTAAAGCTCCTCCTTCATTGTCTTACACACCACAATGCAATCATGTGTGTATGTAAACATAAATTTATCTTAATTTTTTTTAAATTTTTTTATTAAACTTCTGTTGGGTTATAATTCTTCTGGACACATTTTCTGGAGTCTGCCTCTTCTAGGTTGAAGCAGAGCTCTTCTATCCTGAAAACATGAAGTATATGTGAACCCCTCGCATAACCCATTCAGTTCAAAATAGAAATGAGAGGCAAAACATTTATGTATACACATATAAAAACATTATAAAAAAAAGGAGTGATCACATACCCTCTGTTTTCAGCTGCATAAGGAGTTAGGGGAGGAGAAACAGCAGCACATTGGTCTCTCTTGCCTAGTATGGTCAGTTTTTAATAGGAATGCAGCAGAGGGACTGGCAAATGACAGGATATATTTTTTCATACGAGTACATACATGGTACAGCAGGCACATATCAGGAATGTGAAGTGTTGGGTTTACATGTTCTTTAACAAAAATCATGAGCAGCACTCAACCGTGTTGCTACAATTAGAATAATGTTATGATTATACTGTTTCTGAAACTCATTATTGCCATGTACACCATAGAGTTTATTATGCATGCAGAGCGTAATAAACAAGGCGGTGGCTCTCTTTTGTCAAAGGCTAATGATATGATGATAAACATATCTTTATCTTTTTTTATATTATTCTCGCCCAGGTTGCTTTGACCTGGAGACAGTGGCGTATCTAGGGTATGGCAGCCATGGCAAGTGCCATGGGCGCCATATGAAGGGGGCGCTGTTGAGTGGCTGGGCAGCAAGGCACTTACCAGGGTCTCTTCTTCCCTCCTCCTGAGCATAGGCAGGATCTCCTTTTCAGCACCTTTGCTAATGGACAATGGCAGCGCTATCCCTGCTGCGTTCAGCCACAGTCCTCCCCTGTAATCCCAGGCTCTCCCATTCCATCTGGTCGGGTTGGCAGCGCACAAAGGAGGAACATCAGTTTCTCCCTCTCCTCTGTGAAAACTGAGGCCTTAGGTGATGAAGATTTCATCACTTCCAGTATTGGTTCTGCATTTACCTGGCCTTGGAGGGCAGAGGAGGGATCAGGGGTCTAATAAACCCCACATTTCTCCATAAAGAGGATATGTCACAACCCAAGGTATCACAAAGGATGATACATATCACTAGTTTTGTTAGTTTTTTTTTTTTGTTAAGGTTATCTGAAAGATGGGGTTCAAATGTTACGACAGGGGCGCAGTTTAAATGCTTGCCATAGGCGCTATTTTAACTAGATACGCCTCTGCCTGGAGAAGAGTGGATCTCCTAAAATCTAGTCCAAAAACTTGAACTGTTAGTGCAAATAAAAATAAAAAACTATTATGTTCAATACTCTTGTTTTATTTTACTTCCAGACTCCAAAAAGGGGGGAAATATGTTTATGACTTAATTGCTTCAAGACAAGTGTTTTTTTACCCCTTTATTGTACAGGGCAAACTTGGTTCGTGCCTATCTACTATAAAGTAACTTTTGTAGATGTATAGATACAGGGCTTTTTTTCAGCAGGAACGTGGGGGGAACGCAGTTCCGGCACCTTCAGATCTGAATGTATGTAATGGTGCTCGGAGGTGGGTAGAGGGTGGAACCAAGGAATAGTGCTCGGAGGTGGGTAGGGGGTGAAACCAATGAATGGTTCTTGGAGGTGGGTAGGGGGTGGAACCAAGGAATAGTGCTCGGAGGTGGGTAGGGGGTGGAACCAAGGAACGGTGCTCGGAGATGGGTAGAGAGTGGAACCAAAGAATGGTGTTCGTAAGTGGGTAGGGGTGGAGAAAAGAATGGTGCTCAGAGGTGGGTAGGGGGTGAAACCAATGAATGGTGCTCAGAGGTGGGTAGGGGGTAGAACCAAGGAACTGTACTCAGAGATGGGTAGGGAGTGGAACCAAGGAATGGTGCTTGGAGGTGGGTAGGGGGTGGACACAAGAGGTGACAGAAGGAGGGAGTTCCTGCACCTATTCTCTGAGAAAAAAAGCCCTGTATAGATATGAGTAAAATATTAATAGTAGGAACTCGGAATAAGAATAATAAATATAAACACTCTCAGGGCTCAATTCCCTGACCCCATTGTCCTAGAAACAGATCCCGTAGAGCGCCTTCTGTCCCTCAATGAGATAGGGAAATCCCTATCTTCTCCCTACCTCTGACTGCCCATAGCCAATGATGCTGGACTAACCCAAACCTTTGACAATAAGTGGGATGATTGTGTTTCCTCCTACGTCCCATGATCTTGGATAGGTTCCAACCAGTGGTGGCTGGTGCTCAATATTTTGGGGGGGGGTTGCAAACAAACCTGACCCCCCCCTCACTCGCATCAGCCGCCACCCCCTGGGAGAGACTGATGGCAATCGGAGGTGGTGCATGCTTCTGAAAACTGCCCCTGGCCCCCTCACTTACACTTGCAACCTGGCCAATCAGGAAGTGGGTCCTGAGACCCGATTGGCCAGGGAGTCTTAGGACTCTCAGCCAGTCTCAGGACCCACTTCCTTTTCAGGTGGGAGGAGAAGCAATGGCCCGGTGTCATGTTAAGCTACAGCAGGTGGAGGGGCTCCATGTCCTTACCTTAGGAAGTGGTGCTGGACCCGTAGGGCCCCTCCACCTGCTGCAGCTTGCCGTGACACCGGGCCATTGCTTCTCCTCCTGGCTGAATAGGAAGTGGGTTCTGAGACCCGTTTGGCCAAAAGTCCTAAGACCCCCTGGCCAATCTGGTCTCAGGACCCACTTCCTGATTGGCTGGGAGGAAGACAATAGCAAATATTAATTTGCTATTGTCACACAGCTGCGTGGGCTCCGGGGGGCAGTGCTCTGCCCCCCTTTTTTTAAGTCGATTAGAGCCTCAGGCTCTAATCACGTGCTTCAAAAAAAAGGAAAAAAAACATTGGAATCCATGTGCCCCTGCATGTAGATTAGGGGCCGGGCGCATATATTCGGGGGGCCCCTGTGCTCCGTATGGATCGGCCACCACTGGTTCCTACAAATAAAATTTCTTCACATACTATACTATAGTATACTCCCCAAAGACTGACCACTATTTACTCTCACAGGGACCCAGGTGCACTACCGAAATCGGGTTATAGGGAGCCGGTGGTTGACACTCTGAGCGAGAGATGTGACACTGTTGTACCCTTGGACCCTCTCGGTTTGTTACTAAGCAATATTGAGGATATTGTGGGAGATAGTTCTGTCTTACTTTTGCGCTGTTCTATGCGAGAAGGGAAATTCTGTTAAGGTGGACTTATGCTGACCCTCCTACTCAGGCTTCTTGGTGAAAAGCAGTCAACTCCATGCTGCCATTGTACAAAATAACGTAGGAAAGTAGAAACTGTCCCAAGAACTATGTTAATATGGTCCAGCTGGAATGATGCAGATGGCCAAGGTTCTTAGCAGATGTTTAATTTCCTGGTAGAGCTTATTCAAAGGCAGTTTTTCCATTCCTCTCTGTTAAAGGGGTTGTAAAGGTACGATTTTTTTTTCCTAAATAGCTTCCTTTACCTTAGTGCAGTCCTCCTTCACTTACCTCATCCTTCCATTTTGCTTTTAAATGTCCTTATTTCTTCTGAGAAATCCTCACTTCCTGTTCTTCTGTCTGTAACTCCACACAGTAATGCGAGGCTTTCTACCTGGTGTGGAGTGTCGCGCTTGCCCCCTCCCTTGGAGAGTCAGGACGCTCTCTATATTGCAGATAGAGAAAGGACCTGTGTGTTGGTGAGCGTCCTGACTCTCCCGTAGTCCAAGGGAGGGGGCGAGCACGACACTCCACACCAGGGAGAAAGCCTTGCATTACTGTGTGGAGTTACAGACAGAAGAACAGGAAGTGAGGATTTCTCAGAAGAAATAAGGACATTTAAAAGCAAAATGGAAGGATGAGGTAAGTGAAGGAGGACTGCACTAAGGTAAAGGAAGCTGTTTAGGAGAAAGAAAATTGTAACTTTACAACCCCTTTAAGAATTTAGGAGGGCCGAATTGTGGCCAGTGGAGACAGCAAATGTCCAGCATCGGTGACAATAAATGTGGCCTCAAGGTTGGTCTCAGTAGGAGGAGGAGTAGTGTCCCTATCAGTAGGAGGAATAGTATCCCATCATTGGTATCAGAGGAAGAAATAGTGTCCCCTTGTTGGTGTCAGTGGGAGGAATAGTGCCTCATATCAGTTGGAGGAATAGTGCCCAAAGGGCCCGATAAAGGCTAGTAAAGGGCCACATTTGGCCCGCAGCTTGGAGACCCCTGGTCTAGAAGATATATAATACGGGTTGTGCCAAGAGTCTCAAAAAAGAGTTAGGAAAAATTAACAAACTCATATTATTATATTTTACTTTTTATTTATTTATTTATATTGTTTTTTTATTTATTATTTATATATATATATATATATATATATATATATATATATATATATATATATATATATATATTCAGATACCCTAAAAGAATGCTGCTGTCAAAAGAAGATAGAGAATATTTTGTGAAGTTTTGTAAAAAAAAATATATTTTGTATGTAAATAGCTACGATTTCACATTTTCCCTATTATTAATGCAGTTAAAGTATTAGACATTTTTATCATTGCAGTAGGTAGCATCCGGTTCTTCGGAGCTACTTGAAAAGTCTGATGATTCGTCATTCTTTCGATATGACTGCCACCACCATGTTATGTGTCATAGCAATAAAATGTAAAAACTAATTTTACGTTGTAAGTTTTTTTTTGGAAGTGAATGCAAAATAAGAGTTAAAACAAAACTTAATAGTAGGTTTGTAGTCTGTTGCAATAATCTGCATTACGCATTTTGGGATACACTGCCAGCACATGGCAATGGACCAAAAACTGAGCCTTCAGCATACAGTATTCATGCAAGCAAATTTGTAAGGAATTAACTTTACAAAAGTTCTTTAAAATGTTACTTTTTTTTATTATTATTATTCTTTTTTTACTATGCAGATTTTTCTTAAAGTGTATGTCAGCACAGAGTGAAAAGTGAAAAATATTTTGCAGTACACCTCTGCTATATGCAAACACCATAATGGTATTTTGTTTGTTTCTCCAATAGTGAATATATAGAATACACATTTATAAAAATGTATTTTAATATATTCAAATATAATAAATATAAAAAGATAAAAATATTTTGCTTTTTTTTTTTTCAATATATTTCATATAAAATACGTTTTTTTTTTTGTTTTGTTTTGTTTTTGACCAAAAAGACATATCAAAGACAATATTAAAAAACAACATATTTTCAGCACTGTCGGCACTGGGTTTTTGTTTGTGTCTCCAATTGTGAATATATACAATACACATTTATAAAAATATATTTTAATATATTGAAAAAAAATGTATTACATTTTAATATATTTCATATAAAATAAGTTTTTGGTTTGTTTTGTTTTGTTTTTTTACCAAAAAGACATATCAAAGACACTATTAAAAAGCAACATATTTCAGCACTGTCGGCACTGGGTTTTTGTTTGTGTCTCCAATTGTGAATATATACAATACACATTTTTAAAAATATATTTTAAAATATTAAAATGTAATAAATATAAAAAGATAATAATCTGCATTATGCATTTTGTGATATTGCCAGCACATGGCAATAGACCAAAAACTGAACCTTCATTCATACAGTATTCATGCAAGTAAATTTGTAAGGAATTAACTTTACAAAAGTTCTATAAAATGTTACATTTTTTTTTTATTATTATCATTCTTTTTTTACTATGCAGATTTTTCTTAAAGTGTATGTCAGCACAGAGTGAAAAGTAAATCTTTTGCGATACACCTCTGCTATATGCAAACGCTTAATAACCATAATGGTATTTTGTTTGTTTCTCCAATAGTGAATATATAGAATACACATTTATAAAAATATATTTTAATATATTCAAATATAATAAATATAAGAAGATAAAAATCTTTTGCTTTTTTTTTTTCAATATATTTCATATAAAATACGTTTTTTTTGTTTTGTTTTGTTTTTTACCAAAAAGACATATCAAAGACACTATTAAAAAGCAACATATTTCAGCACTGTCCGCACTGTTTTTTTTTTGTGTGTCTCTAATAGTGAATATACACAATACATATTTATAAAAATACATTTTAATATATTAAAATGTAATAAATATAAAAAGATAATAATCTGCATTATGCATTTTGTGATATTGCCAGCACATGGCGATAGACCAAAAACTGAACCTTCATTCATACAGTATTCATGCAAGTAAATTTGTAAGGAATTTACTTTACAAAAGTTCTATAAAATGTTACATTTTTTTTTTATTATTATTATTCTTTTTTTACTATGCAGATTTTTCTTAAAGTGTATGTCAGCACAGAGTGAAAAATAAATCTTTTGCGATACACCTCTGCTATATGCAAACACTTAATAACCATAATGGTATTTTGTTTGTTTCTCCAATAGTGAATATATAGAATACACATTTATAAAAATATATTTTAATATATTAAAATATAGTAAATAAAAAAAGATAAAAATCTTTTGCTTTTTTTCCAATATATTTCATATAAAAATTTTGTTTAGTTTTTTTTACCAAAAAGACATGTCAAAGACACTATGAAAAAGCAACATATTTCAGAACTGTCGGCGCTGGGTTTTTGTTTGTGTATTCAATAGTGGATATATACAATACACATTTATAAAAAATATATTTTAATATATTAAAATTTAAGAAATATAAAAAGATAAAAAAATCTTTTGCTTTTTCTTTCAATATATTTTATTTAAAAGACTTTATTTTGTTTTGTTTTTTTTACCAAAAAGACATATCAAAGACACTATTAAAAAGCAACATTTATTGGCAAGGTGTTATTACCACTATAAATATATATATTTCTTTTTTCAGGCAAACTTTACCGAAGACCCTGGTATCTGTCTTCTAAGTATGGTAGATGAATCCTCGTTGCCTAAAAACACTTTTACACCTATTGTTTTTAGGGTAATTTTTTCAGGCACATAAGCTTATCATTGGTGTCAGTGGGAGGAATTCTGCCCTATCGTTGGTGTCAGTCGGGAATTGCATCCCATCATTGGGCCCCATTGTTGGTGTCCTTGGGAGAAATTGTGAACTATCATTAGTGTCATTGGGAGGAATTGTGTCCCATCATTGGGAGGAATTGTGTCCCATTGTTGGTGTCATTGGGAAAAATTGTGCCCTACCATTGGTGTCATTGGGAGCAATTGTGTCCCATCATTGGAGTCATTGGGCCCCATTGT
The DNA here is from genome assembly GCF_905171775.1 of Rana temporaria. Lineage (NCBI taxonomy): Eukaryota > Metazoa > Chordata > Amphibia > Anura > Ranidae > Rana > Rana temporaria. The sequence goes on from NC_053500.1 coordinate 14,244,094, forward strand.
TGGTGTTATTGGGAGAAATTGTGCCCTACCATTGGTGTCATTGGGAGCAATTGTGTCCCATCATTGGAGTCATTGGGCCCCATTGTTGGTGTTATTGGGAGAAATGGTGCCCCATCATTAGTGTCATTGGGAGGAATTGTGTCCCATCATTGGAGTCAATGGGCCCCATTGTTGGTGTCATTGGGAAAAATTGTGCCCTATCGTTGGTGTCATTGGGATGAATTGTACCCTATCGTTGGTGTCATTGGGAGGAATGTTGCCCTTTCATTAGGGTTCAGTGGGGTGGAATTATGCTCCATTGTTTGTTTCAGTGGATGAAATGGTACACCCAGGGCCAGATAAAAGCAAGCAAAGGGCCGCATCTGGCCCCCGGTCCACAGTTTGGAGACCACTGTCTTAAGATGTCGATCAGAGGAAGTTGGCACATGCCCAGAATATCTAATTCTCTTTTATTTATTTATTTATTTATGTATTTATTTATTTATTTATTTATTATATTATGGATTGATGCTCTTAATCTTGTATTTTCTACAAACATCTTAAATTACATCATATTATGTTTTTACACCATTGTTGTAATACAAATTACATATTGTTTATGTTGGTATTATTCTTATTTCCCACTACGATTAGATCCATTATGTACATGGGTTGTGTTTAGGTTTTGTGTTTACTGCTCTAATAAAAAAAATCTTATTTAAAAAAAAAAAGCAAGGAGGCAAAAATGTCGAGGTCTGTCTACGCATTTCACAGAACAAACCGCTTCGTCAGGACATTTTGAAGCCTCACAGATATTGTTGAAGCATATTTGTACTGTGAAAACAAATAAACCATGAACATAATACATTCAGTTTTCAAATGATATATACTGTACTATATATAATAAAAGTCTATTGGTGACCACACATGCTTTCATTTTTATCCCCCCCCCCCTGATTATTGAACGAGTCGATCGAACCGATTGACTCTGAATAGCTATAACTTCCCTTGCGTTCAATTTAGCCCTGGGAAGGATGGGAAATTAGCAATTGTTTTTCATTGAAAAAAAAGATTCTTTGTTCATGAATACGATTTGTATTTTGATCGCTCAGATTACGAGATAGTGGACACAGAGATGCGTTTGATCATTTACAATCGTAAGTTATGCTCAAATCTTCTTAGCTATCGTTTGAAATCCACTTCCTCATGTACGGTATATGGATGGAATGGGTTGCCCGCTATAGATGGGTTATTCCTATAAGGTCAAAATTGATTGGGAAGACAGAAACTGAGTCACTACTGGTATTAATACCTGTCTCAGCCACCCAGGGGGCGCTAGTCCTGAAGAAGCTGGAGATTCCCTGTGAAACTAGTTGACATCACTCCCCCTCCATGTGAACGTGTGCATCGTGCATCAGCACTCAGGATCCATGGCACAGCATCTAATGCAGGACACGGCTTTCCTGCTAAATTCTATCTGGCTGACAATCTCATTCGCCAAGTCATCATTCATCCTTTATCCATCTTCGATGTATGAATTCACAAGTCCGGACATAAGTGAATACTGTGGCATAGAGATACTGATTGATACAAGAGGTGTTTCCTCGCTCAGCTGTTTGATATCCACCTTTATGTGAACACCATTGCTTTTCCATCGTAAGTAGAATGGACTACTAGTAGAACACAGCAGACCGCGGAAAACTACCTGCAGCATATCACTGTTTACATCTCGGGTAAGGTAGATCATACTATTTACCTACCCGCTCTACTTCTGTTATTTAGACTGTTTGGTCTCTGCTATTAACGATCGCTGTGCAGGCTATTTTCCTGTGTCCTATGGACTGCAACATATATATATTTTTGTGCTCACCAAATGCATATCCATCTGCTATAATCCAATATGCCAATACCCTTTTGCTATTTGCCCTTAACAGCTTCATAATGCCCACTTTATCTACAATTTTCAATCGAACGATTTTGAATTACTATAAGTTCTATTATTTTTTGCTGCCATTTTTTTTTCATAAAAGGTTCCACGTCTGATGTTGCCACATTGCTTAAATTTATATAGCATTTCTATGGCCCATATATTTATGCACATGCAGTGAAGACGTTCCCCTATATCAGGGGTCTCCAAACTTTCTAAACAAAGGGCCAATTTACCATCCTTCAGACTTTAGGGGGGGCCGGACTGTGGCCACTGAGAGTAGAAAAGGTCCTGACATCAGTGGGAAAAAAAATCAATTTGCCCCCATTGTTGGTGTCATTGGGAGAAATTGTGTTCCATCATTGGTGTCATTGGGAGGAATTGCACCCCTTCACTGGTGTCATTGAGGAGAATCATGCCCCATTGTTGGTATCAGTGGATGAAATAGTGCCCCAAGGGTTGGGTAAAAGCAAGCAAAGGGCCACATGTGGCCCCCGGCCATGGTTTGCCCTATATGTTTGTCAAGCCTCATACACACGACCGGTTTTACTGCCAGGAGAGCTTTTGGCCAGGAAAACCAGCCGTGTGTATGCTCCATCGCAGTTTTCCCGACAGGAAAACTGCCGGGAATCCCGGCGGGAAAATAGAGAACCAGCTCTCTATTTTCCCGGCGGTTTTAAACCCGACAGTTTTCCTATAGGAAAACACTGCGAGGTAGCATACGCACAGCCGGGATTCCCGACCAAATCTATCCCCGCAGTTTTAACCACGGGGAAACCTGGACTTTTTATACCGCTGGAAATCCTGGTCGTGTGTACAGGGCTTCAGTCTGTTAGTTTGTTTGGTCATTGACAACTTTGTCATTGGTTAGTTAATAGTGGAGGTTATTGATTTTATACTTTGTGTATTTATACATACAATACATTTCTATTTTGTTCGAATCCATTAGTCCTTTTTTCAGACACTATAGCTCTGTGGTTCTATATGTGGTACCTTTCCTACACCTTTTCTCCTTTTGTTGTAACCGTCCCTTTTTTCATTGCGTGGTTAGCCACTGAACCCCACCCATCATCAGGGTACGTAGATGATTGTCTGTTCTTTTTCATTGTTTAGTTTGGTTTCCAGACCCATTTTTGTTTTTTTCAAAATTGATCAGAACCCGATCCGACCCGAATCGAACTATTCAGTACCGGACTTTCCACAGGTAAAGAAAAGTCAAGCTATTGACCTATTTTAAAGCCAAAGTGGTAGCTATAAGGGCTTGTGATGATCATTTGAATTATCCAGGGAAGGGGGTATGAGGATAATTGGGAAATTCATTAAGGTTAGGGGGGGGGGGTGTCTATAGTCCTTAAAAGGTTAAAAAAAAACTGGTATAAGCTTTGCTTGAAGAGTTGTGTTTTTAGGGGGTGCTTGAAAGCTTCAACCCAAGCAAAAAAGTCAAAAGCCTCGGAGTCAGGGAGCTGCGGTGGCTCAACGCGATTGGCACTGCGCTGACAAGCCATTCACCTCTGCAGCTAGGGGTTCGGATCCCGGTCTCGGCTACATGTGAATTGAGTTTGGTGGTCTCAGCCCGGCTCCCGGTGGGTGTGCTATACGAGGTAAGCCTGCGCTTAGTACGCCCACCCCCCTCCCACAAAAACCACCACACTTACACGCACTGGAAATTGGGTTAACATGCACGCACTTTGACCACGCGGTCTCTAAAAAAAAAAAAAGAGAGGCGAAGGACTAACGGGGCTGGTTGAGCGGGCAAATCCTCTCACTCCCTTATAGGGAGTCCCTCTGCCCCGTTGGGCTTCAAAGCGGAGAAGGTAGGGCGGGCTGTGTGAGAGGACCCCCTCACACACCCGCCATTGCCACCCGGGGCATGGAGAAAGGTGGCAGATTGCCTCTGGGGGAGGCCTGCCTACTCCCAACTCCTGCAGTCCGGCTCCTCTCTCGAGTACACGCACAAAATACACTTTATAAAAAAAAAGCCTCGGAGTCATCTTTGACTCAGACATGACGACCCACCTCTTCTGAAGGACCAGGACGACACTGGATGCAAAGCGCCTTGAGGCAATTCAGTTCGCATTTGTAGCGCTATACAAGTTACTCACTCAATTATGACTAGGGAACGGGGGGCAACATCATTTAAGTCTAGCTTGTTGCTCTACTGAGTAGATAGATAGGAATTTGTGATTTGTGTGAATCTTTAGTGCATGATGGACCTCCAATACCAAGATATCTTGCGCGCTAAAATTTAGGATCATGTGATGAAACTAGAATATTTATTTAACGTTCAGTTAAAACCGGGTGAGTTGTTTTGTTATATAACTAAATATTATCTTTGTAAACAGCCCCCCCACTTTGTGGGGGTTTTCTCATTAGACATCCCCATGTGACTCATCACTGTAGTATATAGTGTGCTGCTCTGCTCAGGAATCTGCACTTGTTAGAGGTGAGTCTCAGAAGATCGAGCGTGTGTGTGTGCGTGTTTGTGTGTGTGTGTCTAGTAGTAGGGGAGGGGTGACTGTGTATAGGAAATAAAACTGAAAGGAGATTCTGTGTCAGTCTCTGGAGTTATGTCATTGCTGCAACATCTGCAGAGCTCATATGTGAGAATGTGTGTGACACCTAGCGGTGCAATCGGGCGCTCATGCAGTTTTTTTTTCTTTGCCAGCTAAGTCCCTATAGACCCCTGAAAAGAAGAGACATTTAAAAATGGCTAAAAGAAAAATGCAATCCTCTGGGCTAAAGGTAAGCAAATCTGATCACTAGATACTTATTACTGCAATTTTCTACTTTTGCTACATTATCCAGCTTTTTGCCTTTGCCAGAATGTTATATTCAAAATTCTTCTGCTGCAGATCAATGATCGCTGCTCTTCTATTAGATTTTCGGTCCTTTCTCCTACTGCAGATCTCTGCTCCCTATTCTTCTTCTCTTGCCCTTCTTCTTAATCTTCTTTAGTAGACCACACGCTTCTTACCCTTCTTCTGTAGACTGACGCTTCATACCCTTTTTCTGTAGACCGCTGCTTCTTACCCTTCTTTAGTAGACCACCTTCTTCTTACCCTTCTTCTGTAGACTGATGCTTCATACCTTTCTTTTGTAGACTGACACTTCATACTCTTTTTCTGTAGACCGCTGTTTCTTACCCTTCTTCAGTAGACCACCTGCTTCTTACCCTTCTTCAGTAGACAACCCGCTTCATACCCTTCTTCTGTAGACTGACGCTTCATACCCTTCTTCTGTAGACCGCTGCTTCTTACCCTTCTTCTGTAGACCTCTGCTTGTTACTCTTCTTCTGTAGACCACCGCTTCTTACCCATCTTCTGAAGACCATCGCTTCTTACCCATCTTCTGTAGAGCACAGCTTCTTTCCCATCTTCTGTAGTGCACTGTTTCTTACCCATCTTCTGTAGACCACCGCTTCTTACCCATCTTCTGTAGACCACCGCTTCTTACCCATCTTCTGTAGACCACTGCTTCTTACCCGTCGTCTGTAGACCACAACTTCTTACCAATCTTCTGTAGACCACTGCTTCTTACCAATCTTCTGTAGACCACTGCTACTTTCCCATTTTCTGTAGACCACCGCTTCTTACCCATCTTCTGTAGACCACCGCTTCTTACCCATCTTCTGTAGACCACCGCTTCTTACCCATCTTCTGTAGACCACCGCTTCTTATCCATCTTCTGTAGACCACCGCTTCTTATCCATCTTCTGTAGACCACCGCTTCTTACCCATCTTCTGTAGACCACCGCTTCTTACCCATCTTCTGTAGACCACTGCTTCTTATCCATCTTCTGTAGACCACCGCTTCTTACCCATCTTCTGTAGACCACTGCTTCTTACCCATCTTCTGTAGACCACCGCTTCTTACCCATCTTCTGTAGACCACCGCTTCTTACCCATCTTCTGTAGAGCACTACTTCTTACCCATCTTCTGTAGACCACTGCTTCTTACCCATCTTCTGTAGACCACCGCTTCTTACCCATCTTCTGTAGAGCACTACTTCTTACCCATCTTCTGTAGACCACTGCTTCATACCCTTCTTCTGTAGACCACTGCTTCTTAACCATCTTCTGTAGACCACCGCTTCTTACCCATCTTCTGTAGACCATTGCTAAATGTTTTGTGAACGTGGCTGACATTATATAACCTTATAACTCCCCCAGTGATGTTTTGCTTTGGCAGATAACACCTCTGTAGGTACTAAAAAAAAAATTGATATGATAAACACAACACAACAGATGTAAGCAGTAGTTTTGTTTTGAACACAAGCAGATTTTCTGATATTAATTTACAAACAATTATATCACTTTATTACATATTATAAAATACATTGGACTCATAACTTACTGCATACCCAGTAAAAACTGAACACTTAAAGAGGAGGTTCCATTAAAAAAAAAAAAAAGTCAGCAGCTACTAACACTGGAGCTGCTGACTTTGAATAAGGACACTTACCTGTCCTAGCCGCCACCGATGTCAGCCCCCACCGAGGCCGATCCTCGATCCTGGCAGCTCCAAACGCCTCCATCCACAGTAAGGGAAACAGGCAGTGAAGCCGTACGGCTTCACTGCCCGTTTCCTACTGCGCATGGGCGAGCAGCGTGGCGCTTTGTGAATGGGCTGGCTGCTTTCTGGGACACACACAGTTCCCAGAATGCAGCGTGCCCCATTCACAAGAAGACGCCCAGTGTAGGAGGAGGAAGAGAATCCACCGCGGACGATGAAGAGGCAGATATTTTTTTTTGGTGGAACCTCCACTTTAAGTGCTCAGAATTCACAGAGATGATTGCCATAAAGGATGCAAATTCCATAGCCACTGTGTAACTCAGGCTAAATAATGGTAGACCATAGAACACCTACACCTTTTTGTTATAGAGATGAGGAGAAGTGAAGGTGCTCTATGGTCCAAATCCTGAGTCAACAGCATTGGGCGACAAAGCTGATCCTCCATAGATACAGTACATTTAGTGAGCGTTATCAACTTGGGAAATATCAAGTAACAGGAAGGTCTCAAATGTACCTGGGTTCAAAATTCAGAAGGGGGGGGGGTACCATCATCCAAGTTATATTAGGAATTGAGGATAAAGACAGTTCCCCCACACTGGCCTCCAAGGAACAAGGGAATGCACTATCTCGGTACCAATTGGACAGAATACACATTAGGTAAAATAAGAATGTTTTATTTGTACACAAAGATAAAAACAGGATATCCAAATATAGATAGGAACATCATTCACAATGTTCATACCACAACAATGCTTAAAATACATGAGTGTCTATACATATGTGTTACTAATACTTAATGTACTCCAAAAAGTGGAGACGAGGTATAGTAGGTCCTCAGGGGACATGTGTTCCTTTACATGTTTCACTGGGTTCTACCGCTTCATCAGGGAGATCATATCTGGAATGGGATAACAGGATATGCATAATAGTGTACAAAAAACACACACTGAAATAATCACAGTTAATAAATGGGGAATGCGGTAGAAGGGGTATTTTTTGTACTCTTGACTATCATGCAAATCCTGTCATCCCATTCCAGATATGATCCTCCTGATGAAGCGGTAGAACCCCGTGAAATATGTAGAGGAACACATGTCCCGTGAGGACCTACTATACTTCTTGTCTCCTTTTGGAGTACATTAAGTATTAGTAAAATACATGTATAGACACTCTTGTACTTTAAGCATTGTTGTGGTATGAACATTGTGAATGATGTTCCTATCTATATTTGGATATCCTGGGCCAGATTCAGGTACAATAGCGCCCGTGTAACGTAAGCCGTTTACGTTACACCGCCGCAAGTTTTCAGTTTTAGTGCCCGATCCACAAAGCACTTACCTGTAAACTTGCGGCGGTGTATCGTAAACACGTCCGGCGCAAGCCCGCCCAATTCAAATGGGGCGTGTACCATTTAAATTAGGCACGCTCCCGCGCCGGACGTACTGCGCCTGCTCAGTTTTGAAATTCCCGCCATGCTTTGTGCGATGTGACGTCATTTTTTTGTATGGCGATGTGAGTTACGGCGTTTCCTATTCCCGGACGTCTTACGCAAAAAAAAAAAAAAAATTGAAATTCGAAGCGGGAACGACAGCCATACTTTAACATGGCTCGTGTAAAGTTAATGCATGTAAAATCATGACTAACTTTGCGACGGGAAAAAATTACTAGCGACGACGTAACGAACGCGAAAACCGCTGTGGATCGCCGTAAATGCTCATTAGCATACCCGACGCAGGAAAACGACGCAAACTCCACCCAGCGGCGGCCAAAGTATTGCATCCTAAGATCCGACAGTGTAAGTCAATTACACCTGTCGGATCTTAGGGCTATCTATGCGGAACTGATTCTATGAATCAGCCGCATAGATAGGACAAGAGATACAACGGAGTATCAGGAGATACGCCGTCATATCTATTCTGTGAATCTGGCCCAGGGTTCCTAGGTACTATTTACCACATGCACACTTTTCTGGAGGAACAATTGCTGAGTAATAAGAGAGCTATCCACGTGCTTGGAGTAGGAAAAGGGTTAAAGTGAAGTCACAATATCCACATACTGCTTTGTCACTTACTAAAATAGCTTTGCAAATTAAAATAGAACAGGAACAAAGTCATGCGTGAGTAGCTCTTCCAACCTTTGAGGGATTGAGCAACAATATTGCATGCCATAATGTCACTTGTTTGGAAGTAAGTAAGCATTATACAATTTAGGGCTTACGTCAACATTACCTAAACGTACCTGGAAAAGTGCCCTTTGTTTACTCTGCTTCATCATGTGACCGCGAACGCAGCCAACCTTTGTGGTTGGCAAGGCTTAAGGTTTATTTCTGTCACAAGGTTGTATTCTTGTGGTTTTCGTCAGCCACGAGTTTTCTTGTGGTTTGACGTCATTTAAGAATGCAGAGACGCTATTGATTTTCGTCATATTTTATTTTAGGCTATTTCTCTCTCTCTCTCTGATTTCACCTGCTGATCCGGCCAGTAACACACCTCCTGTATTAACAATAATGGAATGTGTGATTACGCTGCCTCAATAATATGGTGAGGCGACAACTGAAAAGTGACTATATAGTTAAACATATCATAAAGATAAAGTGCCAGTGCGAAAATAAATCCTTGAGTGTATACAAAAGTTATACTACAAAATCCAATAAAATATGAATAAAAAGGCTTCTTCTAAGTTGTGCAATACAGAAAGGGCCAGATTCACGGACAAGATACAGCGGCGTATCTCCTGATACGCCGTCGTATCTCTGAGTCCGGCCGGTCGTATCTATGCGCCTGATTCATAGAATCAGTTACGCATAGATTTCTATTAGATCCGACCGGCGTAAGTCTCTTACTCCGTCGGATCTTAACTGCATATTTGCGCTGGCCGCTAGGGGCGTGTACGCTGATTTACGCCTAGAATATGTAAATCAGCTAGATACGCGAATTCATGAACGTACGCCCGGCCGAAGCAGTACATTTACGCCGTTTACGTTAGGCTTTTCCCGGCGTAAAGTTACCCCTGCTATATGGTGGCGTAAGTGCGGCGTACCAATGTTAAAGGGGTGGTTCACCCTAAAAACTACTTTTTTTTATTACACTGGCCCCCCACATTACAATACGATTAAGGCTATTATTTTTTTTTTGATGCTGTACATACCTTTGTACAGCATATTCACCCGTGGCATCCGGGTTGCGAGTCCCGCGGGAGTGGGCGTTCCTCACATGCTGGTGATTGACGTTTTGACCAAAAACGAGCTCCCCCCCGTCGCGTAAGCCGCGTCACGGTTGGCGAAAGGAGCCGAACGGCGAGTCGGCTCTATACTGCGCATGCGCATCGCCGTTCGGCTCCTTTCGTCAATCGTGACGCGTCTTACGCGATGGGGGGAGCTCGTTTTTGGTCAAAACGTCAATCACAGACATGTTAGGAACGCCCACTCCCGCGGGACTCGCAACCCGGATGCCACGGGTGAATATGCTGTACAAAGGTATGTACAGCATCAAAAAAATAATAATAGCCTTAATCGTATTGTAATGTGGGGGGCCAGTGTAATAAGAAAAAGTAGTTTTTAGGGTGAACCACCCCTTTAAGTATGGCCGTCGTTCCCGCGTCGAATTTTGAATTTTTTACATTGTTTGCGTAATTCATCATTTACGTTCACTTTGGAGCAATGCACACTGGGAAATTCCACGGATGGCGCATGCGCCGTTCGGGAAAAACGTCAATCACGTCGGGTCAAGCCTAATTTACATAACACACGCCCACCTCTTCACAATTTGAATTAGGCGGGCTTACGCCGGCCTATTTACGCTACGCCGCCGCAACTTTCTTTTAAGAATACAGCACTTGCCTGTAAAAGTGGCGGAGGCGTAACGTAAATAGGATTCGTTACGCCCGCACAAAGAAACGCCGATCTACGTGAATCTACCCCAAAGTCTCTATTTCATATAGTGCTTCATAGAGAGGACACCACAGTGTTTCAGTCATTTCCAACTTGTGCTCCTTCCATTAGCTGAAGTGCAAGCTCACTTTCATTAATAGACACCAACGAGGAGATCTCCCTCTCTATTTTTCCTGTTTACCATTATCAATCAAAGTAAAAGAAAATCCCACATTTTGGGTTGTCCTGAGAAAACTAATAGAGGGGGACATCTTCCAATGGTGACACTAGTTATGGTGACCTGGGGGATCCCCAAGAAATTCCTTTAAACTGCAGTGATTTTCTCTCACTTCCTGATTGGCTATGGGGCAGGAAGTGAAGGGAAATCTCCGCAATGGGACACAAATGGTGGAAAAAAATATCACAGAGGTTATAACCCTCCCTTATGCAGCCTACACACGATGGGACATTCCGATAACAAAACCGTGGATTTTTTTCCGACGGATGTTGGCTCAACCTTGTCTTGCATACACACGGTCACACAAATGTTGTCGGAAATTCCAAACGTCAAGAACGCGGTGACGTACCACACGTACAACGAGCCGAGAAAAATTAAGTTCAATAGGCAGTGCGGCTCTTCTGCTTGATTCCGAGCATGCGTGGATTTTTGTGCATCGGAATTGGCTACAGATTTTTTGTTGACGGAAAATTTGAGAACCAGCTCTCAAACATTTGTTGTCGGAAATTCCGTCAGCAAATGTCTGATGGAGCCTACACAGGGTCGGATTTTCCGACAACAAGCTCATATCGAACATTTGTTGTCGGAAATTCTGACCGTGTGTACGCGGCATTACTCTGCCCAAAATAAAAATAAAAAGTTTTGCCTATAGTTCCACCTTAAAGTGTTTTTTTTTTTATATGGTCCTGCTGAAATTATTTAAGAATAACCTCGATTGTTTTTGTGTTCTTGTTTTTCAGCTGTCTTTGGCCCTGCTTTTCCTAGTCGTTGAAGGGATCTTCACATTTACCCCAACCTATACATGGACAGACGAGGAGACTGGGGAGGATTTCACATGCCAGCAGTGCCCCGAAGGGACCTTTGTGGCCAAACACTGCACGTCCACGAGTAAGACGGACTGCCAACCTTGCCCGGAGCATCATTACACTGGATACTGGAATTATGTGGAAAAATGCCGCTTTTGCAACGTTATTTGTGAGGACAAGGAGCAGGTCAAACATGAGTGCAATGCCACCCATAATAGAGTCTGCGAATGCAAGCCAGGCTTCCTATGGCACTCTCATTACTGCAAAAAGGATTGCAGAAATAAGACCGATTATGGTAAGTTATGACTATACCGTGTGTTTCAGGGCTACTTGAGCAGCATTAATCAGTAAGCTGCTGATGTTATGCAGAAAATGTCTCGGCCTCCCTGAATGTTTTTTTTATTATACCTTGCAGACAGTTTAATTGGACTCTTCATTATAGGCAGGTCTATGTCTCTCATTTTATGATTCAATACCGGGCAGTTTCACTCTTTGAAAGCCACAGTGTTATGCCCTCTCCCTCGGCTGGTCAACTGTGTTCAGGGTCTAAATTGTGTTGGTCAACCATGGCCTGAAGAGTTCGGACCTGAAGAACTGACCAGGTCTCCTGGTATAGCTCAATGGGCCACGGAGTGTAGTAAATTGCTTCATGAGGTTAAAAAAACAAAGAGAGTGGTTCCACAGTATGAAGAGAGGAGATAAAAGATGACTTGCATCTACTGAGGCTGTGGTCACCCAAATGGGTGGGAAACACACAACCTTCCATGGTGAAGAAAACCATGCAGGATTAAGATGGTTTTGCTCTATGCCTAAAGCCCCGTACACACAATCAGAATTTCCGATGGAAAAAGTCAGACTGACTTTTTCCCTCGGAAATTCCGACCGCGTGTATGCCCCATCAGACTTTTTTCCAAGGAATTCCATCAGAGTTTAGATAGAAAACATGTTCTCTTTTATGCCGATGGAATTCCGTCCGAGTTTGGCCGGGCAAAAGCCTGATCGTGTGTACGGGGCATTAAAGGTTTCCATCCTTGATTCTTTGAGGGATTCTCAGGAAGGTATAAGGAATCAGTAAGTGAAAGAGAAGTCGAAAAAAAAAAAGGCCTGTTGGTGGTCCGATTGGCAGAGGCTCCCAAAGTTGTATTTCTAAGAATGGGTAGGAGTCTATTTTATTGAAACCTCAAATTCCTTTATTTCACAGACTCCTCTGGCACCCACTAGTCCAATCATTGTTGTCAGCTGGAAAGAATACTGCAGTTTGTGTTAGCCGCCAGAACTATTAATATTCTTTAGTAGTAGTTCGCCCAGGAATACTCGCCCAGGTGAAGCTTACTGCCTATTTTTTTGCATTTAGTAGAAATATAATGCCTTTCTATTGACTAGTTGCAGTATATGGGTTTGTTTTTGGAGTCTAATTGAAAATGTATTTACTAATAGTTACATTCAGTTGGGCTTGTTCTGTAATGTTTGCTGGAGGCATTTTGATAATCCTCCAACAGTTTAATGAATATTAGGAACATTCCTCGGTACTTAAAGCGGATGTCCCCTGAAAAATAAATATTAAAAGCCAGCAGCTACAAATACAGCAGCTGCTGACTTTTAATATCAGTACACTTAGGCCCCGTACACACCATAGAATATATCCGCAGATAAATCCCATCGAATGGGTTTCAGCGGATAGATTCTATGGTGTGTACACTCCGGCGGATATTTATCCACGGATAAATCTCCCCTGGGATGGATTTTCAGCAGATGAATATTTGCTGACATGCTCAACAAATCCATCTGCTGAAGTCCATCCCAAAGGATGGATCCGCTCGTCTGTACAGACTCACCGGATCCATCCGTCCAAAGGGATTCCCCGCACGCGTCGTAATGATTTGACGCATGCGTGGAATTCCTTATATGACAGCGTCGCGCCCGTCGCCGCGTCATAATCGCGGCGACACGTCATCGCCAGAGGATTTCGGCGCGGATTTCAATGCGATGGTGTGTACACGCCATCGCATAGAAATCTTCTGAAATCCTCGAGAGGATTTATCCGCGGATACGGTCCGCTGGACCGTATCCGCGGATAAATCCTCTCGTGTGTATGGGGCCTCACCTGTCCTGGAGTCCAGCGCCGTCCGCAGCAGAGGACGAGCGATCCGGTCAGATCCCTTGACCGGCACCTGGCTCAGCCTCTCAGCAAGGTGCTGAGAGCCTGTGCCAGCCACTCCCGCTCCCTCTACAGCTCAGCTCTCCAGTGATCACGGGGGGAATGGGGCAGAACAGAGAGCCTGTGAGTGACAGTCACCAGCTCTCTGCACATTGAGCACTGAGAACTGAGCAATCAGCAGTGTTTGATCACTCGGTTCTCAGCTTTAGAGCAGGGTACTGATGCTGCATCCACATAGGTAAGTATGATTCTGAAAGAAATCCTCAACTTCTCTTTTAATTATTTTTGGCTGGCGATTTTGCATTGAAGTCAGTGGGATGCGATTTTGCGGTACAACCTAATAGTATAGTGCAAAACTCATACTGTGTAGCTGTTAGCCATTGCAGGCTTGTTGGCCATCGTCAGTGCAGTGCATGTAAATTATGGCTATGTAGGGTTTGTGACCAACAGAAAGGTAAACCCAACAGGTTGTTGTGGTGAGATGGGCCAAAATATTTTTTTTATAGGAATACATTATCCAAATGGATTGGTTACGGCCTGGATTCTTTCCAAAATGTAGATAATATAACTGGATACTAACTTTTATGGGTAAAGTTGATCCAGGAACTTATCCGATGGCCTCTCCAGAGATCAGGAAGGAATTATTTCCCCTGCTAGAGCAAATTTTATAATGCTTTACTGGGGGATGTTGCCCTCCTCTGGACCAACTGTGGGTATTGGATTGTGTATATTGGATTGTATGATTTGTATTGGTTGAACTGGGTGGACTTGTGTCTTTTTTCAACCAGACTATGTAAATCTTGGGGTCTAGTTGGAGTATATTGGCGAATCTCTGGTGCCCATTGGAAGTGTATGTCCCTCTCTGCCTATTGAGAAATGTTTGTTACGGTTCACTCACACCGGGGTGGAAAAACGATAACCCAGAATTTGATGAGGAACTCCTATTTTGACCAGTCTGTGGTGTTTTTTTTTTTTGGAAAGAATACTGACTTTCCCAATGTGAACTGTGAAAAAAATTACAATCTTGACGATTATCTAACCTCTCTCTCAATTTTTGTTAACAGAAAATTTAGAGTGCGATCATGAAGTATTCGAATTTGTCGCACACCAGCATTTTACAAAGGAAAACTTCCTCCTGCTTCTGCATACTGTGAGCCAGCAGGAAGCTAGCAAAAGGATCGGCCGTAAACAGATCCGCCAGCTGCTGAGAAAGATTAAAAATTCACAGCCTCGTAAAGCTCTTCTTCCACAACTGATGAAGCTTGTGAAAGAAACCAACATGACCCACTTGGAGAGGGAGCTGCAAAACAGGTTTATTCAATAGTGCTAAGAGTGCCGGAAACCGTACCTGCTGTATTGGTCCCGTTTATTGACTATCCAGCAATATGGCTCCTTCCAAAGGTTCAACTAGGCTGGACCAATCCCAGTAACCAGGAACACGGTTACCTAGGGGTGAAAAAAGCAAGATGGCAGTTGCTGCTGAAAAAATGTGTGGCAGAAACTTTATCCTTTATGAGTTAGAATTAAAAATGACAAGTAGGATGCCGTCTGTCACTAGCGTTGACACATTGACATTGAAGTTTTTGTATTTCTGATCCCCCCCTCCTTGCCGTAACGTTTGATCCAAAGATATTTCCACTTCCTTTAACAGGGCGACAACGTTGTTCTGTAGTAAAATCTCACTGCAACATTGTTATGCTAAGGACAGGGTAGTTTTGGATGGACTCTGCATGCACATCCCTAAACATCCTTAAAGCTGAACTCCCGAAATTCAGGTACTTTGGAAAAACTGTTAAAGTGATTTTAAAGTTTCTTTTTTTATATAGTTAAAATTAACAAACATGTTATACTTGCCTGCCCTGTAGAATGGTTTTGCACAAAGCAGCCCAGTCTTCCTCTTCTCAGGTCCCTCTTCGGTGCTCCTGGCCCCTCCCTCATGTTGAGTGCCCCCACAGCACCCGAGCTCTCTTTGTCAATTCAGACACAGGGTCGTGGCCCGGCTCCACCCCCTTTCTATCCTCATTGGCTGACTGATTTCTATTAACAGCAGCGGGAGCCAATGGCGCCGCACTGCTGTCTCAGCCAATGGGGATGGGAGTCCTGGACAACCAAGACACTCCTGCAACATCGCTGGATCTGAAGGGGCTCAGGTTAGTATTAGGGGGCTGTTGCACACAGAAGGCTTTTTATCTTAATGCATCGAATGCATTAAGATAAAAAAACTTTCTGCCTTTACAAATACTTAAAGTCCAACCAGGTGCCTGCCACCTTGTAGACTTATCTCTATTATTCACATCTGACAGGTTTATTGTGCTCCAGGAAGATAATTTCAGCAGCTCCGACACTGCTCATTCAAGAGCAGAATTGCTGGAAATGCTATGCCTACCCCTCCCCTCTTTCTGTCCATTCACAGAAGCCTTTGTATTGTGTGAACTCATTCACACAATATAAAGGCTTCTCTGTATGGGCAGCAGAGGGGAGGGACTGGCATAGCTGCTCTGTATGTGTTTCTGTCCTCCCAACGAGGTGCCTGCCACCTTGTACACTTATCTCTATTATTCACATCTCACAGGTTTATTGTGCTCCGGGAAGATAACCTCAGGTGCTCTGACACTGCTCATTCAAAAGCAGAATTGCTCAACTCATTCAAAAGCAGAATTGCTGGAAATGCTATGCCTACCCCTCCCCTCTTTCTGCACATTCACAGAAGCCTTTGTATTGTGTGAACTCATTCACACAATACAAAGGCTTCTGTGAATTAGCAGCAGAGGGGAGGGGCTGGCATAGCTGCTCTGTGTTTGCTTCTGTCCTCCCAACGAGGTGCCTGCCACCTTGCAGACTTATCTCCATTTATTGTGTGCCAGGAAGATAGCTTCAGGAGCTCCAACACTGCTCGCTGGGGTCTCAACTCATTCAAGAGCAGAGTTGCTGGGACTGCTATGCCCACCCCTCTTTCTGCCCATTCACAGAAGCCTTTGTATTGTGTGAACTCATTCGCAAAATACAAAGGCTTCTCTGAATGGGCAGCAGAGGGGAGGAACTGGCACAGCTGCTCTGTGTGTGCGTCTCTCCTCTCACAGCCGGAGTGCATCCTCTGGGAGTGCAATAAACCTGCAGTAGAGATACAGTAAGTCCCGGAGATGACATGCACCTAATTGGCCTTAACTCATAGTGTGTCTGCACTTTTTGCAAAGTTGTTGAATTCCTAGAATTTAGCTTTGTTTTTTTGTACATTCAAAGAGATTTGGGAAATTTACTTTTTTTCTCTCCCACTTCATGGCCCTCAGAAGGCACTGGCTACATCACCAGGGCCTCACAGCTTTCCCCTGGGAAGGCTACATCAACTTTCAGGGAAATTTTACCAGGTTACTCACATTCACTCTAGGGGAGCTTTTACAAACGCTGGCAGATCTTGACACATGTGCCAATCTTGTGCATGCTCAGTCGAAGACCTAGGAGTAGCATGTCATTGAAACACAAACCATGCCGGGTATAACTGTAACTGCCACTTTTGCTGGACAGCTTTGCCCTTCTACAGGAAGTGGAAATATTATGGGATCTACTGGCAGGATCAAAAGGCAACCAAACTATAGACACAGGAAACTCTCTGTGTTAATACCAACTAGTGACAGACTGCTGAGAAAAGGGGAGAGTGTCGCCTCTCTTAAAATGGGGGTATAATAGATGAAAATTGTGCCTACATCCCATTGAATATAAAGAAAGATGTGACCACAAATATTTGACAACTTTTGGGTGCTTGAGGCCAGTAAGAGTCAATATTTGGGTCAGGGATTGGGGGGAGGGGGATTTTGGGGGGGACTTTTCGCGGCACTGATACAAACAATCTGGTAAAAGGTATCGATATTTATTTGACAAAGAAAATACATATATAATACAGATGAAATTTTAAGAACAATCCCCACATCATACATCAGAAAGTGATTAACAGACTGTGTTTTAGTGGAATCGATGACCTCGACCGGTTTCGCGGTTTTACCGCTTCTTCAGGAGGAGATTATATTCTAAAAGGTATATATAAACAGTTGAAATAAACAAGCAGAACATACAAAATATATATACATTATGTATAATTCAAAACAGCGCATTATACAGTAGAGCAAAGCACTCACCCAGGCTGGTCATATGGTCGGACGTGAAACCTGGCAAAAGCCTTCTGTGGCGCGTGGAGGGGGATATTTTTATTTAGACGGGCTCTATTAGGATAAGGAGTAGAATGAATAATATATATATAACAAGGATGGCCAATTAGTTATTGAGGTATGGATCACCAGGGGGTGAGGAAGGTGTGTGAATGACCAAACAGGATGAAAAGAACAAGGAAGGGAGGGAGGGGAAGAATTGGAAAGGGGGGGGGGAAAAAGAAGGAGGGAAGAAGAGAAAGGAATGGGAGAAAGGGAAAGGGGGGGAAAGGAAAGAAAATAGGGGAAGAAGGGGAGGAAAACAAGAGGAGGAGCGGAAAAAGAGTTATTGGAGCGGGACAAGGGGGGAGGGAAAAGTGGGGGGGGGGGGAACTCCCCCCCCCCCCCCACTTTTCCCTCCCCCCTTGTCCCGCTCCAATAACTCTTTTTCCGCTCCTCCTCTTGTTTTCCTCCCCTTCTTCCCCTATTTTCTTTCCTTTCCCCCCCTTTCCCTTTCTCCCATTCCTTTCTCTTCTTCCCTCCTTCTTTTTTCCCCCCCCCTTTCCAATTCTTCCCCTCCCTCCCTTCCTTGTTCTTTTCATCCTGTTTGGTCATTCACACACCTTCCTCACCCCCTGGTGATCCATACCTCAATAACTAATTGGCCATCCTTGTTATATATATATTATTCATTCTACTCCTTATCCTAATAGAGCCCGTCTAAATAAAAATATCCCCCTCCACGCGCCACAGAAGGCTTTTGCCAGGTTTCACGTCCGACCATATGACCAGCCTGGGTGAGTGCTTTGCTCTACTGTATAATGCGCTGTTTTGAATTATACATAATGTATATATATTTTGTATGTTCTGCTTGTTTATTTCAACTGTTTATATATACCTTTTAGAATATAATCTCCTCCTGAAGAAGCGGTAAAACCGCGAAACCGGTCGAGGTCATCGATTCCACTAAAACACAGTCTGTTAATCACTTTCTGATGTATGATGTGGGGATTGTTCTTAAAATTTCATCTGTATTATATATGTATTTTCTTTGTCAAATAAATATCGATACCTTTTACCAGATTGTTTGTATCAGTGCCGCGAAAAGTCCCCCCCAAAATCCCCCTCCCCCCAATCCCTGACCCAAATATTGACTCTTACTGGCCTCAAGCACCCAAAAGTTGTCAAATATTTGTGGTCACATCTTTCTTTATAGTGACAGACTGCATCATATATATTCATTTTATTGTCCATAGTTCTACATAAAGTATGGCTAAAGGCAAAACTTTTTTCAGTGGAGAGGGATCAGACCCCCTGTCAGTTTTTATTGATGTCTGTGCCCCCGTTAGTGATATTAGTGATATTAGCCCTTTCTCTTTGTCCTGTTTACCATTGTCAGTGAAAATTAAAGTAAAAGAAAATGCAACATTTTGGGTTGTCCCCAAAAAAGGTAATAGAGGGGGAAATCTTCCAATGGGGACACTAGTTCAGATTACCTGGGGGTCTCCAAAGGTATTTCCCCAAAATCTCCCCAAAAAATAAACCAACATGGAGTTATACCATCTTTCTCTATCAAATAGAAAAAAAGTTTTGCCTATAGGTTTACTTCAAGGTTTACACCCCAAATCCTCCAACCACACTCCACTTCTACTGATTCATTTCCAGTGGAGTCCTTCATTCTGTTTATCCAATAGGTCTACTTTTTACTTTTGTCTTCTTTAACTGCCAAGTTCCTAACAGTCGTGCAATATAACACAACCTCAAACATTCTGAATGAGAACAATGTTCTATGGCGGAAAAAATGGACTCTTTGTTTCTCTGTTCTTGATGAAGATTGATGAAGATGATAATGAAGATGTTGTTGTTGATGTTGTTGTTGATGTTGTTGTGTGTTTTCAGTCATATTTAACTCCAATTTTGATCGATCGGTCAAGACTGTTTCACTGTGTAAGGGATCGTTGAACTGAATCATTTTGCAATTTGCAGGAAATACTAGTTACAATTTCCCTTTTTTTTTTTTTTTTTTGTACGCCAAGTATTAAAAATAAACAAAAGAAAAAAGTGTTCACCTCAAAATTATTTTTTATACCTTTCACCCCAAGAAGTTTGAGAAGAGATATTTTTTTAATTATTTTGCTCTGTAAATTCTGACAAAAAAAGTTATTTTTTAAAAATAAAGAGTCTTTTTTTTTTTATTCTATTTTCTTATGCCTTTTTATTGGTGGTATTGATGGCGAAAAAATATTCAGGGGTTGTAACCCTTTCCTACTACTATTCAAAACTGGAAACAAGTTTTGGCTTTGGATATACTGAAGCAATAGTATACACTATGGCCCGGATTCTCAGAGGACTTACGACGGCGTAGCGCCATGTACGCCGTCGTAAGTCCGAATCCGAGCCGTTGTATCTATGCGCCTGATTCTTAGAATCAGTTACGCATAGATTTCTATTACATCCGACTGGCGTAAGTCTCTCATTACTGCCGCTAGGGGCGTGTAAGCTGATTTACGCGTCGAAATATGTAAATTAGCTAGATACGCGAATTCCCGAACATACGCGCGGCCGACGCAGAAAAGATACGCCGTTTACGTTAGGCTTTTCCCGGCGTAATGTTGCCCCTGCTATATGAGGCATAACTGCGGCGTACCAATGTTAAGTATAGGCGTCGTTCCCGCGTCGAAATTTGAAAAAGTTACGTCGTTTGCGTAAGTCGTCCGTGAATGGGGCTGGACGTCATTTACGTTCGCGTCGAAACCAATGACGTCCTTGCGGCGTACTTTGGAGCAATGCACACTGGGATATTCCACGGACGGCGCATGCGCCGTTCGGGAAAAACGTCAATCACGTCGGGTCACAGTACATTTACATAAAACACGCCCCCCCTGATCAAAATTTTAATTAGGCAGGCTTACGCCGGCCGATTTACGATACGCCGCCGCAACTTACGGAGCAAGTGCTTTGACAATACAGCACTTGCCCGTCTAAGTTGCGGAGGCGTAACGTAAAGCAGATACGTTACGCCCGCACAAAATTACGCCGCTGGAGGAGAATCTGGCCCTATATTGTCACAAGTTTTGGGACGCCTGCCTTTACACCTACATGAACTTTAATGGCATCCCAGTCTAAGGCCCTGTACACACGGGCAAGAATCTCGTCAGGAAAAAAACATAGTTTTCCCTGACGAGATTCTTGGCAAGAATCTCTTGCCGCCCGAGTGTACACACTAACCTTTTCAAAAGAACCGCGGTTCTTAGCGGTGACGTCATCGTGTACGACGAGCATGAGCTCGTCACATTCGATGCCGTCGCCGCCATCTTGCTTCACCCTACCTATGCTGTGGAAGCTACCGTGCATGCGTCAAAGTCATTTAGAGCATGCGCAGGTTTTCACGGTGACAGGTAAGTATACACACTCTCGGGTTTCCCGTCGGGAAACAGACCAACAAGAATCTCGACGAGAAAAAAGAGCGCAGGTTCTCTTTTTTTTTTTTTTTTAGATTCTGGCCAGATTTCCTGGCGAGAAACCTGAAAGCCTCGTACACACAAATGGTAATCTCGGCAAGAAGCAGTTTTCTTTTTGGTTTTTGCAGAGAAAACCGGTCGTGTGTACAAGGTCTTAGTCTGTAGGGTTCAATATTGAGTTGGCTCCGCCCTTTACAGCTATAACAGCTTCAACTCTTCTGGGAAGGCCGTCCACAAGGTTTAGGAGTGTCTATGGGAATGTTTGACCATTCTTCCAGAAGCGTATTTGTAAGGTCAGGCACTGATGTTGGACAAGAAGGCCTGGCTCGAAGTCTCCGCTCTAATTCATCCCAAAGGTGTTCTATCGGGTTGAGGTCAGGACTCAGTGCAAGCCAGTCAAGTTTCTCCACGCCAAACTGAGAAATGCTGAGAAATATAGTCAGATAATTATCCATCATGCCATACCATCAGGGATGCGTGTGATTGGCCCCACATACATTCTGCAGCAGGACAATCGTCCCAAACATACAGCCAATGTCATTAAGAATTATCTTCAGTGTAAAGAAGAACAAGGAGTCCTGGAAGTGATGGTTTAGTCCTCCACAGAGCCCTGATTTCGGCATCATGGAGTCTGTCTGGGATTACATGAAGAGACAGAAGGATATGACAGAAGAGAGAGACTACAAATTAAACTCAGACTTCTGACAAAAATCAGTGGATCAAAGACTACCAATTAGCCAGGCTAGTTACCACCTAGCACTACTAGATTTATTAGCAGTCTGTTTAGGACCAGGGTCCTACAATCAGATCCGTGCCTTGCAAAAATCCTGTCTCTGAGCTCTTTAGGCAGTTCCTTTGACCTCATGGCATTTGCTCTGATACAGTATGCTTTGTCAGCTATGAGGCCTTTTATCTAGAGGTGTGTGCTTTTCCAAATCATGTTCAACCAACCAGTGGCGTCACTAGGGTTGGTGTCACCCGGTGCGGAAAAAATTGGTGTCAACCCCCCCCCCCTCGACCAATTATAGTCCCTCTTCAGAACAGACCACCCTCCCCCATTATAGACCCCCCCCCCACTAAGTACAGACTCCCTTTTTTCAATATAACCCACTCCCATTAAGTACGTATCCATAAGTATATACCTCCCCTCAGTGCAGACCCCCCCATTAGCATAGACACCCCCTAGAACAGACCCCCTCCATAAGCATAGACCCCCCTCAGTGCAGCCCCTCTCCATAAGCATAGATCCCCCTCAGGGCAGACCCCTCTACAAAAAAATAGATCCCACTCAGTGCAAACCCCCCTCTCACTAAGCATTGTAGACCCCCCCTCAGTGCAGCCCCCCTCCATAAACATAGATCCCCCTCAGGGCAGACCCCCTCTCCATAAGCAGAGATCCCCCTCAGTGCAACCCCCCCCCCCTCCATAAGCATAGACCTCCCCTTAGTGCAGAACCCCCTCTACAAAAAAATAGATCCCACTTAGTGTTTCCCCCCCCTCTCCCTAAGCATAGTAAACCCCCCATCAGTGCAGCCCCCCTCCATAAACATAGATCCCCCTCAGGGCAGACCCCCCTCTCCATAAGAAGAGATCCCCCTCAGTGCAAACCCCCCCCCTCCATAAGCATAGACCCCCCTCAGTGCAGAACCCCCTCTCACCTCCCATAGCACCCCCGGGCTATATATATATATATAGAGAGAGAGAGCTGTGTCCAGTTCCCACCCCCCCCCCATCATCAGACGAGCACAGGCTACACATACTCACATAGACACCATGGCAATCCCCCCCTCCTCTCACCTCGGGTCGGCGGCGGTCATCCCCTCAACATGCTGACACCCTCCCGGCGCTCCAGCCCGTTACAGCACCAGCTTGGGGCCACGCAGACACACGTCCCGGGCGGCAGCTGGAGAGATGAGAACTGTGTGCAGCCGCGCCGCCCGGGCAGAGATAGTGCAGACACGTGACAGGCTCAGCACGCAGCAGGGACGTTGGAGGCAGAAAGGACACACGCGCGGCTGCGGCGCACGGCACTAGAGATGTTTGGCCAGGACCCTCCTCACCCTCAGAAGAGTCGGATGGTGTCACCCCTCTAGCGGGTGTCACCCTGTGCGGAGCGCACCCCCCGCTCCTCATCCTCAGAAGAGTCGGATGGTGTCACCCCTCTAGCAGGTGTCACCCGGTGCGGAGCGCACCCCCCGCACCCCGCTAGCAACGCCTCTGCAACCAACTTAATTTACCACAGGTAGACTCCAAACAAGGTGTAGAAACATCTCCGCAATGATCAAGAGAAATGGGAGGCACCTGAGCTAAATTGTTGTTGGAAAAGGTCTGAATACTTATGCCAAGCACACAGCCAAGACAATACAGGAGTGGCTTAGGGACAACTCTGTGAAGGTCCTACGTAGAGTGGCCCAACCAGAGCTCTGATTTGAACCCCATTGAACATCTCTGGAGAGATCTGAAAATGGATGTCCACCGACGGTCCCCATCCAACTTGACTGAGCTTGAGAAGATTTGCAAAGAACAATGGCAGAAAATCTCCCAATCCCGGTGTCCAAGGCTTGTCGTGTCATACCCAAAAAAGACTCGAGGCTGTAATCGCTGCCAAGGGTGCTTCAACAAAGTATGCAGTAATGGGTCTGTACCTAACTACATGTGATATTTCAGCTTTTTTCTTTTTAATAAATTCACAGACATTTCTAAAATTTTGTTTTCACTTTGTCATTATTGGGTACTGATTGTAGATTAATGAGGACAACAAAATGAATGTAAACAACTGTAGTATCAGGCTGCAACACAATAAAATAAAAAAAGAGAAGGGGGTCGTACTTACTTTACAATACTTTATGAATGCACTATACAGTATATAATAAATAGTGTGGGCTGGGAGTGGGCTGGTGCACTATAATAGGTTTTTCATCTCAATGCATGCACTGAGGTGAAAAACCGGGAGGGTTTACATCCCCTGTACTGTTGTTCTGGGCGAACCGACGTAACTGTATGTCGGTTCGCATTTTGACCACTAGGCCACGCACCCGCGGCGCCACTCCGGAGCCAATGAAAGTGCAGCGATGACCACCGGACACCCGCAATCACTCGTGACAGAGCGAGAACTGGGATCTGTGTGTGTAAACAAAAAAATGGCCCGGTCATTGGGCAGCCAAATCTTCTGGGGCTGAAGTAGTTAAATATTTTTTTTCCTTTTTAAATTCTTTAACATTGACTGTAAATACCACTTTTTTCAAAGTTTTATTAACTTTTTTTTAAAGCAGATTCACAACCGGTAAAATATATTTGCAATGATGTAAATCACTTCTGTACCTTAAAAGTCCCATTTATTCTCAACAGTTGTGGGTTACCATATATACTCGAGTATAAGCCGACCTGAATATAAGCCGAGGCACCTAATTTTACCACAAAAAAATGGGAAAACGTATTGACTCGAGTATAAGGCTAGGGTGTCCATCTGCATGCCTCACTGTGCCTCACTGTGTCCATGCCTCACTGTGTCCATGCAGGGCAGTCTTAATAGCATCATGGGCCCCTGGGCAAAGTAATGCTCTGGGGCCCCTACAATGATGACAGTGCAGGTAAACAGACATCAAGTAGGTAGGAGGCAGACTGCCTCCCCTGTGCATCTATCACTCTCAGTGCCATTATGGTGTCCCAAATTTCGGGGCAGCGTGGGCTCAAGGACAAGCTAGTTTGGGGAAAGTGCAGGGGCCCCCCATGCAGCTGGGGCCCCTGGGCAGTGCCCAGGTGTGCCCTCTCATTAAGACAGCCCTGTGTCCATGCCTCACTGTGTCCATGTGCATGCCACACTGTGCCCATGCCTCACTGTGCCTATGCCTTACTGTGTCCATGCCTCACCGTGCCTTACTGTGCCCATGCCTCACTGTGCCTATGCCTTACTGTGTCCATGCCTCACCGTGCCTCACTGTGCCCATGCCTCACTGTGCCTATGCCTTACTGTGTCCATGCCTCACCGTGCCTCACTGTGTCCATGCCTCACTGTGTCCATGACTAGACTTAAGTTTAACATGGGAGTATATAGAAAGGGTGCCCGGCTTTGAAAAGTCGGTGCTCCCCGGCCGTAGGTCCCCCAGACATCAACCTTTGCACACTTGTAGAGGAGAACTTGGGCTACATGTGTGCCAAGTTTTGGATCCAGAGGACCTACGTCCAGCCGATACCGGGTCCCCAAATTTACCAGAGAAATTACCATTTAACATAAGAAGTCTATAGAAGGGGTGCCCGAATTTGAAAAATTGGTGCTCCCCGGCCGTAGGCCTCACAGACGGCAACCTTTGCACACTTGTAGAGAAGAACTTGGGCTACATGTGTGCCAAGTTCTAGGTCCAGGGGACCTACGGCTAGCCAGTACCGGGTCCCCAAAGTTACCGGAGAAATTACCATTTAACATTGGAGTCTATGGAAGGGGTGCCCAGGTTTGAAAAATCGGTGCTCCCCGGCCGTAGGTCCTCCGCACAACAAACTTTGCACACTTGTAGAGGAAGAGTGGGGCTGTATGTGTGCCAAGTTTGGGTTCCAGAGGTCCCAGCCGGTACCGGGTCCCCAAAGTCCGGGAGATCAGGCGCCAAAAGGTGACTCGAGTATAAGCCGAGGGGGGCATTTTCAGCACAAAAAAAGTGCTGAAAACTCGGCTTATACTCGAGTATATACGGTATATCCTTATTTGAGATGGGTTATGTCCTTCAAGGAAAAGTTAGTTGAAATTCTTATGGCTTCTTTTTTTTTTATTCCTGTCTGTCTCCTTATTACAGATTGTCTCTCCTTTCCTGTCTGGTTAAACCATCGTCACTGTGACATTAAGAAAGGGAAATCGTTGTATCCGATCGCCACATCCCGACAGACTAATCGTTTCCTATTCTATCCAAACTAAGAAAAACATGGCTGGACCTACACTTTGTGACATTTCTGTGTGACCGTGTGATACTGAATTCCGTGCTGAAGGATTCTTTTGATATGCAGATGATGCTCCACTTCTCAGGTATGTCGCCTAAGGCAAAGAAAGTAATCTCGTGACTCTGTTTTCTGCCACGTTGGGTTTTCCCAGAAACTTTGACACTCAGCGCTGAAGATACACAGGTGAGGGTGTACCTTTATTCATATAATTGACTTGTATTGAGAGAAATACGTATTCAGATATTGCTGACCTCCTCCCTAAAAAATTCCAGTTACCTGACTTTATTACTTTGTGGTCACTGATGAGCAACAAGTGTGTATCTAGTGGCATAGTCACATAGTTAGTCAGGTTGAAAAAAGACCCAAGTCCATCAAGTTCAACCACAAAAAAATAAACAAACAAAATAAAAAAACACAATACAATCCCATACACCCAACTCCATACCCACAGTTGATCCAGAGGAAGGCAGAAAACCCCAGCAGAGCATGATCCAATTTGCTACAGCAGGGGAAACAATTCCTTCCTGATCCCCCGAGAGGCAATCGGATTTACCCCGGATCAACTTTACCTACAAATCTTAGTACTCAGTTATATTCTGTACATTTAGGAAAGAATCCAGACCTTTCTTAAAGCAATCTACTGAGCTGGCCAGAACCACCTCTGGAGGGAGTCTGTTCCACATTTTCACAGCTCTTACTGTGAAAAAACCTTTCCGTATTTGGAGGTGAAATCTCTTTTCCTCTAGACGTAAAGAGTGCCCCCTTGTCCTCAGTGATGACCGTAAAGTGAATAACTCAACACCAAGTTCACTGTATGGACCTCTTATATATTTGTACATGTTGATCATATCCCCCCTAATTCTCCTCTTCTCAAGAGTGAATAGATTTAGTTCTTCTAATCTTTCCTCATAGCTGAGCTCCTCCATGCCTCTTATCAGTTTGGTTGCCCTTCTCTGCACTTTCTCCAGTTCCCCGATATCCTTTTTGAGAACTGGTGCCCAAATACAATCCCATATACCCAATCCTATACCCACAGTTGATCCAGAGGAAGACGAAAAGCCCCAGCAGAGCATGAGATCCAATTTGCTACAGCAGGAGAAAAAATTCCTTCCTGCTCCCCCGAGAGGCAATCAGATATTCCCCCGGATCAACTTTACCTAAAATCTGTTTTCTGTTTCAGATAAGTCAGTGATTGCTATTGGTTGCTAGAGGTTACAGCATGTCTTTACCACTTACTGACTGGTTCCTAGAGGTTACAGCACACATTACTGCTCACTTATTAGTTGCTAGAGGTTACAGCACATGATTTCTGATTGTTGATTGGTTGCTAGAGAATACTGTACAGTAATGACCGGAGGAAAGACTGGACAGCCGCACTTCCACGAAATTCTTAAAAAGCTATGACTAAGCGCTGATACCCCAGTGCGAAACGCGTCAGCTATCCACCCCACTGTCTGCTGTGATTTGTAGCGCTGTTTCCATTTTTTACCATTAAAGGCAACTTTTTAAGAATTTCGTGGAAGTGCGGCTGTCCAGTCTTTCCTCCGGTCTTCGCTTTGTGCATTGCCAGCACCCACGCTTCTGAGAGGACACTGATTGCTGAGTGCACTCACCTAGAGCGGCAGTTTCCCTTTTCTCTACTGTACAGTAATACTGCTCACTGATTGGTTGCTAGAGGTTACAGCACATGATTTCTGCTTGGTGATTGGTTGCTAGAGGTTACAGCACATCATCTCCTCACTGCAGAGGGGCATGATATACATATGAATGCCGCCTTTATTTACATATAAATGCCGCCGGCCGCTGATATTTACATATAAATGCTCCTGTTATTTGTATATGAATGCCGGTTATTTACATGTAAACACAGGGTCTGCAGGTGAGTCATCTGTACACAACAATAGGGCAGAGCTGGGCAGCATTAGTAGCAGCACTTCACACAGAGACATCAGGACACAGCACAGGACTAAAACTTCAAGGGAAAAGGGAATTTAAACTGGGATAGTTGGCAAGTATGATGCAGCTGCTTTGGGCCCCACAACAAGGACAGGGCCCAGGGCAGCTGCCCCTTTTGCCCTGCCTTAAAGACGGCCCTGGCTGTGACCTCGCCCTGCCCTCTAAACAGGCAGCATTTTTCCATGTCATCTGTTATCAGTGACTTGTAGGTCACACGGTATCTAGCTGTTTATTCTTAGGGAAAATCATCGGAGCACATGCTTAATCTATTTGTTGTACTATGAACTTCACGTTATTCGTACAAGTTCGTGTGACCTGGCAGCGATAATCTTTTCTTTGTTTGCAGAGTGCTGTACAATATCTTGGAAATCATAGAAAGGAAAAACGATAAAAATCTCCAAACTGTCTGCCAAAGCACCACGTTTTTGCCCACGCAACGTGTTTCATGGGTAAGTAGTTATAAATAAATTCCTCTTTCTGAGTCAGCAGTAGTATTATTATCCTCAATCCTTCAAAGCAGAACAAAAAAAACGTTATGATTGTACGCAAAAGAAATCACCAGCATACTTTGTGAACGGTTATGCGTTTGTTAATGGCGGTCTAACGGGCGGTTACTGACAAAGGGCAAATCCTATGATTAAGTAACGTGTGTTCGTTATGATACGCGTGAGGAAGAGGAGGATTGCTGGTGACTTGATTCGCTCGCGGCCGCAGAGCGGAGACCCGATCGTACTACATGCTGTTTATACAGCTCTGTCTGTAAGTGTTTTAACTGTTTTTACTCATTAAATTGTGAATGGTCTTACGCTATGGAAGCCTCCTTGTGTTCTTTTTGAGTGCCATTGCTGGGATCAGGTCTCTGTTTATGCAGTGTAAGAACGGCAGGCTGGCTGTGGGACATCCTTCATTTACATGTTATAAGGCTTACATACAAGCCGCTTCAAGGTAAGGGGCTTGTATTAACTATTTCCATCTTCACTACTGCACTGTGGAAAGGTTTGGAGTCTATCATTTTGGAAGCACGTTTTTTACTTTGCACTGAAGCACTCATCGTGGAATCTTAATAGAAGTGGAGCACAGATGCACTTTATATTCATTCGTTCTTTGTTTGATATTGCGTTCTTGACTATTGGATTGGATTGTTT
Organism: Rana temporaria; assembly: GCF_905171775.1. Taxonomy (NCBI): domain Eukaryota; kingdom Metazoa; phylum Chordata; class Amphibia; order Anura; family Ranidae; genus Rana; species Rana temporaria. The sequence goes on from NC_053500.1 coordinate 14,273,209, forward strand.
TTCATCTTCACGTTATTATTGCACTGGACACATTGCTTTATATATATATATATATATATATATATATATATATATATATATATATATATATTTTATATATTTTTTTTTATATTGACATTTCTTGATTTTTTTTTTTAATTCCTTGGTGAATTATATGGGACATTTTTCACTGCAGTCATTTATGGATTGAATTTTTTTTCACTTTTATGCATGGATTGGAATTTTATTATTTATATTTCTTCCACTTTTTGATGTTTTTTTCACTTTTATGGATATTATTCATTTATTGCACTATGCACTTTGGATTGGTTTGAGCTCATTTGCATATTTGCACTATATATGTTTTATGTTTGTGAAGATAGCTACTGCTTGTTAATTTTATCTGAACGATTCCAGATCACTCGCTATTAATATTGTGCGGGTCACTGGCACATTTGTCTTTTTTATCATCATTTATCCACTCTTACTACTCTCCACATTACTCAGTTAATGTTGGGTGGGTATATGATTTTATTCAGAGTGGAACATATTTTACACAGGAACCAGTGGAGCACATTTTCCTGACAACTTATTCACATTATGGAAATCGTTATTGATATTTAGTTTTAATTAGATCCTGTTGCAAGCGCCATTATACCCCCCCTTGTCATTACTGACAAAGGGCGCTCTGCTTCACCGACCCTTCTGACGTTGGCCTTTACGGTTTACAAACCGTTATCTAAAAGTGGTTTTACAAACTTCTGGAAGAAGATCTACACTTTCAGACTGGCAGAAATAGGAAAATAATGTAGCGGTGCAGCCCCATTCTTCTCCTTCCCGTAGTATGGTAGTTGGCAGGTAGAGACTTCGGGGTAGATTCACAGAGAAGATACGACGGCGTATCTCCTGAGGGTCAGATAAAGGCAAGAAAAGGGTATTTGATTTTCATACCAGCTGCTTCCCTGTTGTTTTAAAACAATAAGACGTAACAATTAGTGTGGAGTCACAATATTATTCTTGGACGTCCTTTGGGTGGATGAAAGAATTTAGAGTAAGTGAGTATTTGAATAATAATTTCTTCCTTCTGTTCTCTGGGGGAAATGTGTGCACATTACTGACTGTCACATGAGCAGATTGTGATCTCGGCACGTGCGCTGTCAGCCAGAAGGAAAAACTCATTTGTTTTTATCATAAACGGGTCATAAATCGGGGAAATGCAAATGAAGCACGACAGTAATGCAGAAGTTGCCTTCCGTCAACTCCAAAGGTACAGATAGCAGAAGTTATGCAGTTAGGCTGAAAAAAAGAGTAATGCAATGTACACACGATCGGAAATTCCGACAAGAAAACCGTGTTTTTTTCCCAGACGGAACGTCGGCTCAGACTTGTGTTGCATACACACGGTCACACAAAATTCCGACCGTCAAGAACGCGGTGACGTACAACACTATAACGAGCCGTGAAAAATTAAGTTCAATGATTCTGAGCATGCGTGTTTTTTTTTTTTGCACGTCGGAATTGCATTCAGACGATCGGAATTTCCGACAAAAACTTTTCCCGTCGGAAAAATTGAGAACCAGCTCTCAAATTTTTGCTGTCGGAAATTCCGACAGAAAAAGTCAGATGGAGCCTACAAAAGCTCCCGTCGAACTTTTCCTGTCGTAAATTCCGACCGTGTGTACGCGGCATAAGTTGAACACTTGCATAAAAAGGCCCAGATTCACAGAGATCGCCGTATCTCTGTGCGGGCGTAACGTATCTCATTTACGTTACGCCGCCGCAAGTTTTTCAGGAAAGTGCTTTATTCACAAAGCACTTGCCTGTAATGTTGCGGCGGCGTAGCGTAAATCACCCGGCGGAATTCAAATTCGGAGGGTAGGGGGCGTGTTTCATTTAAATGAAGCGCATCCCCGCGCTGAATGAACTGCGCATGCGCTGTCCCTAAAATTTTCCGGCATGCATTGCTTTGCAAGGTTTTGACGTGGACGTAAGTTACGTCCAGCACCATTCACGGACGACTTACGCAAACGACGTAATTTTATACATTTTCGACGTGGGAACAACGGCCATACTTAACATTGACTGCACCTCATAGACCCAGGGGCAACTTTATGCCGTAAACGTCGTAACGTTACTGCGTCGGCCGCGCGTACGTTCGCGTATCTAGCTAATTTGCATACTCAACGGGGAAATCGACGGAAGCGCCACCTAGCGGGCAAAAAAAAAATTGCATTTAAGATCCGACGGCGTAAGAGATTTACGCCTGTCGGATCTAATGGATATCTATGCGTAACTGATTCTAAGAATCAGTCGCATAGATACGACGGCCCAGATTAGGACTTGCGACGGCGTACATGGCGCTGCGCCGTCATAAGCCCTTTGAGAATCTGGGCCAAAGAGCCTTATACCCACTGTTAAACCAGAAGAAGGCAAAAAAAAAAACCTTATAAAGCGTGGTTTCATTTGTTGTTCCTGGTCCCAGAATTAATAAGCCTTCAGTAGCAGATCCTTTAAGTCCTGTAAGTTGTGAGGTGGGGCCTCCATGGATCGGACTAGTTTATCCAGCAAATCCCATAGATGCTCAATTGGATTGAGATCTGGAGAATTCGGAGGCCAAGTCAATACCTCAAACTCAACGTGCTCCTCAAGCCATTTTTAAATTCACCCTACCAAGCCACGTTCTTCCATTGCTCTGTAGTCCATTTCTGATGCTCACATTGTAGGCACGTTTGGCTGTGAGCACAGGTCAGCATTGAACACCCTGACCGTTCTGCGGCTACACAACCCCATACACAACAAACTGCGATGCTGTGTGTCTCCTGACACCTTTCTATAGGAACCAGCATTCACTTCCTCAGCAATTTGAGCTCCAGTAGCTTCTCTATTGGATCGGACCACATGGGGCAGCCTATGCTTCCTACGTACATCAATGCACCTTGACCTCCCATGACGGTCGCCATTTCTCCAGTTTTCATTTCTTGGACCACTTGTGGAAGGCCCTGACCTCTGCAGACCAGGGACGTCCTACAAGAGTTGCAATTTTGGATATGCTCCAGTCCTGTTGTCTAGACCAGGGGGTCTCCAAACTTTCTAAACAAAGGACCAGTTTATTGTCCTTCAGACTTTATTTTTTTTTGGGGGGGGGGGGGGGTCAGACTGTGGCCAGCGGGAGTAGAAATGTTCTTTGTATCAGTGGAAGGAATAGTGCCTCATCATTGGTATCAGTGGGAGGAATAGTTTTCCATCATTGGTGTCAGTGGGAGGAATAGTTTTCCATCATTGGTATCAGTGGGAGTAATAGTGTCCCATTGTTGGTATCAGTGGGAGGAATAGTGCCCCATTTTTGGTATCAGTGGGAGGAATAGTGTCCCATCATTGGTGTCAATAGGAGGAATAGTGTCCCATCATTGGTATCAGCTGCTTCCCTGTTAGGAGATAAGTAACAATTGTTTTCTTAGGTTATATTTAGCGATTTAAAAATGGTTGTTTTAAAACAATAAGACGTAACAATTAGTGTGGAGACACAATATTATTCTTGGACGTCCTTTGGGTGGATGAAAGAATTTTAGAGTAAGTGAGTATTTGAATAATAATTTCTTCCTCCTGTTCTCTGGGGGAAATGTGTGCACGTTACTGACCGTTACATAAGCAGATTGTGATCTCGGCACGTGCGCCGTCAGCCAGAAGGAAATACTCATTTGTTTTTATCATAAACAGATCATAAATCGGGGAAATGCAAATGAAGCACGACAATAATGCAGAAGTTGCCTTCCGTCAACTCCAAAGGTACAGATAGCAGAAGTTATGCAGTTAGGCTGAAAAAAAAGCTATGAGTTCAAATAAAAATAAAAAATAAAATAAGAAAAAGAAGAAGAAGAAGAGTAAGTTGAACACCTGTAGATAAAAAGCCTTATACCCAATGGCCTGGATTCAAGAAGCAATTGCGCCTGTGTAACCATAAGTTACACAGCGCAATTGATTACTTCCCCCGGCGTAACGAATGCTCCTGATTCAGGAACCTTGTTACGCCGGCTGCAGCCTAAGATATGCGCGGCATAAGGCTCTTATGCCCGCATATCTTAGGCTGCATTCTTGCGATGGCCGCTAGGTGGCGTTCCCGTTGTGCTCAGCGTATAGTATGAAAATTGCATACTAACGCCGATTCACAACGTTGCGCGAGCCCTGCGTACGCAATTTACGTAGTTTCCGTACGGCGGTTTTCGCGTAAGGCTGCCCCTGCTATTAGCAGGGGCAGCCAATGTTACGTATACCCGTCGTTCCCGCGTCGCGAAATTTGAAATTTACGTAGTTTGCGTAAGTGAATCGTGAATGGCGCTGGACGCCATTCACGTTCACTTTGAAGCAAATGACGTCATTTGCCGCAATGCACGTCGGGAAAGTTTCCCGACGGAGCATGCGCTCTACGCTCGGCGCGCCTAATTTAAATGATTCCCGCCCCCTACGGGATCATTTAAATTGCGCACGCTTACGCCGGGCATTTTGCCGGCGCGCCCACGCAATTTACGGAGCTACTGCTCCGTGAATCAAGGGCAGCGCAGTAAATTTGCGGGGGCGCAGGGCAAAAACGTTGCCCTGCGCCTCCGTAAAAAATGCGCAAATCTACTTGAATCCGGGCCTATGTTATACCAGAGGAAGGCAAAAAAAACAAACAAAAAAACCTTATAAAGCGTGGTTTAATTTGTTTCTTCCTGGTCCCAGAATTAATAAGCCGTCAGTAGCAGATCCTTTAAGTTGTGAGGTGGGGCCTCCATGGATCAGACTTTTAGAGGAGAAGGCAACCTCGGCCCTCCAGCTGTGGTGAAACTACAAGTCCCATGAGACATTGCAAGACCCTGACCATCACAGGCACGATTCCTAGAAGTAGAGGCATGATGGGATTTGTAATTTCACCACAGCTGGAGTGCAGAGGTTGCCTACCCCTACCATAGATGCTTGATTGGATTGAGATCTGGAGAATTTGGAGGCCAAGTCAATACCTCAAACTCGCTGTGTTCCTCAAGCTATTCTTGAATTCACCAGACCAGGCCACGTTCTTCCATAGCTCTGTAGTCCATTTCTGATGCTCATATTGTAGGCACTTTTGGCTGTGAACACAGCATGGACACCCCGACCGGTCTGCGGCTACACAACCCCCATACACAACAAATTGCGATGCTGTGTGTCTCCTGACACCTTTCTATAGGAACCAGCATTCACTTCCTCAGCAATTTGAGCTCCAGTATCTTTTCTATTGGATCAGACTACATGGGCCAGCCTTCGCTCCCTACGTACATCAATGCACCTTGACCTCCCATGACGGTCGCCATTTCTCCAGTTTTCATTTCTTGGACCACTTGTGGAAGGCCCTGACCTCTGCAGACCAGGGACGTCCTACAAGAGTTGCAATTTTGGAGATGCTCCAGTCCTGTTGTCTAGACCAGGGGGGTCTAAAAAAACAAAAAATTGCTGCGCAAATACCGTGTGACATAACAAATTGTAACGATCGCCATTTTTTATTTGCCAGGGTCTCTGCTAAAAAAATATATATATAGGTAGATTCAGGTAGGGGCGCGCTAATTTGCGGCGGCGTAGCCTAGCGTGTTTACACTACGCCGCCTTAAGTAAGAGAGGCAAGTACATGATTCGCAAAGTACTTGCCTCCTAAGGCCCCGTACACACGAGAGGATCCATCCGCTGAAAAATCTCAGCGGATCGGTTTCAGCGGATAGATCCCCTGGTGTGTACGTTCCAGCGGATATTTCCGATTTCCAGCAGATAAAAATTTGTTAGCATGCTAACAAATCTATCCGCTGGAATCTGCTCCAGCGGATCGATCCGGTGGTCTGTACAGACTCACCGGATCGATCCGTCTGAACCCGTCCCTCGCATGCGTCGTAATGATTCGACGCATGCGTGGATTTCCTTATATGACAGCGTCGCACACATCACCGCGGTTGAATTCCGCGCAGATTTGGATCCGATGGTGAGTACATGCCAATGGATCCAAATCCGCCAGAGGATTTATCCGCGGATACGGTCCGGCGGACCGTATCCGCGGATCAATCCTATCGTGTGTACCAGGCCTTACTTAGGGCGGCGGGCGTAAGGGCGCCTAATTCAAATGGGTTGGAGGGGGGCGTGTTTAATGGTAATGAGGCTTGACCTCACGTTTTTGACCTTTTTAAGCTACTGCGCATGCGCCGGGCGCCTACATTTCCCAGTGCGCATTGCGGCTAAGTATGCCGTACGGGCCTATTGATTTTGACGTGGATGTAAATCCCGATTCACGGACGACTTACGCAAACGACGTAAAAATTTCGAATTTCGCGGCGGGAACGGCGGCCATACTTGACATTACTATTCCACTAGGCCTAGCTCTAACTTTACGCGGCCTATCTCTTACGTAAACGTCGTAAAAGTACTGCGTCGGCCTGGCGTACGTTCGTGAATCGGCGTATCCCCACATATTCTACGCCGACCGCAATGAAAGCGCCACCTAGCGGCCATCCAAAATATTGCAATCTAAGATAGGACGGCGCAAGCCGTTGTATCTTAGATATGTTTAAGCGTATCTCTGTTTGAGCATACGCTTAAACATAAGTTGGCGTAGATTCTGAGTTAGGTTGGCTTATCTACTGATAGGCCGGCCTAACTCTTACTGAATCTACCTATTAATGTTTAGGGCTCCTGAGTAGTTTTCTAGCAAAAAAAAATATGATGATTTTTGCATGTAGGAGAGGAATGGCAGAATTGACCCCGGTATGAAAGTGGTTTTAAATTTTGAACATCATTCTTCAAGTCGTTGAATGCACTTAGAATTTTGGGAAAAAATGTAATTTGAAAATCTCCTAGTGTAAGGCAGGGCTCGACAAATCCCGGTCACCAGGGCGACTAGAAATAGCGTCCTGGCGACTTGGCTTGTGAAGTCCCCAGCTCTTCCTTGTGTGAGCTGGCGCCATCTGGTGGTAGCCATTGGTATTACAAAGTTAAGCATTACAAGTTAAACAGCAATTCTAATGTCATTTTTCACTATTTTCACTGCCATATTCTTCCCTCTAATTAGAACCCCCAAACATTATATATATTTTTTATCCTAACACCCTAGAGAATAAAATGGCGATCGTTGCAATACTTTCTGTCACGCCGTATTTGCGCAGCGGTCTTAGAAGCGCACTTTTTTGGGAAAAAATTACACTTTTTTTAATTAAAAAATAAGACAACAGTAAAGTTATCCCAATTTTTTTTAATATTATCAAAGATAATGTTACGCCGAGTGAATTGATACCCAACATGTCACGCTTCAAAATTGCGTCCGCTCGTGGAATGCCGACAAACTTTTACCCTTTAAAATCTTCATAGGCGACGTTTAAAAAAATCTACAGGTTGCATGTTTTGAGTTACAGAGGAGGTCTAGGGCTAGAATTATTGCTCTCGCTCTACCGATCGCGGCGATACCTCACATGTGTGGTTTGAACACCGTTTACATATGCGGGCGCTGCTCACGTATGTGTTCGCTTCTGCGCGCGAGCTCGTCGGGACGGGGTGCGTTTTCTGGCTCCTAACTTTTTTAGCTGGCTCCTAAATTCCAAGCAAATTTGTCAAACCCTGGTGTAAGGCCAGCTTTATAATTTTTTATTATGGCTTTAAAATTGGACGTGAGCTGCATAGGTGGCCATTTTTGTGTTTTTTTTTTTTTTTTCCAACAAAACAACTGAAAATTTACCACAAGACAATAGAGGGTTCAGATTTTTATTTTATTTGGGTAGGAAAGTCACCATAAAAATATCATCTCTGGTTAGGAGATCCCCCTGAACACCCACAAAAATAATCTTTCAACGAAACAAGCGTTCACCACCGTCGGTGTGTACAGGCCGCATACACAGAGGAATGATGCTTTCTGAGCCGATACTTGGGCCTCATTCACACAGGTGTACTACAACATACACCCATCCATGCACCCCTGTGCAGGCAGGCCCATCCATGTACCCCTGTGCAGGCAGTCCCATCCATGTACCCCTGTGCAGGCAGTCCCATCCATGTCAACGGGCACAGCGTTGTTTGACATTGGTGCGGAGGCACCACACTGATATCGAATTGTCGGTGCAGCCCCTGCATCTCAACTGACATGAATGGGACTGCCTGTATAGGGATGCCAAAACAATATGTGCATGGGAATAAATTATTAATTATGTCATTGGAAGGGTATCATCCTGGAACAAAATAACTCAAAAGAAAGAATATGTGTAATGGGACTATGAATACCCCTCCAGACAAATTTATGCACACAACAAAAATGGATTAAAAAAAGTTTACTCATTTTTATTCCATCAATTTAAAAATACCGTATTTATCGGCGTATGACGCTCACTTTTTCCCCCTTAAAATCAGGGGAAAATCGTGGATGCACGTTATATGCCGATCAGCGCTGTCTGAGCGCCGCCGCCATATACCGAGCGCAGTACACTCGGGTACACTCTGCTCCGCTCGCGGTCACGCCCTGTCCCGCCTCCTAGCCTTTATGCGAGAGGAGCCGAGCCTAGCCGAGTGTACTGCGCTCGGTATATGTCGGCGGTGGCTCTCAGAGACAGCGCGGGAGAAGCGGGGAGGACACCACCAAGGCCGCAGACGGACGCAGGACCGGACAAGGCCGCCAATGGACACCGGGCAAGACACCGATGAGAGGCATTCAAACTGTAAGTATTTCTTTCTTAAAATTCCCTTCTAGGTTTGGGGTGCGCGCTATACGCCGGTGCGCGCTTTACCCTGATAAATACGGTACTCTACATAAAAAACATATACAATTTGTAATAGGTGCCAACTCTACCACTTGTCTCCCCAGTAAGCTGGCAGAGAAGCTGTGACATGGAAGTCCTCAGAGGTCATTAAATGTGGGTCAACGTGTTTCACGGGATGACTCGCTTCATCAGGACCTCAGATCTCACATATAAATGCAGTATCTATGTATGTGTGTAGATAGAGATATATATATATATATATATATATCTCCACACACACACACACACACACACACACACACACACACACACACACACACACAGTATCTGGCAATTGTAGGGGTATTCAATGTCCCATTACACGTATACGTTCTTTTGAGCTGTACAGGGATGCATGGAACACCCACCTCCGCCCTCGCTTGGTTGCACGCTATAGTACGCTCATGTGAATGAGGCCTTAACAGACAAAAAATCTCAGTGAAAGTTTACACTGCTTCCCAAGACGACCCATGTCTTCCATTTCCTTCTCCAATTGCATTGTGGGAAAACAGAAGAGGCTGCTCTGGGCGACCCTGACCGTGGGAAAGAGTGCTTCCCTTACTTAAAAGGGTTGTAAAGGTTCAGATATTATTTTATTTTTTAATTACAAACATATCCTACTTACCTCCACTGTGCAGTTCGTTTTGCACAGAGTGGCCCCCGATCCTCCTCTTCTGGGCTCTCTCCTCCCGGCAATAGCTAACCCCCTCTGGGAAGCTCTCTCCCAAGGTGGTTATCTTGCGGGCGCGTGCTCCCGTCTCATACACTCTGCGTCCATAGACAGAGTGTATGTCTCGGTCCCGCCCCCTGGCGGCCACGTCATTGGATTTGATTGACAGCAGCGGGAGCCAATGGGCTGTGCTGCTATCAATCTATCCAATCAATGCCGAGACTCTGTGGAGAAAGGAACGCCGGGGACAAGCAGGTGAACGGGCTCAGGTAAGTTAAACAGGGGGGGGGGGGGGGGCGTATGATCAGGTGTTTGTTCACCTTAATGCATAGGGTGCATTAAGGTGAAAAAACACAAACCTTTACAACCACTTTAAATAAAATAGGCCCGAATCTAAAAAATCAAACAGAGAGGTGCCATTTTGTGGTTTGAACCTATACACACGCTGCTAAATCACCACCGCATCGAGACGCAAAGCATTCTCGTGCACGGGGCTGGACTGGGACAAAAATTTGGCCCTGGACTTCATCCAGACCGGCCCACTTTAATTTTGAGTGTCCCCCATCAGAGTGTCCCCCTTGCATCAGAGTGTCCCCCATCAGAGTCTCCCCCTTGCATCAGAGTGTCCCCCATCAGAGAGTCCCCATTGCATCAGAGTCTCCCCCTTGCATCAGAGTGTCCCCCATCAAAGTCTCCCCCTTGCATCAGAGTGTCCCCCATCAGAGTGTCCCCCTTGCATCAAAGTGTCCCCCATCAGAGTTCCCCTTGCATCAGGGTGTCCCCCATCAGAGAGTCCCCCCTCTCCCACATGTACTCACTCCCAGCTCTCTGAAATGAAGACAGCATCGTTCCTCTCTCCAGTCATGTGACAAGTGATGGAAGGAAAGTCTGTCGGTGATCTGCCGTGCTGGTTCCAGGTATCACGGAAGTTCCAGCGCATGCGCGAACTGATGCGCAGAGATGGTTCTAGCCATCGGGAAAGTTCCTTCAAGCACTGCGCAGGTGCAAACTTGCTGACGGAAATCCCCGAACGGCGGCCGGCATCCAGGGAGACGTGGACTTAGAGGAAAGTGGCCAGTCGGCCTCACGTCCTCGCTGCGCTCGGACGGCTCGCTTCGCTCGCTCGGCCTCCTGGCTCTTTTTTTAACATCCTCCAATCCACGGGGATGTTAAAGAATGAGCCTGGATGTCGGGCGAGGTTCGGGGATTTCCGTCGGGAAGTTTGCGCCTGCGCAGTCAGTGGAGGAACTTCCCCCATAGGGGAACATTGAGGACAAGTCACCGGCTATCTATCTCCCCCTGCAGGCTGGAGGGAGCAGAAAGGACAATACTCACTCCAGCAAGTGATGGCAGCTGCTCTTCCTGACAGGAGTGAAATCGCGATCACTCCCATCAGTGAGAAGCGGCTCCAGGACTGCACCTGACCGGCCCACTGAGCCATCGGCCCACCGGGAAACTCCTGGTAGTCCCGATGGCCAGTACATGCCTGCTCATGCATATCAAAATAGTTCCCATAACAGTAGAAGCACTTAAAGAGAACCAGTCAGTCCCCTCAATGGCACTCAAAGCCCCTCCAAACTAGGTATGCAGATAGCTGCTGTTAGCATAACCATGCTCTAAACCTAAATGGCAATGCCCAGGCCTGCTGATAGGGGAGAGAAGAGGAGTGTGTCCAACAGCTATCAGAAAGCAAGGAGACCTCGGGCAGCTCCGTGTGTCACTGGGAAGTATTTTCTCCCACCGTCACCTAAAAGCGTGCAATCCGCCACTGCTGACAATACAAGTTGCTCGGCTGTTTTTGCTAATCCTTTGGCATTAATACTTTCAGAGTCACTCTGAGCTGGGGAAAAAAAAGTCAGAAACTGTGAAAATTCTTTTCCAGGTCAGTGGGAAAAAAAAAAAACGAATTCAGCATCTCTTGTATTTCTCAATAATGCCCAGCAAACTACCTTCACTTTCTTAATTAGGAGATTAAGACTGACTTCCTCCACTCTCTGAATACTGCCAAAACGGTGACATTCCTGTGTATCCGACGCGTGACAGCGCCAACTTCACAAATTGATGCATTAGTTCCTTAGGGGGCGTTGCCCACTAGGGGTGGCCAGCAGTACTGCAAGATAGTTGCAACACATAGGTGAGGGAGGGTTATAGGGGGGTTGCCACGTGTTTAAAGTTGCCCACAGGGCAGAGAAGTTCACAGAGGAATTTAAGATAAATAGAATTCTATAAGGGTTTATCTATACAGAGGAGTCGGGTTGGCAGGTACGAGATTATATACATTCCAGTCTGCTGTAAGAACAGCTCCATAGAAAATTCTCAGTGTGCAGCTCATGGTCGCCGTGCCCCCCCTATGTGATGTCCTTCTGTCTCGGGGGCCGATGAATATTTCTCACTACACACTTTACCATCCACTCCACGCCTTCGTTCACGCCCCTCCTGGAAAGAGAAAACAATAGCGATCAATACCCAAGCCCGCCAAAGCTTTTTGCGGCTGCTCGCATGTAATTGTGCATGGAGTGATCACCTGTGAGTGATCGGCCTATGGATGCGGACAGGCTGGGGTTGATTTACTAAACACAGAGGGTCAGATTGACGTACAGCCGCGTAAAATTGTGCGGATGTAACGCATCTGATTTACGTTACGCCACCGCAACTTACACGGGCAAGTGCTGTATTCTCAAAGCACTTGCTCCGTAAGTTGCGGCGGAGTAGCGTAAATCGGCCGGCATAAGCCCGCCTAATTCAAATGTGGAAGGGGGGGTGTGTTTTATGTTAAACTACTGTGACCCGACGTGATTGACGTTTTTGCGGAACGGCGCATGCGCCGTCTGTGGAATTTCCCAGTGTGCATTGCTCCAAAGTACGCCGCAAGGACGTCATTGGTTTCGACGTGAACGCAAAGGACGTCCAGCCCCATTCACGGACGACTTACGCAAACGACGTAACTTTTTCAAATTTCGATGCGGGAATGACGGCCATACTTAACATTGACTGCGCCTCATATAGCAGAGGCAACTATACGCCGGGAAAAGCCTAACGTAAACGTCGTAACTTTACTGCGTTGGCCGCACGTACGTTCGGGAATTCGCGTATCTAGCTAATTTGCATACTCAACGCAGAATTCGACGGAAGCGCCACCTAGCGGTCAAAAAGAAAATGCAGTTAAGATCTGACAGCGTAAAAGCCTTACGCCTGTCGGATCTAATGGATATCTATGCGTAACTGATTCTAAGAATCAGACGGATAGATACGACGGGTCGGATTAGGACTTACGACGGCGTGCATGGCGCTGCGCCGGCATAAGTCCTTTAAGAATCTGGGCCAGAGAGTGCAAAATCTGGTGCAGTTCTGCAGAGGAACCAATCAGCATCAAGCTTAATCTAACAAGCTAAAGTTAGAAGTAGGGTTGTCCCGATACCGATACTGGAATCGGGACTGATACGGAGCATTTGCGCGAGTACTTGTACTCGCGCAAATGCTCCCAAAGCTCCCCCCCCCCCCCCAGAGCGGGTGAAGAGGGGGCGGAGAGCGGAGCAGAGCAGTCCTTGGGTATGGAGGAGAGCTGCTGCCAAAGAGAAAGCCAAGCTCCCCCCGCTGCTGTCTAGTTGATTAGCGCTTGGGGAACATAACAGCTTTCATTTGAATAGCTGTGTGTTCCCCGCCGCACCTCATCATGTATAGCCCCTCCCCCTTGTCCGGGCACTTTGATAGACAGATCACCCGTCCAATACTGGGACGGGTGATCTGTCTATCAAAGTGCCCGGACAAGGGGGAGGGGCTATACATTAAGAGGCGCGGCGGGGAACACACAGCTATTCAAATGAAAGCTGTTAGGTTCCCCAAGCGCTAATCAACTAGACGGCAGCGGGGGGGGGGGGGGGGGGGGGGGCTTGGCTTTCTCTTTGGGGACACAAGGCTGCATTTAGGGACACAAGGCTGCATTTAGGGACACAAGGCTGCATTTGGGGACACATGGCTGCATTTAAAAAAAAAAAACTATCGGCGAGTACATGAAAAAAAGTATCGGTATTCGGTATCGGCGAGTACATGGAAAAAAGTATCGGTATTCGGTATCGGCGAGTACATGAAAAAAAGTATCGGTATTCGGTATCGGCGAGTACATGGAAAAAAGTATCGGTATTCGGTATCGGCGAGTACATGAAAAAAAGTATCGGTACTTGTACTCGGTCCTAAAAAAATGGTATCGGGACAACACTAGTTAGGCTTCTTTCACACTATGGATTGTATGTCCGTTTTATAATATCCGTTACTACTGTTATTACACCTATTAACGGACGTTGATTAACGGATTTAATAACGGATACATACGGATAAATATTTTACCATTCTTCCTTTATTGAAAACGGATAATGTTTATCCGTATATATCCGTATACATCCGTTATATCATTCCTTTCTAACGTCCGTTAATAAAAACCATTTCACCCTTTCTTGAAGTCCAGCTCCAGAAGTCTTTACTGAGCATGCTCAGTAAAATTAACGTCCGTTAACATAACGGACATTTACGGAGACATTTACTAACGTCCGTGCGCCATAGACTTCAATGTTAAAATATAACGGACGTTAATATATCCGTTACTTGCAACGGACAAAAAATGGACAAAAAATAGTGCAAGACCCGTCACATATTCCGTTATAACCAACGTCCGTACGTTATAACGGATCTTTACGGAACATAAAAAAATCCCATAGACTTTAATGTTTTTTTTTAAGGGACGTATAACTTCCGTTTTTTAACATTATCTGACGGATTTTAATACGGATTATTAAAACGGATTTATTTTGTAGTGTGAAAAGGGCCTTAGAAGCCGATTGGCCTACCATGCAGAGCTGCACCAGCATGTCCCAGTTTTAGTAAATCAACCCCACAGTGTCCAGGGCAGATCACTCGCAGGTGCATAGGAGTGCACAGCCTATTGCATTAGGGTGTGCACCACAAAGCTCCAACACATATGCATTTGACATATTTACCGGCCTCTTCCTCCCATCGTTTCAGGATGGAGAGCGGGGGAAGGGGGAGCACATGGGGGACCCAGGCAACAGAAGGAAGAGGAAAAGAGGGATGGCGGGCATGGCATATATTGGTACTGATCCCCTGTATTTTCCTCCTGTGGCAGGTGAATGTTGACGAGAGGGAGGAGGAGGAGAAGCATCCTTTCAGCTGCTGCTTGGGGGAAAATACAGATCGGTTCCACCGCCGCCTCTCCTGTCCAGGTTTTGAGGGTCAGCAAGGAAGGATTGCGGTTTACCTGTCACCTGCCCGTCAATGGAGGGTTGCCAAATCAGAGTATTAGGGTGTGTCCAGGCACACCTAGCACACCCCTTTGCACAGGTGATTGCTTCATGAGCGATTACCCGCAAGCAGCTGCGATTAGCTGTGGAAGCCGTCAGTCTCCTGTTGCTGTCAATAGCTTCAGGAGGCCGCCCCAATTGCAAGGAACCCCCGGCTGGGGTTCTGGCATGTCATCATTGTCGGGATCATTTGTACGTGTGAATGTGGCCTAACACAATCGGACTTACCCGGAAAGGGCAGAGCATGCCTGGGTGAGACAGTCCCTTTTTCCAATCTTGTTGATACAATCACTGAAGGCGGTTTTGATATCTGGAATGGACAGGCAGCCCTGGAAAGAAACCAAACAAAAATGACATTAAAAGCAAAAAGGTATACCCAGAAGCACCTAAGATGAAAGAAGGAGCAGTGGGGGAGCACAGAAGAGGTGGATATACTATATACACTCAGTACTCCTACTGTCCTCCTACCACTCCATGCACTGTCCAACAAAGGCAGCTTCTCCTAGAGCAGTGATGGGGAACCTTGGCACCCCAGATGTTTGGAAACTACATTTCCCATGGTGCTCATGCACTCTGCAGTGTAGCTGAGCATCATGGGAAATGTAGTTCCAAAACATCTGGGGTGCCAAGGTTCTCCATCACTGTGCTGCCGGTAGCTGGGATGGCGCGCCTTTGCATTCAGTCCGCACCAAAATGTCTCAATCTCTTTACTTTATGAAATAAAATAAAAAAAGCCTGAATCTCATGTACCTGGGCCAACAGCCACCAGGGAAATATAAATACCACACTCTTCTCAATGTTAAACATACAGCCATTAGTAGCAATTACAAACATGGTAAAAATCCATCTTGAATACCATAAAATGACTGAAGATCCTAGACAGCTACATCCTAGCCCAAATGTAGGTTTACGCGTTTCGCAGGTGTTCCGCTTCTTCAGGACTGCGGACAGCTCTTTTTCCCTTTTTTTTCTCTTTTGAATGAAATTTGTAATTGTTGATACAGTGGAACCTCGGATTACGAACATAATCTGTTCCAGGAGAATGCTTGTAATCCAAAGCACTCGCATATCAAAGTGAGTTTCCCCATAGAAGTCAATGGAAACGAAGATAGTTTGTTCCGCATTGACTTCAATAGCATACAATACCGCATGCGGCCAGAGGTAGGTGGGGGGGGGGGCTGCACCATCGGTCACCTCCCCCAGTCAGTCCCCTCCCCCCACAGTAACAATCACCTAGCAGGGAACATATTTAACCCCTTGATCGCCCCTAGTGTTAACCCCTTCCCTGCCAGTCACATTTATACAGTAACCAATGCATTTTTATAGCACTGTTCGCTGTATAAATGTGAATGGTCCCAAAAATGTGTCAAAAGTGTCCGCCGTAATATCGCAGTTGTGATAAAAAAAAAAAAAAAAAAAAAAAAAAAAATCGCAGATCGCTGCCATTACTAGTAAAAAAAATAAAAATAAAAAAAATAATAATTCTATCCCCTATTTTGTAGGCGTTATAACGTTTGCGCAAACCAATCACTATACACTTATTGCAATTTTTTTTTTACCAAAAATATGTAGAAGAATATGTATCGGACTAAACTGAAAAAAAAAATATATATATAAAAATACATATATATATATATATATATATATATATATATATATATATATATATATATATATATATATATATATATATATATATATATATATATATATATATATATATATATATGAGATATTTATTATAGCAAAAAGTAAAAAATATTGGCCCAGATTCACGTAGATCGGCGCATCTTTGAGCGGGCGTAACGTATCCTATTTACGTTACGCCTCAGCAACTTAGATGGGCAAGTGCAGTAAGTTGCGGCGGCGTAGCGTAAATAGGCCGGCGTAAGCCCGCCTAATTCGAATGAGGATGAGGGGAGCGTGTTTCATGTAAATGTTATGTGACCCGACGTGATTGACGTTTTTCACGAACACCACATGCACCGTCCGTGGAATTTCCCAGTGTGCATTGCTCCAAAGTACGCCGCAAGGACGTATTGGTTTCGACGTGAACGTAAATGACGTCCAGCCCCATTCACGGACGACTTGCGCAAACGATGTAAAATTTTGACGCGGGAACGACGGCCATACTTAACATTGGCTACGCCACCTAGGGGGCAGCTTTATCGTTACGCGGCCTATCTCTTACGGAAACGGCGTATCTTTACTGCAACGGGCAAGCGTACGTTCGTGAATCTGTGTATCTAGGCATTTGTATATTCTACGCCGAACTCAACGGAAGCGCCACCTAGCGGCCAACGTAAATATTGCACCCTAAGATACGACGGCGTAGGAGACTTACGCCGCTCGTATCTTAGCCTAATTTAAGCGTATCTGGTTTCCAGAATGCGACGGCGCAGATTCAGAGTTACGTCGGCGTATCTACTGATACGAAGGCGCAACTCTCTCTGAATATAGCCCATTTTGTTGTTTTTTTTCAAAATTGTCGCTCTATTTTTGTTTATAGCGCAAAAAATAAAAACCGCAGAGGTGATCAAATACCAACAAAAGAAAGCTCCGATTTGTGGGAAAAAAAAAAAAAAAGAAGGACGTCAATTTTGTTTGGGAGCCACGTCGCACGACTGCGCAATTTTCATTTAAAGCGACGCAGTGCCGAAAGCTGAAATTTCGCCTGGGCAGGAAGGGGGGTATATGTGCCCAGTAAGCAAGTGGTTAATCTCTGAACGTATTTGTCTTTGCATGAATTGCATGGGTTGTTACTGACACGTGGTGAACATTTTATGTCAGTAGCACCTTTAGAAAAACGGCGACGTGTTGAATACTCATCGTAGGTCGTCTTTAACGAGCGAAGGGTGGATCCCATTACTATGGCCAACACAACCACATTTCTACAACCTCTAGACCACATGGAAATCACCCAAATAAAACCAGCATGACAGTTCTACCAAATCATTGATGATCCTCACATGATGATGACGGCGTGGTTAGTGACACAAAAGGCCATAATGTGTGTCACGGGGCGTCTGGCCGAGTCACTACACACACCGATGTGCGTCAGGAAAGGAAACGCTTCAACGAAAATGTCACATGAGGCGAGTCCCTGGAAATCCCCATCAATAGCTGGAGACTCGTCAGATGGGAAACAAACACCGGATACAATTTATACCTTCTATTTTCTCAGATGTTTTTGGTTGCCTGAGGTTTTATTCTTTTTTTATTGCTATTTGTGGGATGAAGGAGTGTATTTAACCACATCAATACCGGACACTTTCGCCCCCGTCCTTCCCAGGCCAATCTTCAGCTTTCAATGACAATTGCGCGGTCATGCAACGCTGTACCCAAATGACATTTTTATCGGTTTGTTCGCACAAATAGAGCTTTGTTTTGGTGGTATTTATTCACCACTCTGTTTTAAATTTTTTGCGATATGAGCGAAAAAAAGAGCAGAAATGTAGAAAAAAAAAAAAAAAAAACGATTTTCTTCTTTCTATTTTAACCACTTGGGGGCAGATCCACAGAGATCTGCACCGGCGCAGCGTATGTGAGATACGCTACGCCGCTGTAACTTACTTTTTGTTGCTTCGAATCCAGAAAGAATTTGCGCCGTAAGTTACGGCGGCGTAGTGTTTCAAACTCAAAAATTCAAATCGGCGAGTAGGGGGGCGCGTTTCATTTAAATGAAGCTCGTCCCCGCGCCGAACGAACTGCGCCGTCCCTAAATTTCCCGCCGTGCATTGCGCTAAATGACGTCCCAAGGACATCATTGGTTTTGACCTGGACGTAAATTACATCCATCCCGATTCACGAACGACTTACGCAAAAAAAATAAATCTAATTTCGACGCAGGAACGATGGCCATATTTAACATGGCAAGTCTATCTATACGCCGCAAAATAGCAGCTTTAACTATACGCCGGAAAAAGGCGACTAGAGATGACGTAAGGGAATGCGACGGCCGCGCGTACGTTCGTGGACTGTCGGAAATAGCTAATTTGCATACCCGACGCGGAAAACGACGAGAACTCCACCCAGCGGACGCCAAAGTATTGCATCTAAGATCCGAAGCCGTACGCCTGTTGGATCTAACCCAGATGCTGTCATATCTTGGTTTGAGGATTCAAACTAAAAGATACGACGCGGGTAATTTGAAAGTACGCCGTAGTATCAGTAGATACGCTGGCGTACTCTCTTTTTGGATCTGCCCCTTAAAGTGGAGTTTCCATCCCAACATGTTTTTTTCATTATTGCGCTCATTAGACCTAAAAAAGAAAAAAAAAAATTTTTTTTTACTCATCTGGAAATGCCTGTTGCTATGCGGTCCCACGAAATCTGCCTTTGGAATCACCTAGGATCCTGACATCATCTCCCTCTAATGCTCCTGGGAAATGTGTGTCATCGGACGGCGCCGCTCGCGCATGCGCAGTGGGTGCCCGGCCGTGAAGCCGAAAGCTGTCACTGCCGGATGCCCACACCAGGAATGAAGACGCCGGCCGGCGAGGGGGGGCGAGGAGCGGAGCCCCGGCCGGCGCGTCGCTGGAGCCGTGGAACAGGTAAGTGTCAGTTTATTAAAAGCCAGCAGCTACACTTTTTGTAGCTGCTGACTTTTAATAAACTTAAAAAAAGGCTGGAAAACCCCTTTAAGTATGGACGTCGGGACAGCGTCGAATTTTTTCGAAGTCTTTCGTGAATAGAGCTTTGCGTAAATTATGTTCACGTCAAAAGCATTGACTATTTGCGACGTGATTAGGAGCATTCGCACTGGGATACGTTCACGGACGGCGCATGCGCCGTTCGTTAGAGACGTCATTTACGTGGGGTCATGTTTTATTTACATAAAACACGCCCACCTCTTCACAATTTGAATTAGGCGCGCTTACGCTGGCAGATTTACGCTACGCCGCCGTAACTTAGGGCGCAGGTTCTTTGTGAATCCAGGCCCAGCCCCACTAAGTTACGGCGGCGTAGCGGATCTGAGATACGCTACGCCCGCACAAACTTACGGCGGGCTTTATGAATCTAGCCCTATAACTTTTGCGCAAACCAATCAATAAACGCTTATTGCGATTTTTTTTACCAAAAATATGTAGAAGAATGCGTATCGGCCTAAACTGAGGAAAATTATTTTTTTTTATATCTTTTTTGGGAATCTTTATTATAGCAAAAAATATTGCACTATTTTCAAAATTGTCGCTCTATTTTTGTAGCGCAAAAAATAAAAACACGCAGAGGTGATCAAATACCACCAAAAGAAAGCTCTATTTGTGGGAAAAAAAGGACGCCAATTTTGTTTGGGAGCCACGTCGCACGACCGCGCAATTGTCTGTTAAAGCGACGCAGCGCCAAATCGCAAAAAGGGGCAAGGTCCTTAACCTGCATCATGGTCCGGGTCTTAAGTGGTTAAAGTCCATACATGACTATGTTGTCCACAGATCAATAGCTGCTGCTGTGCGATCTCACTACAGAATAAATACCTTATTACTGGAAAAAACAATGGGCTAGATTCAGATAGCCCTGCGTAATTTAGTGCGGGCGTAACGTATCTCCGATACGTTACGCCGCCGTAAATTTGGGGCGCAAGTTCCGTATTCATAAAGAACTTGCGCCCTAAGTTACGGCGGCGTAACGTATGTGGGCCGGCGTAAGCCCGCCTAATTCAAATGGGGATGCATGCGCCGTTCGTGAAAGAATCCCAGTGCGCATGCTCGAAATTCCGCCGCAAATCGTCATTGCTTTCGACGTGAACGTAAATTACGTCCAGCCCTATTCACGAACGACTTACGCAAACGACGTAAAAAATTCAACGCGGGAACGACGTCCATACTTAACATTGCGTACGCCTCATAGAAGCAGGAGCAACGTTATGCCGGAAAAAGCCTTACGCAAACGACGTAAAAAATTCCGCCGGGCGCACGTACGTTTGTGAATCGGCGTATCTAGGTCATTTGCATATTCTACGCCAAAAACGCCACCTAGTGGCCAGCGTAAATATGCACTGGGATAAAGTAAGCACAGTGTTATAACTACATGTAACACAGGCTTAGTCTCCCTCTGGAGGCTGAAGCATGCAACTACAACTAGCCTTCCTATACAAAAGAAAATACAGCAAAAAATAAATAAAAAAATAGATATATAGCAATACCAATCCTACACAAAGTTGTGTTGAAATGTCGGCCAAGGCTGCTAAAGGAGGAAGTGAAATTAGATACAGGCTTATAAAAAAATGAACATAAAAAAAAAAAAAAATTGCCAATTCAGTTTAGGATGCCCATTAGTGCTGCAAGGTGAGGAGTGAAAAATGTAGATGGAATCGCTTGCCGACCGACGCACGCACTTTTACGTCGGCAGAATGGCACGGCTGCGAAAATGGATGTGTATATATATGTCCCCTTTAAAAGGTTGCGCGCGCTTCATGACCGAGCCCACGGGACCCGCGGACTCGTTTGTCCCGCGATCGTATCACGGAGCTGAAGATCGGGGGAGATATTAGTGTAAAACACAACATCTCCCTGTTCTGCCTAGTGACACTGTCGCCGATCGTGTTCCCTGTCATCGCGATCAGCGACGTGTCACAGTAAGCCACGCCCCCTGTTAGAAGCACTCCCTAGGTCACACTTAACCCCTTCACTGCCAGTGTCAGTTTTTTATAGCACTGATCGCTGTAAAAATGACAATGGTCCCAAAATGGCGTCAAAAGTGTCCGCCATAATGTCGCAGTCACGATAAAAATCACTGATCACCGCCATTACTAGTAAAAAAAGAAAATATATGAAGATGCCATAAAACTATCCCCTATTTTATAGACACTATAACTTTTGCACAAACCAATGAATAAACACATATTGCGATTTTTTTTTTTTTACCAAAAATATGTAGAAGAATACGTATCAGACTAAACTGAGGAAAAAAAAATCTTTTTTTTTATAGATTTTTAGGGGATATTTATTATAATTTTTTCAAAATTGTCGCTCTATTTTTGTTTATAGCGCAAAAGGTGATCAAATACCACCAAAAGACAGCTCTATTTCTGGGGAAAAAAGGACGTCAATTTTGTTTGGGAGCCACGTCGCACGACCGCGCAATTGTCAATTAAAGCGACGCAGTGCCGAATCGCAAAAACTGGCCAGGTCCTTTACCTGCATTTTGGTCCGGGTCTTAAGTGGTTAATAATATGTGTTTTTTAAATATGTGAATATATTTTGTTTGGAGGTGCGACTCTTTAACCACTTCCATACCAGGTACTTACGCAGCTTCCCGCCCAAGCCAATTTTCAGCTTTCAGCACTGTCGCACTTTGAATGGCAATTGCGCGGTCATGCTACACTGTACCCAAACAAAATTGGCGTCCTTTTTTCCCCACAAATAGAGCTTTCTTTTGGTGGTATTCGATCACCTCTGCGATTTTTTTTTTTTGCGCAACAACTAAAAAAAGGCTGAAAATTTGGAAAAAAAATTACGTTTTTATTTTTTTCTGTTAATTTTTTTGTAAATAAGTTTTCTCTTTCAATTACGGGCACTGATATGGCGGCACTAATGGGCACCGATGAGATGGCACTGATGGACATCGATGAGGTAGTACTGACGGGCACAGATGAGGTGGCACTGATTGGCGGCGCTGGTATGCGACACTGATGGGCACACATAGGCGGCACTGATGGGCACACATAGGCGGCACTGATGGGCACACATAGGCGGCACTGATGGGCACACATAGGCGGCACTGATGGGCACACATAGGCGGCACTGATGGGCACACATAGGCGGCACAGATGGGCACTCATAAGCGGCACAGATGGGCGGCACTGATGGATACTTATGGGTGGCACAGATGGGCACTGATAGGTGGGCACTGGGCATGGATGGGCACTGTGGGGTGGCACTGATGGACACTGGGGTGGCGCTGATGGACACTGGGGTGGCGCTGATGGACACTGGGGTGGCAGCACTTATTTTTGCCAGGTTGCCAGTCAGTGCCCATTTGTGGGCACTGACTGGCATCTTTTTTCTTTATGCTTTTTTTTTTTTAGACTTTTTTTTTAGACTTTTTTTTTTTTTTGCCATTTTTTTTTTTTTTGCCCACCCTGGTGCTCCAGGGTGGGCATCCCTGGTGCTCCAGGGTGGCGATCCGAGGGGGGGCTGCGCTGATAAACAATCAGCGCTAACCCCCCCTGTCAGGAGAGCCGCCGATCGGCTATCCTCTACTCGCGTCTGTCAGACGCGAGTGAGGAAGAGCCATCGACGGCTCTTCCTGTTTACATCGTGATCAGCCGTGGTTGGACACGGCTGATCACGTGGTAAAGAGTCTCCGCCGGAGGCTCTTTACCGAGATCGGAGATGCAGGGTGTCAGACTGACACCCCGCATCACCGATCGCCGCGATGCGCGCCCCCACGGGCGCGCGCGGCATGAAATCCTGCAGGACGTTCTAGAACGTCCTGTCAGGATTTCATAACCACTTCCCGGACGTAAATCGGCCATAGGCCGGGCGGGAAGTGGTTAAAAGTCTTGTGGGCTAAATAATTTTTTGTTGTGTGTTTCGTTTAGGACCCCTTTTCTCTATTTACCTCCACATCCTGCTTGTTCGCCAGCACCAAGATGGGGACTCCTTCCAAAGCATCACTGCTGATTATTTTCTCTGTGTGATAAGATAGGAACGTTAGAGGGAAATACACAAAATACCAAAACAACATCTTTATGCTCCAGCCGTCTCTAAATGGGCCAAATAAAATGATCTCTTCATAATTTCAGATAAACAATAAAGCCTTGTTCACAGGGACTACAGCTTGTATAAAAGCAGCTTCTAAAAAGGGTAGATATAAAAGTATTCCTGTGTAAGTATAATAACTCTTTCACAAGTAAGCATGTGTAAACATAAAAATAAAATAAAAAATGAGGGTTAAACACCGATAGCTGGATTCAGGTAGCTTTACGCCGGCGTATCAGTAGATACGCCGTCGTAACTCTGAATCTACGCCGTCCTAAATGTAAGTGTATTCTGGAAACCAGATACGCTTAAATTAGGCTAAGATACGAGCGGCGCAAGTCTCCTACGCCGTCGTATCTTAGGGTGCAATATTTACACTGGCCGCTAGGTGGCGCTTCCATTGAGTTCGGGGTAGAATATGCAAATGATTAGATACGCTGATTCAGAAACGTACGTGCGCCCGGCGCATTTTCTTACGTTGTTTACGTACGGCTTTTTCCGGCGTAAAGTTAGTCGAACAAATAGCTGGCCTAGTCAATGTTAAGTATGGCCGTCATTCCTGCGTTGAAATTTGAAAATTTTACATTGTTTGCGTAAGTCGTCCGTGAATGAGGCTGGACGTAATTTACGTTCACGTCGAAACCAATACGTCCTTGTGGCGTACTTTGGAGCAATGCACACTGGGATATGTCCACGGACGGCGCATGCGCCGTTCGTAAAAAACGTCAATCACGTCGGGTCACCACCCATTTACATAAAACACGCCCCCCCTCATCCTCATTTAAATTAGGCGCGCTTACGCCGGCCCCATTTACGCTACGCCGCAACTTAGGAGGCAAGTGCTTTATGAATACAGCACTTGCCTCTCTGACTTGAGGCGGCGTAGCGTAAATACAATACGCTACGCCGCCGTAAAAATGCACGCTTCTACCTGAATCCAGCTATGAGATTACTACAGTAACTTATTCATGACTGCTTCAGTTTAACCGCTTGCCGACCAGCCGCCACCATTATACGGCAGCAGTTCAGCTCTCCTGCGCAAATCGCCTTAGCGGAACAGCGGCTCGCTCAGTCGCGATAGCCGGCGGTAGGCTCTCCCTCCCGCTACGGGAGCGTGGAAGTGAAAACCCAAATTTTGGGTTGTCACCAGAACAGGAATAGGAGAGGGGAGATCCTCCAATAGGGAAACTAGTTCTGGTGACCTGGGTCACTTCCTGTTTTGGCTATGGGAAAGGAAATGAAGAGAAATTTGCCCAGGGGGGGACACAGATGGAAAACCAAAAGGGGTAATACTCTGCCTTACTCTATCCAAAATTAAATAAAAAGGCCCGGATTCACAAAGCACTTACGCCGACATATCTCGAGATACGCCGCGTAAGTGTAACTATGCGCCGTGCCCACAAAACTAGATACGCCTGAAAATAGGCTTCCTACGACCGACGTAACTTGCCTACGCCGTCGTATAGTGGGCGCATATTTACGCTGGGCGCATTTGCTGCTCCCATAGACATATGCAAATGAGGGAGATACGCCGATTCACAAACGTAATTGCGCCCGGCGCATCATATATACGCGGGTTGTGTAAGTTGTACGTCCGGCGTAAAGTTATTCCCCATATATGAGGCGCAACTCATGCAAAGGTATGGACCAGGGAACACAGCTGTTGTATTTTACGTCGTTTACGTAGTTTGTGAATATGGCTAGGCGTAGGTTACGTTCACGTCGTAGGCAGTGATTCGACATATCTTAGGCAGTTGTTTCGACGTGATTCTGAACATGCGCACTGGGATGCGTCCACGGGACGGCGCATGCGCCGTACGTTATTCGTATTTTTATGACGCTCAATCCATCATTTACATGGGGTCACGCCTCATTTGCATGGCTCACGCCCACTTTCACTTACGACAAGTTACGACTGACTAAGAAACCCAGCATAGATTTGGAGGCAAGTTCTTTGTGAATCCAGTGCTTGCCTCTGTGCGCTGCGTCGGCGGCATAAATATAGATACGCTACGGCGGCATAAATATGCGCCGATGTCTGTGAATCCGGCCCAAAGTTTTTTGTTTTTGGTTCCTAATCTAGCCTCTATTCTAACCTAGCTAACAATGTTTCACGCAACAATATGTAAACGAACAAAGCGCCGGATCTCTGCGTATGTGTGAGATCTGACGCCATTTTTTTTTAGCTTACCAAAAGCTCGCTTTGACTCAGACAGTCGTGCCTCATCCGTAGAATCAATAACGTAGATCACTCCGTGGGATTCTGCATAATACTGAGAGAGAAAACTATGGTCAGGACAGAAAAGTAACATAAACAGACGCTGCTCACACCTATTACCGTATATACCCGAGTATAAGCCGAGCTTTTCAGCTAATTTTTTTGTGCTGAAATCCCCCTCTCGGCTTATACTCGAGTCTCCTTTTTGCGCCCGATACAAAAAGGCCAGCCGCTCGTAGGTCCCCTGGACCGCAAACTTGGCGCACATGTAGCCCCACTTTTCCTCTAAAAGTGTGCAAAGTTTGTTGTCCGGGGGACCTACGGCCGGGGAGCACCGATTTTTCAAACCCGGGCACCCCTTCCATAGACTCCTATGTTAAATGGTCATTTCTCTGGTGAATTTGGAGACCTGGTATTGGCTGGCCTTATGTCCCCTGGACCCGGAATTTGGCACACATGTAGCCCCGTTTCTTCTCTACAAGTGTGCAAAGTTTGTTGTCTGGGGGACCTACGGCCATGGAGCACAGATTTTTCAAAACTGTCTGTGTCAATGCGCACAGCAGAAGGATACAGGAGCACACCCACACGGGTGCCCCGAGGGAGATTGCTTCTCCGACGAGGCACTTGAGAAGAGGAGGAGCCAGGAGCGGCGCTGAGGGACCCCAGAGGAGGAGATTCGGGGCCACTCTGTGCAAAACCAACTGCACAGACAGAGGTGGTATGACATGTTTGTTTAACCACTTAAGGACCCCTTCACGCCGATATACGTCGGCAGAAGGGCACGGCTGGGCACAATCACGTACCTGTACGTTGCCTTCAAGAGCCCAGCCACGGGGTCGCGAGCGCGCCGCCGGTCCGAACCTCTGTGACCGCGCCCGCGGGACCTGATCGCTGCCGGTGTTCCGCGGTCGGTCACATGAGCTGAAGAACGGGGAGAGGTGAGTGTAAACAAACCTTCCCCGTTCTTCTGTGTGGCAGTGACACTGATCGTCTGTTGCCTGATATAGGGAACAATGATCAGTGACGTCATGCCTACAGCCACGCCCCCCCCTACAGTAAGACTCACTCCCTTAGGGCACACTTAACCCTTTAGCCCCCCCTAGTGGTTAACCCATTCACTGCCATTGTCATTTTCACCGTAAGCAATGCATTTTTATAGCACTTTTCGCTGTGAAAATGACAATGGTCCCAAAAATGTGTCATATGTGTCTGCTATAATGTCGCAGTCACAAAAAAAAAATAATCGCTGATCACCGCCATTACTAGTAAAAAATAAATTATTAATAAGAATGCCATAAAACTATCCCCTATTTTGTAAACGCTGTAAATTTTGCGCAAACCAAATCGATAAACGTTTATTTTTTAACAAAAATAGGCAGAAGAATACCTGCCTAAACTTAGGAAAAAAAAAGTTTTTTTTATATCTTTTTTTGGGGATATTTATTATAGCAAATAGTAAAAAAATATAAAAAAAATTCAAAATTGTCGCTCTATTTTTGTTTATAGTGCAAAAAATAAAAACCGCAGAGGTGATCAAATACCACCAAAAGAAAGCTCTGTTTGTGGGGAAAAAAAGGACGACAATTTTGTTTGAGAGCCACACCGCGCAATTGTCAGTTAAAGCGACGCAGTGCAGAATCGCAAAAAGGTGCCAGGTCCTTAATCTGCATAATGGTCCGGGTCTTAAGTGGTTAAAAAAAAAAAAAAAAAGTGTCCGCATGTGGGCGCCCCAGAAATGATCTTCCAGGAAAAAAAAGTGAACAGAGATGCTGATGTAGCAAAGGACATTGCACAGGGACAACAACCTCCTGTGGACTTCAACTCTCCTCTAC
Source organism: Rana temporaria (assembly GCF_905171775.1). NCBI lineage: Eukaryota > Metazoa > Chordata > Amphibia > Anura > Ranidae > Rana > Rana temporaria. The sequence continues at coordinate 14,300,696 of NC_053500.1, forward strand.
TGCCAATCTGATCAGTCAATATGAGCAACAAGAAAGGTATATTCCTGTAGTAGCATGGATAAATGTGTTGCCTTGTAATGGAATATATATGGAGTTCTAAAGTGATGCTGGACAACAAGTCCCTGATATGAGGACTCACCTTATCCCATAGAGACTGCAGCTCATCCTGTCCTCCGAGATCCCAGAACATTAGCCTGGCTTTTCCCACATCGATTGTCCCGACTAGAACAGAGAGAATAGAATAGTCTGAATCTATGAACAGCATTGAAAAAACATCTGCAATTTATACGGAAGGCAAATATTTCATTCCAAGCCAAACTCCAGTCTTGTTTCTGTTTTTTTTACGTTTTTGATAGATAAACTAAAAGAATAGAGCGGCGCTAGAGGGCACTCATAGGCGGCGCTAGAGGGCACTCATAGGCGGCGCTAGAGGGCACTCATAGGCGGCGCTAGAGGGCACTCATAGGCGGCGCTAGAGGGCACTCATAGGCGACGCTAGAGGGCACTCATAGGCGACGCTAGAGGGCACTCATAGGCGACGCTAGAGGGCACTCATAGGCGACGCTAGAGGGCACTCATAGGCGACGCTAGAGGGCACTCATAGGCGACGCTAGAGGGCACTCATAGGCGACGCTAGAGGGCACTCATAGGCGACGCTAGAGGGCACTCATAGGCGACACTGATGGCCATCACTGATAAGGAGGCACTGGCAGGCATTAGTGAGGGGCACCGATTGGCATCCCTGGTGGTCACAAGTGGTGGGCATCCCTGGTGGTCCTGGGAGGGCATACTTGGGGCAGCTGCACTGATAATCAATCTGCGCAGACCCCCCTTCCTGTCAGAGGAGCAGCCGATGGTCGGTTCTTCTCTACTCGCGTCGGACAGATACGCGGCTTTTCCTGTGTACACCACGATCAGCTGTGATTGGACACAGCTGATCACGTGGTAAAGAGTCTCCGTCAGAGGCTCTTTACCTTGATCGGCGTTGCGGTGCGTCAGACTGACACGCCGCACCACCGATGGTCACGCGCCAGCTAGTTATCCTCATCACGTCCAGTCGGGATAACTGAACCACTTTACGGACGTCCTATTGCTATATAGTGGGCTGGATATGGTTAATAGACTCTTTCATGATGCCCTGAATAATGACAAGATCTCTAGGATCCGTTTCCATAAAATACTCACTGTTCAGACCAACCGTGGTGGTGATTTTGGCAAGGTTCATTCCTTTGTAGTTTTTGTTGAATCGGATTTTGGTTTGTTCCAAATAAGTCTGAAAAAAAAAAAAAAATGAAGATGAGAAAAAAGTGCTTACTGGCACAGCTGGATATGCCCCCTAGTACTGCGCCAACACACACTACTGACAGGCTGGTGTAGGGTCCGCTTTGAGTTTTGGTACTCCTTTGGACTGCAGTAGGATCACATAGGTGACAAGGGCCTTCTTTATTAAGATGACAAGCTTGTTTCTACTTGTGTGATGTATAAGTGTAGCGCTAAAAACAATAAATAACAAAATAATTGTATCCAAAATGGCATAAATAGTGATACATAGTGATCGCTCACTGTATGCAAACATGTGTACCGTATTTATCGGGGTATAGCGCGCACCCCTAAAGTTGCCCCGAATTCCTGTGGAAAAACGTTTTTTGGTACTTACAGTTTTGGTGTCTTGCGCGGCGGCCTCGTCGGGTCCGGCTTCGGGTGTCCTCTTCGTCGGGTCCGGCGTCCTCGCCGAGTTTGAATACTGCGCAGTACACTCGTGTATTGTCGGCAATGCACGGCTACTCTCGCGCTGACGTCCTGTACGTCCAGGATGTCAGCGCGGGAGGAGCCGAGACTGCCCGACAATACCCGAGTGTACTGCGCTCGGTATATGTCGGCGCAGTATTCGAACTCGGCGCGGGTATCGGCGTATACCGCGCACCCACGATTTTGCCCTGATTTTCAGGACAAAAGAGTGCACGGTATACGCCGATAAATATGGTATATATGATACATAGGGATCTCTCACTGTGAAAAAACTGGTAAACAAAATGTGAAGAGAAATGAGTCCATAAACAAATTAATTGTGACCATAAAAAAATAAAAAGCACACCACGTGTCACACAAATGTCTGGAACTCAGACTTTGAAGTGATGCTTGAAATAAACGTGACTTCTTGTGTATAACATATTGACCCTCCACCAATAGGATTGCAGGCTTACCAGAACGTGTGGACTCAAAGAAATTGTAATCTCTTATGAGTTAAACGGGCATGAAGATGATGTAAACGCCAGGAGCGTCCGTAGAGGCAATGGATCGATCACCCGATCATCAACAGAGGCGAACTCGACCAAATGTAAGGTAAACAGCAACGACAGTTGCACACAACTTGCCCTCAGTGTAATTCAATGATGGACGCGTCTCGTGTTAGTACGACCCCAGACGAAACGCATCGGGAGGACTCCACTGCCGCCCCATCTGTATACATATATGCGCTGCATTCTTCAACTCCATGTAAGTGGAACTTAATTTTACTATTTCAAACGAGATTACGCTATGTTGCCTCCTCTCTCCTTCTCCATATCCTTCCATCACTGAGGGCAAGTTGTGTGCAACTGTCGTTGCCGTTTACCTTACATTTGGTCGAATTCGCCTCTGTTGATGATCGGGTGATCGATCCATTGCCTCTAAGGACGCTCCTGACGTTTACATCATCTTTCATGCCCGTTTGACTCATAAGAGATTAAAATTTCTGGTAAGCCTGCAATCCTATTGGTGGAGGGTCAATACGTTCTACACAAGAAGTCACGTTTATTTCAAGCATCACATCAAAGTCTGAGTTCCAGACATTTGTGTGACACGTGGTGGACTTTTTATTTATTTATGGTCACAATTAATTTGTTTATGGACTAATTTCTCTTCACATTTTGTTCATAGCGAGAGATCCCTATGTATCATATATACACTGTTTGCATACAGCGAGAGATCCCTATGTATCATATATACACTGTTTGCATACAGCGAGAGATCCCTATGTATCGTATATACACTGTTTGCATACAGCGAGAGATCCCTATGTATCATATATACACTGTTTGCATACAGCGAGAGATCCCTATGTATCATATATACACTGTTTGCATACAGCGAGAGATCCCTATGTATCATATATACACTGTTTGCATACAGCGAGAGATCCCTATGTATCATATATACACTGTTTGCATACAGCGAGAGATCCCTATGTATCATATACACACTGTTTGCATACAGCGAGAGATCCCTATGTATCATATATACACTGTTTGCATACAGTGAGAGATCCCTATGTATCATATATACACTGTTTGCATACAGCGAGAGATCCCTATGTATCATATATACACTGTTTGCATACAGCGAGAGATCCCTATGTATCATATATACACTGTTTGCATACAGCGAGCGATCCCTATGTATCATATATACACTGTTTGCATACAGCGAGAGATCCCTATGTATCATGCATACACTGTTTGCATACAGCGAGAGATCCCTATGTATCATATATACACTGTTTGCATACAGCGAGAGATCCCTATGTATCATATATACACTGTTTGCATACAGCGAGAGATCCCTATGTATCATATATACACTGTTTGCATACAGCGAGAGATCCCTATGTATCATATATACACTGTTTGCATACAGCGAGAGATCCCTATGTATCATATATACACTGTTTGCATACAGTGAGAGATCCCTATGTATCATATATACACTGCATACAGTGAGAGATCCCTATGTATCATATATACACTGTTTGCATACAGTGAGAGATCCCTATGTATCATATATACACTGTTTGCATACAGCGAGAGATCCCTATGTATCATATATACACTGTTTGCATACAGTGAGAGATCCCTATGTATCATATATACACTGTTTGCATACAGTGAGAGATCCCTATGTATCATATATACACTGTTTGCATACAGTGAGCGATCACTATGTATCGTATATACACTGGGCTGGATTCAAGAAGCAATTGCGCCTGTATAACCATAGGTTACACAGCGCAATTGCTTACTTGCCCCGGCGTTACGAATGCTCCCGATTCAGGAACCTCGTTAGTCGTTACGCCGACTGCAGCCTAAGATATGCGCGGCATAAGGCTCTTATGCCCGCATATCTTAGGCTGCATTCTTGCGATGGCCGCTAGGTGGCGTTCCTGTTGTGCTCAGCGTATAGTATGCAAATTGCATACTAACGCCGATTCACAACGTTGCGCGAGCCCTGCTTACGCAATTTACGTCTTTTCTGCATTTTTTGCGTAAGGCTGCCCCTATTAGCAGGGGCAGCCAATGTTACGTATACCCGTCGTTCCCGCGTCGCGAAAATTTGAAATTACGTAGTTTGCGTAAGTGAATCGTGAATGGCGCTGGACGCCATTCACGTTCACTTTGAAGCAAATGACGTCCTTGCGACGTCATTTGCCGCAATGCACGTCGGGAAATGTATCACGTCGGGCATGCGCTCTACGATCGGCGCGGGAACGCGCCTAATTTAAATGATTCCCGCCCCCTACGGGATCATTTAAATTGCGCGCGCTTGCGCCGGGCATTTTGCCGGCGCGCCCACGCAATTTACTGAGCTACTGCTCCGTGAATCAAGGGCAGCGCAGCAAATTTGCGGGGGCGCAGGGCAAAAATGTTGCCCTGCGCCTCCGTAAAAAATGCGCAATTCTACCTGAATCCGGCCCACTGTTTGCATACAGTGAGAGATCCCTATGCATCATATATACACTGTTTGCATACAGTGAGCGATCGCTATTTATGCCATTTTGGATACAATTATTTTGTTATTTATTGTATTGTTTTTAGCGCTACACTTATACATTACATATCTTTTTTTTGCTTTTTTTCAACTAGCCGTGTTAGCAGCTACATCACTTACTGGCAGCGCAGGGTTACTTACAACAAAAGTTTCTACTTGTGACCCTAATAAAAAATAAAAAAAAGGGGGGGGGGGGCGCATGCCCTAAAAATGTTGGTGTTATATACAGTACTAGTATCCCCTTGCTGACCGCAATACATATACATTTTTTTAGCTGGCTTTCTCATAAAAGCAGTCCGAGCGGCTCACAAGCCACTGGACCGCTTTCAGACGCGCCGTGAGTGGACGTTGGCGCTGGCGTTTCTCATGCTAACCGTTTTCATCGGGCAATCCCGAGAAACGATCCGATGGTGTGGCCGGTGTTTCATCAGATTAGGCGTCCGCCGTCGGAATTTGTAACCAAAGTGACGTTCCGTCGCCGCCATCTTGCTACACCCTGCACTCCTCCACAGTAAGGGATATAATGAGAAGAGGGCAAGCGGACATCTTGTTACACATACCGGCTTAGCTGGGCTCCACCCTGCCTACTGCCCTGAGAACTACTTCCACAATACTTACTGTTTTGCCAGCATTGTCCAGTCCCAGGATCAGGACGCAATATTCTTCCTTCTGAAACACGTACTTATACAGGCCAGACAGCAGGGTATACATGATGGAGACCTGTAGGTGAGAAGGATACAAGAAACAAAATAAATGTATGAAGTGCAATTAGAAAAATGGCCAAACGGTTATCAAACCTCCAATGTTTTGCTTGCAAGATCCCCTAATATGTGATGAAGAAGAATCCACAGAACGTAGTCTGGGGCAGAGGCGCTAGGATGGCATACAGCTTGGGGCAGCACAGAGGCTCACTTCCAGAGGTGTCTTAAGGGTTAATCTAGGGGGCAAAAAGTATTACCTGTAGCTAAGCAGAGATTCATGCCATGGCCTTATAGAGGGTAAGGTTTCATCCCAGAATCAAGAGTCCCGTGGCTCCAATAATCTATTAGAACATTGACCCATGGTGCCAATACTCTATTAAAGAAGACATTTGTGACACTTTGGAGAAGAGACCTGTGGTACCAATAATCTATTGGAGAAGAGACCTGTGATCCGCAATTCTAGTGCCGCTGTCACCAGGGAAGTAAGGGCACAGCCACTGTTGGCCTCCTGAAAAAAATGCTGATTGTCTGTCTGACTTTTGTACTTATGAGTAAGGATGAGCTCCGGCGTGTTCGCATAGAACACGTGCAGAGCCCGCCAGGAAGTCGGCACCCGCGCTGCGCTAATCACAGCCAGGCAGACATTGTCCGATGCTCGGCTGCAGAGATCGGGAAATGTCTGCCTGGCTGTGATTAGCGCAGCGCGGGTGCCGACTTCCTGGCGGGCTCCGCACGTGTTCTATGCGAACACGCCGGAGCTCATTCTTACTTATTAGTCTCAGGCTACATTTGCTTCAAAATGAGAGTCAGGATTCCTCACCTCAACTCATCACCATGACAGCCAGGGAAGAAGCATTCATAGAAGGGGAGTTCAGAAATGGCGGCCTCTATGGCCATCATTAAATAACCCCCTCTGGGGCCCCTAAAACAAAGAAGGGCCCAGACCCCAAGCGGTCATAGCTCCACACAGGTGGGCACACAAGCCCTGCAAGTGGTGGGCAATGAATGTCCTCCTGTGGTTCTAGGGGGATGATACACTACTCCTGGGCAATAAATGTCCTCCTGTGGTTCTAGGGGGATGATACACTACTCCTGGGCAATAAATGTCCTCCTGGGGTGATAGGGGGGTGGTACGCTACTCCTGGGCAATGAATGCTCACCTGGGGTGATACACTACTCCTGGGCAATTAATAACCTCCTGGGGTGCTAGGGGATTGCACGCTACTCCTGGGCAATGAATGTTCTCCTGGGGTGCTAGGGGGATGGCACACTACCCCTGGGCAATGAATGTCCTCCTGGGGTGATAGGGGGTGGCACACTACTCCTGGGCAATGAATGTTCTCCTGGGGTGATAGGGGGATGGCACGCTACTCCTGGGCAATGAATGCTCTTCTGGGGTGATAGGGGGGTGGCACACTACTCCTGGGCAATTAATGATCTCCTGGGGTGCTAGGGGATGGCACGCTACTCCTGGGCAATGAATGTTCTCCTGGGGTGCTAGGGGGATGGCACACTACCCCTGGGTAATGAATTTTCTCCTCTGGGTCTAGGGGGATGGCACACTACCCCTGGGCAATGAATGTCCTCCTGGGGTGATAGGGGGTGGCACACTACTCCTGGGCAATGAATGTTCTCCTCTGGGTCTAGGGGGGTGGCACACTACCCCTGGGCAATGAATGTTCTCCTGGGGTGCTAGCACACTACTCCTGGGCAATGAATGTCCTCCTGGGGGGTATGGCACGCTACCCCTGGGCAATTAATGTTCTCCTGGGGTGCTAGGGGGATGGCACACTACCCCTGGGCATGGAATGTTCTCTTCAAGGGATGGCACAGTACCCCTGGATAATGAATGTCCTCCTGGGGTGCTAGGGGGATGGCACACTACCCATGGGCAATGAATATCCTCCTGGGGTGCTAGGGGGAGGGCACAGTACTCCTGTACTGCTAAATAATAAAGCTAATTCTCCCCTATGGAGAACCAGGTAATGTTTCCTGTATGTAAATGTCTAATCAGGAAAGGTAACAGCTGGCTTCTTCCTATCTGCTCAGATAAAACTATATATAATGGTCACACCCACCTTGCACCCTTCATCCCTTCATCCCACCATACATCCATCCTCCCATCCCCCATATTACCCACCTTTTGCCCAGATCCCCATCAGCACCGATCAGGCCCCTGCCAACACTCACTTCCGCCCAAACTCGCGCTGCACTCTGGGAAGTGGCGTCCCGTGCGTCACACTTAGGCGGCCATCTTGGTTGTGGCACCGTCTGTCATAGCGTTGGGTCAGTGGAATGAATATGTTTTAGGGACTAAGGAACATGACTGGACAGATTATTAGAAGACGCGTTCTGTCCGCTTAGAGATTAATCGTTTTTAAACTAAAATGGACCTAAGGGGGCTACAAGAAAATGGCGGCAGGTGCGGGGGACAGCTGAGGAAGTTACGTTCTGATGCCGGTGTCATGGCGGCTGTGTAAGGTAAGAATGAAATGAGTGGGGGTCTGGTGGAATAGGAAAACTCGTGTTTGAGTCAGGTGCTGAAGAACTACAAGTCCCAGCATGTATGGGACCCCAAGTGTCAGTGTGTCATTGTTCTGGGACCCCCAAGTGTCAGTGTGTCATTGTTCTGGACCCCCAAGTGTCAGTGTGTCATTGTTCTGGACCCCCAAGTGTCAGTGTGTCATTGTTCTGGGCCCCCAAGTTTCAGTGTGTCATTGTTCTGGACCCCCAAGTGTCAGTGTGTCATTGTTCTGGGACCCCCAAGTGTCAGTGTGTCATTGTTCTGGGACCCCCAAGTGTCAGTGTGTCATTGTTCTGGACCCCCAAGTGTCAGTGTGTCATTGTTCTGGACCCCCAAGTGTCAGTGTGTCATTGTTCTGGACCCCCAAGTGTCAGTGTGTCATTGTTCTGGACCCCCAAGTGTCAGTGTTCTGGGACCCCCAAGTGTCAGTGTGTCATTGTTCTGGACCCCCAAGTGTCAGTGTGTCATTGTTCTGGGACCCCAAGTGTCAGTGTGTCATTGTTCTGGACCCCCAAGTGTCAGTGTGTCATTGTTCTGGACCCCAAGTGTCAGTGTGTCATTGTTCTGGACCCCCAAGTGTCAGTGTTCTGGGACCCCCAAGTGTCAGTGTGTCATTGTTCTGGGACCCCCAAGTGTCAGTGTGTCATTGTTCTGGGACCCCCAAGTGTCAGTGTGTCATTGTTCTGGGACCCCCAAGTGTCAGTGTGTCATTGTTCTGGACCCCCAAGTGTCAGTGTGTCATTGTTCTGGGACCCCAAGTGTCAGTGTGTCATTGTTCTGGACCCCCAAGTGTCAGTGTGTCATTGTTCTGGGACCCCCAAGTGTCAGTGTGTCATTGTTCTGGACCCCCAAGTGTCAGTGTGTCATTGTTCTGGGACCCCCAAGTGTCAGGGTGTCATTGTTCTGGACCCCCAAGTGTCAGTGTGTCATTGTTCTGGACCCCCCAAGTGTCAGTGTGTCATTGTTCTGGACCCCCAAGTGTCAGTGTGTCATTGTTCTGGGACCTCAAGTGTCAGTGTGTCATTGTTCTGGGACCCCAAGTGTCAGTGTGTCATTGTTCTGGGACCTCAAGTGTCAGTGTGTCATTGTTCTGGGACCCCAAGTGTCAGTGTGTCATTGTTCTGGGACCCCCAAGTGTCAGTGTTCTGGGACCCCCAAGTGTCAGTGTGTCATTGTTCTGGGACCCCAAGTGTCAGTGTGTCATTGTTCTGGACCCCCCAAGTGTCAGTGTGTCATTGTTCTGGGACCCCCAAGTGTCAGTGTGTCATTGTTCTGGACCCCCCAAGTGTCAGTGTGTCATTGTTCTGGACCCCCGAGTGTCAGTGTGTCATTGTTCTGGACCCCCGAGTGTCAGTGTGTCATTGTTCTGGGCCCCCCGAGTGTCAGTGTGTCATTGTTCTGGGACCCCCAAGTGTCAGTGTGTCATTGTTCTGGACCCCCAAGTGTCAGTGTGTCATTGTTCTGGGACCCCCAAGTGTCAGTGTGTCATTGTTCTGGACCCCCAAGTGTCAGTGTGTCATTGTTCTGGACCCCCAAGTGTCAGTGTGTCATTGTTCTGGGACCCCCAAGTGTCAGTGTGTCATTGTTCTGGGACCCCCAAGTGTCAGTGTGTCATTGTTCCGGGGCCCCAAGTGTCAGTGTGTCATTGTTCTGGACCCCCAAGTGTCAGTGTGTCATTGTTCTGGACCCCCAAGTGTCAGTGTGTCATTGTTCTGGGACCCCCAAGTGTCAGTGTGTCATTGTTCCGGGGCCCCAAGTGTCAGTGTGTCATTGTTCTGGACCCCCAAGTGTCAGTGTGTCATTGTTCCGGGGCCCCAAGTGTCAGTGTGTCATTGTTCTGGGACCCCAAGTGTCAGTGTGTCATTGTTCTGGACCCCCAAGTGTCAGTGTATCATTGTTCTGGGACCCCAAGTGTCAGTGTGTCATTGTTCTGGGACCCCCAAGTGTCAGTGTGTCATTGTTCTGGACCCCCAAGTGTCAGTGTGTCATTGTTCTGGGACCCCCAAGTGTCAGTGTGTCATTGTTCTGGACCCCCAAGTGTCAGTGTGTGTCATTGTTCTGGACCCCCAAGTGTCAGTGTGTCATTGTTCTGGGACCCCCAAGTGTCAGTGTGTCATTGTTCTGGGACCCCAAGTGTCAGTGTGTCATTGTTCTGGATCCCCAAGTGTCAGTGTGTCATTGTTCTGGGACCCCAAGTGTCAGTGTGTCATTGTTCTGGGACCCCAAGTGTCAGTGTGTCATTGTTCTGGGACCCCCAAGTGTCAGTGTGTCATTGTTCTGGGACCCCAAGTGTCAGTGTGTCATTGTTCTGGATCCCCAAGTGTCAGTGTGTCATTGTTCTGGACCCCCAAGTGTCAGTGTGTCATTGTTCTGGGACCCCCGAGTGTCAGTATGTCATTGTTCTGGGACCCCCGAGTGTCAGTATGTCATTGTTCTGGGACCCCCGAGTGTCAGTATGTCATTGTTCTGGACCCCCAAGTGTCAGTGTGTCATTGTTCCGGGGCCCCAAGTGTCAGTGTGTCATTGTTCTGGGACCCCCAAGTGTCAGTGTGTCATTGTTCCGGGGCCCCAAGTGTCAGTGTGTCATTGTTCTGGACCCCCAAGTGTCAGTGTGTCATTGTTCCGGGGCCCCAAGTGTCAGTGTGTCATTGTTCCGGGACCCCCAAGTGTCAGTGTGTCATTGTTCTGGACCCCCAAGTGTCAGTGTGTCATTGTTCTGGACCCCCAAGTGTCAGTGTGTCATTGTTCTGGACCCCCAAGTGTCAGTGTGTCATTGTTATGGGTCCCCCAAGTGTCAGTGTGTCATTATTCTGGGTCCCCCAAGTGTCAGTGTGTCATTATTCTGGGTCCCCCAAGTGTCAGTGTGTCATTGTTCTGGACCCCCAAGTGTCAGTGTGTCATTGTTCTGGGACCCCCAAGTGTCAGTGTGTCATTGTTCTGGGACCCCAAGTGTCAGTGTGTCATTGTTATGGGTCCCCCAAGTGTCAGTGTGTCATTATTCTGGGTCCCCCAAGTGTCAGTGTGTCATTATTCTGGGTCCCCCAAGTGTCAGTGTGTCATTGTTCTGGACCCCCAAGTGTCAGTGTGTCATTGTTATGGGTCCCCCAAGTGTCAGTGTGTCATTATTCTGGGTCCCCCAAGTGTCAGTGTGTCATTATTCTGGGTCCCCCAAGTGTCAGTGTGTCATTGTTCCGGGGCCCCAAGTGTCAGTGTGTCATTTGTTCCGGGGCCCCAGGTGGTTTACGTATTGGATTTCAGTAGTCGGCCCATTTTTCAGGGGCCAAGTTTCTCCTTTTCCACAATAAATATGATTCTTTTCCAGGATACATGAAGACAGTTGAGGATTGGTGAAAGTTGATGTTCCTATTTTATTTTACAGAAGACAAGCTCTATAAAGAAGGCAGAATCTAGTCAGTACCCGGGTGGAGGTGTTCTGTAGCACACAATGGATGAAGAGAGTCTGGCAGCCGCCATCCGGACCTACAAAGCTCAGCTAGAACAGGTCAGACAGACGGTGAACGCCGACTTGGACCCCTCACAGAGAGCCGACCTCCTCCAGCTTCAGGAGGACTTGCAGCAGCTGATAGAACTGACAGAGTCCAGCCTGCTGTCTGTCCAGAAATCCAACTTACTCTCCGCCCTCGATGGTCCTTCCTCCTCCTCCTCACAGCCGGACGATGAGTATGAGGCTTTCAGGAGGGCCGTAGGGGAGCTGAGTAACGAAAGTGAGGCCACGGGGGCCACGGATAGTAAATCCATTTGTTCGGGAGGCAGTGAGGAGGAGGTGGAGGAAGACGAAGATGCATCTAGCGGGATGAAGGTCAGAGCCCCTTACTATAGCACATGGGGGACGTTGGAGTATCATAACGCCATGATTGTGGGCTCAGAAGAAACGGAGGATGGGAGTCCGGGTGTCCGGGTTCTCTATCTGTACCCCACGCACAAGGCCATGAAGCCATGCCCCTATTTTCTAGATGGAAAGTGTCTCTTTAATGAAAGCTGCAGGTAAGCAAAGCACTTCGAGGCTGGAAATTCCAGGAACAGGGTTGTCAACCAAAAAATAAACACTTTTGGGTTGTGCAAGGAAGGGTAAAAACCCCCTGTCAGATTTTTTTTTTCCCATCTGTGTCCCATTGCAGAGATTTTCCTTCACTTCCTGCCCCATAGCCAAACAGGAAGTGAGAGGAAATCCCTGCAAATTAACCACTTAAAGCAGGGATCCTCAAACTGCGGCCCTCCAGCTGTTGCGGAACTACAAATCCCATGAGGCATTGCAAAACTCTGACATTCACAGACATGACTAGGCATGATGGGAATTGTAGTTCCTCAACACCTGGAGGGCCGTAGTTTGAAGACCCATGACTTAAAGGGTCACTTTTAAATAACAAACATGTCATACTTACCTCCACTGTGCAGTTCGTTTTGCACAGAGTGCCCCTGATCCTCATCTTCTGGGGTCCCTCGGCGGCTGTCTCTGGTCCTCCCCGCAATTAGAAACCACAGTCATGCGAGAGCTTGCATGGTGGTCATTAATTGCGGGCGTGCTCCCGTGGTACAGCGAGCGGCCACAGCCGCTCACGTTATCACTCGGCTCCGCCTTTCGGAGCGCCGCGTCACTGGATGTGATTGACAGCAGCGCCAGCCAGTCGGGTTCACGGAGCTCGCGCCGGCCACGCACACATGCACAATGGCGCCCTTCTGCATTCCCCCTCTGTACTGTGCCCTCCTTACCCCCCCCCGTAATGTGCCCTTCTGCATTCCTCCTCTGTACTGTGCCCTCCTGACCCCCCCCTAATGTGCCCTTCTGCATTCCTCCTCTGTACTGTGCCCTCCTGACCCCCCCCCCCCCCCCCCCGTAATGTGCCCTTTGTGTTGACTAGTCTTTGATTTATTAAATGTTTTCCTTTTGTAAAATCGATTTTATTGAAAGTACTAATGAATATATGTTTAATTGTATCAACTATTTATACTTTATTTCTTGAAAGTAGGTGTGTAGATTAGGGGAAAGCTGGTAGGGGCCCCAGTGCATTACTTTGCCCAGGGGCCCATGATGCTATTAAGACGGCCCTGATAGAGAGGGTGCATCTCCGATGTCTTGTCTCGCCCTTTTAGATATCAGTACAGTGAATAGTTTGTGTCCTTTAAAAGTCCTTTGTTTTTTTTCCCTCCACTCAGGTTCTCCCATGGACAAGTGGTGCCGGCGAGTGAACTCCGGGTCTTTAAGGAGCCAGACCTCGACTCTCTCAGCATTGACAAACCCTGCTTGGCCCGGCACAGCGATGGCATCTGGTACTCTGGGCGGATTATAGGTAAAGTCTGAGACTACAGGGCCGGGCACACCTACCTTTTATGTCACCCAATAACATTGTCAATGTGGTAAGGCAGAAAAAAAAATAAGCATTTATATTCTCATAACTCCATTTTATCATGGGGTGTGATCCTCAAACATCCGAGGGGCTGCTGGTCACTTAGTGTTTCTGCATTGATCTGTCCTAGTCATTGCTGTGTAGACTTTTGCCCATGGGGGGGATCATGGCACTGTCTTTTTTTTGCACCCCCCCTCCCCTGCACCAGGAGCCGCCTAGACGCCGCTCCTGCCCTTGAAGTGAAAATTTAATTGGCGATTAACCACTTGCTTACTGGGCACATATACCCTCCTCCTGCCCAGGCGAAATTTCAGCTTTCAGCACTGCGTCGCTTTAAATTAAAATTGCGCAGTTGTGCGATGTGCCTCCCAAACAAAATTGGCGTCCTTTTTTTCCCACAAATAGAGCTTTCGTTTGGTGGTATTTGATCACCTCTGCGGTTTTAATTTTTTGCGCTATAAACAAAAAAAGAGCGACCATTTAAAAAAAAAACACTTTTTTACTTTTTTTTAGCTTTTGTGCTATAAACAAAAAAAGACAAAAGGTTAATAAAAATAAATAAATAAAATAAAACATTTGTTACCTTCTGCTATAAAACATTTTCAATAAAACAGTTTTTTCATAACTTTAGACAAATATGTATTCTGCTACAAAAATCCCAGTAAGTGTATATCGATTGTTTTACGCGAACTTTATAGCATCTGCAAACTATGGGATTTATTTATGGAATTTCTTTTTTTAATACTAGTAACGGCAGAGTTGGAGAGCGATATTGTGGCCAACAGCCGTACACTAACTGACACTTTTTACACTTTTTGCGGTGACATTAATACAGTGATTGGTGCAAAAAATATGCACTGTCACTGTACTAATGACACTGGCAGGGAAGGGGTTAAATGTCTAGGGGTGTGATGGTGAACCTTGGCACCCCAGATGTTTTGGAACTGCATTTCCCATGTTGCTCAACCACACTGCAGGGTGATCGAAGGGTTAACTGTGTGCCTAGTTAGTGTTTTTGTGTACTGTATGTGCTGCTTTTACTAGGGGAAGAGATTGGGTCTAGTCACCGCTTTGCAGAGACACACAATACATCTCCCCCTCCCCCCCCGTTAGAACTGAGCTATGCCTTGTCTACATAGGCAGATCTCAGTTCTGTGTGTTTTTACTGACGATCGGCGGGCGCCAGAGGACATCGAGTGCTCTGCGCCTGCAGATTAGCTTCTGCTGTGAATTAACACAGCAGAAACGGCCCACTAGAGGCGTGCGCCCCCTGCAGGCATCTTCCTTGCATAGAAGGCTACGTGTTTTGTAGCTCACAGAAGATAGCTGGGAAAGCTGATATCATTGGGGTAGATTCAGGTACATTTGCCACCGTTTTGCCGCTGCGCCTCCGTAAATTTCCTGCGCTACGCTTGATTCAAGCGCCCAGAGGCGATTCAGTTCGCATGTGCCGCGCTATATAAGTTTTTCATTCATTCATTCATTCATTCACGGAGCAGTAGCTCCGTAAATTGCGTGGGCGCTGCTGAAAAATGCCCGGCGTAAGAGCGCACAATTTAAATGATCCCATAGGGGGCGTGGATCATTTAAATTAGGCGCGTTCCCGCGCCGAACGTAGTGCGCATGCTCCATCGGGAAACTTTCCCGACGTGCATTGCGGTAAATGACGTCGCAAGGACGTCATTTGCTTCAAAGTGAACGTGAATGGCGCTGGACGTGCTGGAATGACTTACGCAAACAACGTAATTTTCAAATTTCGCGACGCGGGAACGACGGGTATACTTAGCATTGGCTGCGCCTGCTAATAGCAGGGGCAGCCTTACGCAAAACCCGACGTACGCAAACGATGTAAACTGCGTACGCAGGGCGCGCGTACGGTTGTGAAACGGCGTTAGTATGCAATTTGCATACTCTACGCTGACCACAACGGGAACGCCACCTAGCGCCCTGCGTAAGAATGCAGCCTAAGATATGACGGCATAAGGAGCCTTATGCCAGTCATATCTTAGGCTGCAGTCGGCGTATCGAGGTTCCTGAATCAGGAGCATTTGATACGCCGAGGCAAGTAAGCAATTGCGCTGCGTAACTATGGTTACGCAGACGCAATTGCTCTCTGAATCTACCCCATTGTTTTTGAGATTTCCGTTCAGTGCACAGGAAGTAGAAGGATCAATAGGTGCCTAACCTAACCTAAAAACAAATGCAGCCACCGTATCTAATGACTGGTAAGCTGTAACGTATTACATTGTTGTTCTTGCATTTAGATACATTTTTTTTTTTTTTCCTTTTTACATTTGCTGTTTGTATGTTTTGGCTGACTGTTGTTTTCCCTGTGTGTTTTAGACATTGACAACTCATTCTACACTGTAAAATTTGATTCTTTGCTGCTGAAGGAAGCCGTGCTTGAAGCAGATGCCGTCATCCAACCGCTACGGGAAAGTGAAGACTCTTCGTCCGATGAAGATGATGAGGATGAAGTCGAGGATTCTGGGTATGCCCAAGGTGAGTAGGATAATTACTGTATTTTTCGCTCCATAAGACCCACATAGGTTTTAGAGGAGGAAAACAAGAAAAAAAATATATTCTGAAACCAAATGGTGTACCAAAATATTTACCAGTGCCCGCAAAATGCAGCCTGACCTGTGCCCACAAAATGCCGCCTGACCTGTGCCCACAAAACGCAGCCTGACCTGTGCCCATAAAACGCAGCCTGACTTGTACCCACAAAATGCAGCCTGACTTGTACCCACAAAATGCAGCCTGACTTGTACCCACAAAATGCAGCCTGACTTGTACCCACAAAATGCAGCCTGACTTGTGCCCACAAAATGCAGCCTGACTTGTGCCCACAAAATGCAGCCTGACTTGTGCCCACAAAATGCAGCCTGACTTGTGCCCACAAAATGCAGCCTGACTTGTGCCCACAAAATGCAGCCTGACCTGTGCCCGCAAAATGCAGCCTGACCTGTGCCCACAAAATGCCGCCTGACCTGTGCCCACAAAACGCAGCCTGACCTGTGCCCACAAAACGCAGCCTGACTTGTGCCCATAAAATGCAGCCTGACTTGTACCCACAAAATGCAGGCTGACTTGCGGCCCACAAAATGCAGCCTGACTTGTGCCCACAAAATGCAGCCTGACTTGTGCCCACAAAATGCAGCCTGACTTGTGCCCACAAAATGCAGCCTGACTTGTGCCCACAAAATGCAGGCTGACTTGCGGCCCACAAAATGCAGGCTGACTTGCGGCCCACAAAACGCAGGCTGACTTGCGGCCCACAAAATGCAGCCTGACTTGCGGCCCACAAAACGCAGCCTGACTTGTGCCTGGTGACTGGCGAGGACGTCATCACAGTCGCCTGTCCACCTGTCACTCAGAAGACCGAGCAGCCCAAGCGGCCGTACTCCATTCGGGGTTTAATTGGATTTTCCCGGGAAGTTAGGTATTGATTACGGGTTGGCCTCTCTTCATTGCATATCCCAGCATGGGATCCTTTGAAGTGAGTGTGTGTAAAACAATGAGGTTTGGATCTCCATTGTTTGTATACACAATCCTAGGCACCGAAGTGTCTGCTCTTAACAAGCACTTCTGTGACGCCATTTTGCACGCCTTCCATAGATGCAACCTAAATGAAATGTATTCATAATTACAATATTTTACAGCTATTAATGGAGATTTTACATAAACCCATAAGGCAACAAATGCCAATGTCAAGGTGAGCAAACCCAGAATTGGCTTAACCCTCGCACATGATTCCTTAATGCAAGGTTTGACAAATTTGCTTGGAATCTAGGAGCCAGCTAAAAAAGTTAGGAGCCAGAAAACGCGCCCCGTCCCGACGAGCTTGCGCGCAGAAGCGAACACATACGTGAGTAGCGCCCGCATATGTAAACGGTATTCAAACCACACATGTGAGGTATCGCCGCGATCGTTAGAGCGAGAGCAATAATTCTAGCCCTAGACCTCCTCTGTAACTCAAAACATGCAACCTGTAGAATTTTTAAACGTTGCCTATGGAGATTTTAAAGGGTCAAAGTTTGTCGGCATTCCACGAGCGGACGCAATTTTGAAGCGTGACATGTTGGGTATCAATTTACTCGGCGTAACATTATCTTTCATAATATTAAAAAAAATGGGGATAACTTTACTGTTGTCTTATTTTTTAATTAAAAAAAGTGTAATTTTTTTCCCAAAAAAGTGCGCTTGTAAGACCGCTGCGCAAATACGGCGTGACAGAAAGTATTCCAACGATCGCCATTTTATTCTCTAGGGTGTTAGAATAAAAAATATATATAATGTTTGGGGGTTCTAATTAGAGGGAAGAAGATGGCAGTGAAAATAGTGAAAAATTACATTAGAATTGCTGTTTAACGTGTAATGCCAACGGCCACCACCAGATGGCGCCAGCTCACAGAAGGAAGAGCTTGGGACTTCACAAGGCTGCAAAGCCGCGGCCTCAATTACCGGCCATCACGGGCCCGCCGCGATCGCGCAGCGGGGGAGGTGGAGGGCGCACGGAGACACAGGATCCTGTGCCTCTGTGCGCCCCCACCGCGCGATCGCGGCGGCCGGTAATTGAGGCCGCGGCTTTGCGGCCTCAATTACCGGCGGGCGCTAGGTTACAATTTCTTGTCGCAATTGCGACCTGGCGCCCGGATATTGTCGACCCCTGCCTTAAAATGTAAAGATGCCAGTAAGCGATTTAACTTCCCCTTTACTCCAATAATACTCATTGCTCATGTAACCTCACGCTTTGTTTATACAGTATTGGCGGACAATGAAGTGGTTGGACCTGGTCCCTGCAGTTCTGAATTTGCCGGTTGGGAGGCTCACACACGTGGGATTGGATCAAAGCTTATGGCTCGAATGGGATATGAGTTTGGGAAAGGTAAGTGGTTGTTCTATCATATATATATTTTTTTTTTCTCAAAACCTTTTAAAAAAAAAACTTTTCTCAATCCCAACATTGGCCCAGATTCACAGAAAGCAAGGCGCACATTACGCCGCCGTAGAGTAACCACTGTACGCTACGCCAACGCAGCGCAGAGAGGCAAGCATTGCATTCAGCAAGCCAGTGCTCCCAACGCTGCGCCAGTGTGGCGTGGGTTTCGAAGGCGTACACTCGCGTAGGTGGAAGTGGGCGTGACCCATGCAAATGAGGGGTGACCCCATGCAAATGATGGGCCGAGCGACAGACAGGTACGTATCACGAACTGCGCATGCGCACACCCCCCCCGCGCCTGCTCACAAACACGCCGGTGCATTGCCACGAAATGAGATCTGCCATCGGATGAGATGGTCCGCCTCCATCACATCCTATTGGCTCACTCCTGTCACGTGACATATTTAAACGTCAAGTATCGACGCGAACATCAGTCTCAGCTAGGCTATCATAGGGAGAGGATCTCCTCTCCCTATGATAGCCTAGCTGAGACTGATGTTCGCGTCGATACTTGACGTTTAAATATGTCACGTGACAGGAGTGAGCCAATAGGATGTGATGGAGGCGGACCATCTCATCCGATGGCAGATCTCATTTCGTGGCAATGCACCGGCACAACTGCCTAAGCTACGCCAGATCACTGCGTACGCCGTGAACATAACGTATGCCCAGCCAGTCCAACGCACAATACGCCGGCTTGTGTTCCCTGGTGCAGACCTGAGCGTGTCTGCTGCTGGGTTGCACCTCCTTTATGGGGAATAACTTTACGCCGGACGTACAACTTACGCGCATCTCACGTACCATGCGCCGGGCGCACGCAGGTTCGTGAATCGCCGTTTCTTTATCGTACATCACGGGACACAGAGCGGCATTCATTACTATATGGGTTATATGGAGTACCTTCAGGTGTAGACACTGGCAATCTCAAACAGGAAATGCCCCTCCCTATATAACCCCCTCCCATAGGAGGAGTACCTCAGTTTTTCCGCCAGTGTCTTAGGTGTTAGTCATGGTTTAGCTTGCCTCCACATCCTTGGGATTAGGTGAGCTAACCGGTTCTGTCCAAAAAAGCCTCAGCGCTAAAGTGGTCAGTAACCGGACCCCAAACCCTTGGGGTATAGCCCATAATGCTTTTCTTTTTAGAGAGCTGGACCCTGGGCCCAGAACTTAGAAACCTTTGGGTGCCTAATGTTTCTGTTGCCAGAGTGCTATATGGGCCCAGGACAGTGGATCCTTCATAGGAACCCAGGGCCTGAAGGTCTAGACATCCCCACCGAGATGGGGGAAGATTGGGCCTCTTGCTTGGCAAAGTCCTGCGGCATGGAGCAGGTAAGTGAGGGGAAAACTTGCGGAACTTGGTTCTTAGCAGGTTTTTTCTGGGGGGTCACAGGGGACATGCCTAAAGTTATGCACTGCATCTGGCAAACTAGTCACATATCATAAAGATAGGATGGCTCTATATGTATTATTCCCCATAAGATGTGACCTCCCTTGTAGTGTTGGAAAAGCATTGAGTGGGGCCTGTGTGATATAAAAGTATATGTGTGTGTCAGAGAGCTGTGCTTACCTGCAAGCCTCCAGGCGATGCTCCATTCAGTCTTCCTCCTCACGGCCTGCAAAGCAGGCAAAACGCTGACCTCCTCATGGTTCCAGGCTGCAGTTTGCTGGAGCAGAGAGGTCCCTTCCTCCCAACCCCACCCCCCCCCTGTCGGGAGGGGCATTTCCTGTTTGAGATTGCTGGGGGGGAAGGGCGGGTCAGTGGCTTAAGGAAGGGGCGGCCCTTCCTTGTTTGTTCCATATAGCTCATTCAATACTTTGGAACTGAGGAGGAAAGACCAGAACGGCAAGCACGGGGCGCCGAGGACACACAGTGGCCAGAAAGAATATTGCAGTCTTCAGAAAGACTGTTTTCAAGCCTAGGAATAGGCTGTTTCTTTTCCATCTCATAGTTTTTCTTGCAATACTACTCAGGGGGACAGAATGTTTTTTCTTTCCTAGATTTGAAAAAAAAAAAAAAAAAAGATTTTTTTTTGAAAAAAAAAAAAAAAAAAAAAAGTGTCATCTAGGGGAGAGGAAGCATTTTTTTATCCCCCAAACAGGTGTTTGGGCATTTAACTATTTATAAGTCCCAGGTACCAATAAGTAGCAGGTGTACCTCGGTATTGTACCATGGCATCAAAAAACAAGGGTACAAGAGGTGGGGATTCCCCCAGAGAGTCTGAGGTCTCGGACAAAGCTATGCCGCTGCTTTCCCCACAGGGAGCCTTGGGGCCATCGGGATCTGGGGCTGGAGCTGACGCGGGTCAGTCCAACCCTAAGATGGTCACGGAGGAGGTATTACTCACCTCTTTAAAAGAGATGCAGAAAAGCATGGGTAAAATGATAGCCGCAGCTATGCGGGGCAGTAAGCGGAATAGATCTCCGTCGCCCGAGCGCGGACCCTCAGAAGAGGAGGTCCTTTCCTCAGGGGAATTGGACGACCTCTTGGACAAGGACCAAGTAGGTTCAGGGATCGAGGATCCGGATACAGAGGAGTCTGGGGCAGTCTCCCTGAGGGAGAGCTGGTGGATTCAAGGATTGTCGGACTTGGTCCATAGGGCATTCAACTTGCCAGTACCAGATCTCCAGGTATCGACGGTTTCAGCTTTGGGCTCACTGAGGGCGCCTCAAAGCAATGCTGTGTTTCCGATCCATCCTCTATTAGAGGGAGTTTTGTTCCAAGATTGGAACAAGCCAGATAAGATCTTCTTACCACCTAAGAAGTTCTCTGTCCTATATCCTATGGAAGAAAAATTTTCCAAAAGATGGGCTACTCCTGCAGTGGACGCAGCCATCTCATGTGTTAACAAATCGTTAACATGCCCTGTAGAAAACATACAGGTGTTCAAGGATCCAGTTGATAAGCGCTTGGAAGCACTACTTAAGAACTCCTTCACTACTGCAGGGGCAGTAGTACAGCCAGCTGTGGCTGCGATTGGGGTCGCTCAAGCATTATCGGATCAATTTAAGCAGATGCTTAAACTTATTCCTGCCCAGCAGGCAGAAGAATTTTCGGATGTCCCTAAGGCCATATGTTTTACGGTAGACGCAATCAAGGATTCTATCCAGCAAGCGTCACGTTTATCGTTATCCCTTATCCATATGAGAAGACTCTTATGGTTAAAAAGCTGGGAGGCTGAGCCCCCATGCAAGAAGCTCCTGGTAGGGTTCCCCTTCCATGGAGGACGACTCTTCGGAGAAGACCTAGATAAATACATTCAGACCATTTCAAACGGCAAGAGTACTCTCTTGCCAACTAAGAAGAAGGTTCAGGGGCCTGCGTTTAAACGACAGTATTCCCCTGGGCAGGGGCCCTCTAATGCCAAGCAGTATCGACGGCCTCCTGCAAAAGCAAACTTCGGCTTCAACAGCAAATCACAAGGACAGGCTGTTAGAGGCAAAAGGCAGTGGTTTCGCAAACCAGCAAAACCAGCCCCCAAGCCAACCTTATGAAGGGGCGCCCCCACCCACGAAGGTGGGGGGAAGGCTGCGACTCTTTTCAGAGATTTGGGAAGCCAGCATTCCCGACGAGTGGGTACGGTCTTCCGTGGCCACAGGCTACAAATTAGATTTCCTAAGGTTTCCTCCTCCTCATTTCCAGAAGTCGAGGATTCCAAACGATCCGGAAAAGGGAGCCGCATTAAGATCGGCATTAGATCATCTACTTTCCCAGGAAGTAATAGTAGAGGTACCAGTCCTGGAACAGGGGCTGGGTTTCTACTCCAACCTATTCATCATCCCAAAATCCAATGGAGATGTCAGGCCAATTTTGGACCTAAAGATGGTAAATGCATATCTAAAGATCCGCTCATTTCGGATGGAATCCGTGCGGTCAGCAGCTGCCACACTCCAGAAGGACGACTTCATGGCGTCCATAGACATAAAGGATGCCTACCTTCATGTTCCAATTTATCAGCCACATCAAAGATATCTACGCTTCATGGTGGCTTCGCGTCACTTCCAATTCGTGGCGCTTCCCTTCGGGTTGGCTACGGCCCCCCGGGTGTTCACGAAGGTCCTAGCTCCGATCCTAGCCAAGCTAAGGATCCAAGGGGTCACGATCCTAGCATACCTGGACGACCTCCTAGTCATAGACCACTCGTCTCCCGGCTTGGAGCGAGCAGTGGCCCTCACGGTCCAATACCTCGAGAGGTTCGGCTGGGTCCTAAATCGAGAAAAGTCAGCTTTCCAGCCCACAAGGCAGTTGGAATATCTCGGCATGAGATTAGACACAGAACAACAAGGAGTGTTCCTACCTCTGAGGAAGGTAAAAGCCATCAAGGAATTAATCCTACTGGTTCTAAGCACTCGCATCCTACAGGCAGCCATCCTGTCAGCATGGAGCAGAAGGCCACAGGCCTTGGATATCCCGTTGCCGCTCTTATCAAGAGTCCGACAAAGTCTGTGTTGGTGGTTAGACCCTCAGAATCTACTGAAGGGGAAGTCTTTCAGCCCAGTGGCTTGGAAGATAGTGACCACAGATGCCAGCCTGACGGGCTGGGGAGCAATTTTGGATGGTTGCACTCGCCAAGGTACTTGGGCAAAGCCAGAGAAGCAGTTGCCCATCAACATCTTGGAGCTCAGAGCTGCTCGACTAGCCCTCAGGGCTTGGACGTCAAAATTGCAGGGGTTCCCGGTGAGAATTCAATCAGACAATGCCACGGCCGTGGCATACATAAATCACCAAGGGGGAACCAGGAGTCAAGCCGCTCAGAGAGAGGTGAGCTTGATTCTCCTATGGGCAGAGGCGCATGTGCCCTGCATATCGGCAATATTCATTCCAGGAGTGGACAACTTTCAGGCGGACTTCTTAAGCCGCCAGACTCTATGGCCGGGGGAATGGTCTCTGCATCCACAAGTCTTTCAAGCACTCTGCCAAAGATGGGGAGTGCCGGACGTGGATATCATGGCATCGAGACTCAACAAGAAACTAGACAGGTTCATATCCCGCTCAAGGGATCCGATGGCCTGCGGAACCGATGCGTTGGTTTGCCCTTGGCATCAGTTCAAACTTCTTTATGCGTTTCCCCCGCTCCAGTTACTACCCCGCCTGCTGCGCAGGATCCGGGTGGAACACATACCAGTCATCCTGGTAGCTCCAGCATGGCCCAGAAGGGCATGGTACTCACTCATCCTAAAGATGGTAGTGGGAGACCCTTGGACTCTTCCTCTACGGCCAGACCTGCTATCGCAAGGTCCGATCCTCCACCCTGCCTTACGGCATCTAAATTTGACGGCCTGGAAGCTGAATCCCTGATTCTCAGGGGTAGAGGTCTGTCTCAGAAAGTAGTCTCTACCCTAATCAGAGCCAGGAAACCGGTCTCTAGGGTGATTTATTACAGGGTCTGGAAGGCCTATGTAGGCTGCTGTGAGTCCAAGCGATGGCTTTCTCGCAAATTTACCATCGATAGAGTATTAAGTTTTCTCCAGCTAGGAGTGGATAAAGGATTGGCATTAAGCACAATCAAAGGACAGATTTCTGCTCTGTCAGTGTGGTTTCAGCGGCCGCTGGCCACCCACTCGCTGGTTAAGACCTTCCTTCAAGGGGTCTTACGTATTAGACCTCCAGTTAAATCCCCGCTTTGTCCGTGGGATTTAAATCTTGTTCTGTCAAGTTTACAGAAACAACCGTTTGAGCCGTTGGCTGAAATTCCTTTGGTTCTACTGACAAGGAAGTTAGTATTTTTGGTTGCCATAGTTTCCGCAAGAAGAGTTTCGGAGCTAGCGGCCTTATCCTGTAAGGAACCATATCTTGTTTTTCATAAGGACAGGGTCGTTCTCCGCCCTCATCCTTCCTACCGAAGGTCATATCCAGTTTTCATTTGAACCAGGATTTGGTATTACCATCCTTCTTCCCTAAACCTACTTCCAGAAAGGAAGGGTTGCTGCATACCTTGGATATTGTCAGGGCCATGAAGGCCTATCTTAAAGCTACAAAGAAGATCCGGAAAACAGATGTGCTGTTCATTCTACCGGATGGGCCCAAGAAGGGGCAGGCAGCTGCAAAGTCCACCATTTCTAGGTGGATTAAGCAATTAATCACTCAGGCCTACGGCTTGAAAGGGTTGCCTCCTCCAGTATCATTAAAGGCTCATTCTACTAGAGCCATGGGCGCCTCCTGGGCAGCACACCACCAGATCTCTATGGCTCAAGTTTGCAAGGCGGCAACCTGGTCTTCTGTCCACACGTTTACAAAATTCTACAAGTTGGACGTAAGAAGGAATACTGATACTGCCTTCGGGCAGGCAGAGCTGCAGGCTGCAGTTTGAGACCCTCGGATTCCGGGGGCTCCTCTTTTTTGAGTTAAATTTAAAATTTAAAATTATTTTTCTCAACTAAGTTGGATTTATTATGATTTGAGTATATCTCTAAATTAAATCCTTTTGTCTTGGAGATGTTCTCCCTCCCCTCATTGTAAGCATTGCTTTGGGACATCCCATATAGTAATGAATGCCGCTCTGTGTCCCGTGATGTACGATAAAGAAAAAGAGATTTTTAATACAGCTTGCCTGTAAAATCTTTTTCTTGGAGTACATCACGGGACACAGAGCTCCCACCCCTCTTTTTTGAGGACCATTTTGGGAGGCATACTGCTTGCTACAAAACTGAGGTACTCCTCCTATGGGAGGGGGTTATATAGGGAGGGGCATTTCCTGTTTGAGATTGCCAGTGTCTACACCTGAAGGTACTCCATATAACCCATATAGTAATGAATGCCGCTCTGTGTCCCGTGATGTACTCCAAGAAAAAGATTTTACAGGCAAGCTGTATTAAAAATCTCTTTATTTCCCTCATTTGCATGTTTGAATGGCTAATCAATGGGAGCGGCACCATGCTCCCAGCCTAAATTTGCGCCACTCTACGCCGGCGTAAGCAAGATACGTCGGCGGCATGCAGCCTGTTTTTAGGCGCATATCTGTTCGTGGTTCTGGCGCACAGATACGACGGCGCACGTTTGCACTTATGTCGGCGTAACTTGTTATACGTCGGCGTAAGTGCTTTATGAATCTGGGCCATTGAGCACAATTGTCCTGATGATGCAAAATGATCAGCTGCCAAAAACAACAGTTATGATAAAAATGAATTTGTACTTTCTCAGATCAGCCTGTTTTATACTCATTCATTTCTTTAGGTCTCGGAAAGAATTCAGAGGGGCGAATTGAGCCCGTACAGGCCGTGGTCTTGCCAAAAGGAAAATCATTGGACCAGTGTTTAGCGATCCAACAAAGGAAGAAAAAAGGAGGGGGCCGCCCTCCCAGAACCAGAAAAAAGCGAGCGCCCAAGATGGCGGCGGCAGGCCGCGGGAAGCCCAACCGCCGCAATGTGTTTGACTTCCTGAATGAGAAACTGGAGGGCCAAAACCACAAGGGGCAACCCACAGGGACCAAAACCAATCTAGAAAGGAAAGGCAAGGAAGTATATAATGCCAGCCAAAGTAGCAAGCGGGCATTGAGTATTGAATTGGCCAAGACTATAGAGAGGACTCGGCAGAAGCAGAGAGAGATTGCGCACATTGCAGAGTCGCTGGCAAGGAATGTAGGAAGGTAAGTGCAAGTACTTGGTACCATTTCCAGTGGTCACAGACATTAATTAACCCCTTCCATACAGGGCACTTATACACCTTCCCGCCCAGACCAATTTTTAGCTTTCAGCGCTGTTGCACTTTGAATGACAATTGCGCGGTCGTGCTACACTGTACTCAAACTACATTTTTATCATTTTGTTCCCACAAATAGAGCTTTCTTTTGGTGGTATTTGATCACCTCTGGGATATTTATTTTCTGCAAAAAAAAAAAAAAAAAATTACCGAAAATTTTGAAAAAAAAAATATTTATTTTTTTGTTTCTATTATAAAACATTGTAAATAAGTACATTTTCTCCTTCACTGATGGGCACTGATGGTACTGCACTGACAGGCACCGATGAGGTGGCACTAATGTGGTGGCACTGATGGGTGGCACGGTTGGGCACTGATGGGTGGCACGGTTGGGCACTGATGGGTGGCACGGTTGGGCACTGATGGGTGGCACGGTTGGGCACTGATGGGTGGCACGGTTGGGCACTGATGGGTGGCACGGTTGGGCACTGATGGGTGGCACGGTTGGGCACTGATGGGTGGCACGGTTGGGCACTGATGGGTGGCACGGTTGGGCACTGATGGGTGGCACGGTTGGGCACTGATGGGTGGCACGGTTGGGCACTGATGGGCGGCACGGTTGGGCACTGATAGGCGGCACGGATGGGCACTGATAGGCGGCACGGATGGGCACTAATAGGGGGCATAGATGGGCACTATTGTATGTGTTTTACTAATGGATGCCAATCGGTGCCAAACAATGCCTGCCAATCAGTGATGCCCATTGTGGGCAATGATTGGTATCCATTTTTTGTCCTCATCCCTGGTGGTCTAGGGTGGCATACCTTTATTTTTATAATCTCTGGTGGTCCAGTGGGCATCTCTGGTGGTCCAGTGGGCATCCTCGGGGGGGCTGTGCTGATAATCGATCAGCACAAACCCCCCCCCTGTCACAGGAGCAGCCGATCGGCTCTCCTCTACTCGCGTCTGACAGACGCGAGTGAGGAAAAGCCGATTACCGGCTTTTCCTGTTTACATCGTGATCAGCCGTGATTGGACACGGCTGATCACGTGGTAAAGAGTCTCCGTGAGAGACTCTTTACCTTGATCGGTGTTGCGGGGTGTCAGACTGACACCCTGCAACAACGATCGCCGCGATGCGCGCCCCCGGGGGCGCGCAGCGGCTCGGAATCCTAAGGACGTCATATGACGTCCAGTCAGGATTCTACAACCACTTTGCCGACGTCAATATGTCATTGGCGGGCGGCAAGTGGTTAAGCCTATACCTAAACTACTTTGCAGCTTAACGGCTTGCCGACCGCCTCCTGTAGATATACCTCAGCAGAATGGCACGGCTGCACAAAGCAACGTACCTGTATGTTGCATTAAATTTGCTGCCGGCGGCGCTTGCGGGCCCTGCCGCAAGCTCTGTGACCGTGCCCATGGGACCCGCGGACTCTATGTCCGCCGGTGTCCGCAATCGTGTCATGGAGCTGCAGTACGGGGAGGTGCCTATGTAAACAAGGCATTTCCCTGGTCTGCTTTGTGACATGATAGGGATCTACTGCTCCCTGTGATCGGGAGCGGTGATCAGTGTCATGTCACTCATAGCCCAGCCCCCCCCCCCACAGTTAGAAGCACTCCCTAGGACACACTTAACCCCTTCCTCGCCCCCTAGTGGTTTATTCCTTTCCCTGCCAGTGTCATTTACACAGTAATCGGTGCATTTTTATAGCACTGGTCGCTGTATAAATGACAATGGTCCCAAAATAGCGTCAAAAGTGTCCGTTGTGTCCGTTATAATGTTGCAGTCACCGTAAAAATCTCATTACTAGTAAAAAAAAAAAAATATTAATATAAAAAGGCCATACATCTATCCCCTATTTTGTTGACACTATAACTTTTACGTGAACCAATCAATATACGCTTATTGCGATATGTAGAAGAATACATATCGGCCTAAACTGAGAAAGAATTTTTATTTTTTTTATATATTCTTTGGGGATATTTATTATAGCAAAAAAAATTGATATTTTTTTTCAAAATTGTCGCTCTTCATTTTGTTTATAGCATAAAAAAAAAAAAATGCAGAGGTGATCAAATACCACCAAAAGAAAGCTCTATTTGTAGGAAATAAGGACATCAATTTTGTTTGGGTACAACGTCGTACGACCGCGCAATTGTCAAAGCAACGCAGTGCCCCCGCGGCCATGTCATTCATTCACAGAGTTCTGCGAATGAACGAACTTTAAGTAGCCATTCACAAAGCGGCGCGAGCCTCGCGCATGCGCAGTAGGAAACGGGCAGTGAAGCCGCAAGCTTCACTACCTGTTTCCCTTACTGAGGATGGCGGCGCGGGACCTGCAATGATCCGGATCGGCATCGGGGGGGGGGGGGGCATCATCGTGGACACCTAGGACAGGTAAGTGTCCTTATTAAAAGTCAGCAGCTACAGTGTTTGTAGCTGCTGACTTTTAAACAACAAAAAAATTGCGGTTGGTTAAACAACCCATCACGTTTCTATCATCTTTTTATATGGACTATAAACTGAAGGACTTGCGAATAAATGGTTGTGGAACGAATCATTGAAGTTTCCATTATTTCTTATGGGGAAATTTGCTTTGATATACAAGTGCTTCGAATTACAAGCATGTTTCTGGAACGAATTATGCTCGCAATCCAAGGTTTTACTGTATTTACATTTAATGGGTCCAAGCTGGATCAGTGTAACTATGTATAAAATGCCTTAGTCCTAACATATTTTCTATGTTATATAAAATGCCTTAGTCCTAACATATTTTCTATGTTACATAAAATGCCTTAGCAAATATGTTAGGACTAAGGCATTTTATATAACATAGAAAATATGTTAGGACTAAGGCATTTTATATACCATAGCAAATATGTTAGGACTAAGGCATTTTATATAACATAGCAAATATTTGCTATGGTATATAAAATGCCTTAGTCCTAACATATTTGCTATGGTATATAAAATGCCTTAGTCTTAATATATTTGCTATGGTATATAAAATGCCTCAGTCCTAACATATTTTCTATGGTACCGTATTTATCGGGGTATTGCACGCTCCGGCGTATAGCGCGCACCCCTAATGTTGACCCGAAATTCCTGTAAAAAAAACCATTTTATTACTTACAGTTTTTGTGTCTTGCCCGGCGTCCTTGTCCGGTCCGGCGTCCGTCCGCGGCCTCGGTGGTGTCCTCCCGGCTTCTCCCGCGCTGTCTCCGAGTCGAATCCCCGCTTCCCGCGCTCAGTTTGAAGCCTCCGCCGACATTTACCGAGCGCAGTACACTCGAGCACATTCGGCCACGCATAAACGTCACAGAGCGTGACCACGAACGAAGCCGAGCCTGGCCAAATGTACCCGTGTGTACTGCGCTCGGTAAATGTAGGCGGAGGCTTCAAACTGAGCGCGGGAAGCAGGTATCGGCGTATATCGCGCACCCACGATTTCCCCCTTATTTTAAGGGGAAAAAAGTGAGCGGTATACGCCGATAAATACGGTATATAAAATGCCACAAATGGAATTCTTCTGAAATATTAAATTTACAAAGACAATGTTATGCATCTAGGATTTTTTTTTTGTAGCTGAGTTGTGAAGGTGACCCTTTTTCTTTTTCTTTTAGTGATAGCGTGATGATCACGCAGCTGGAGAAACGCCTCTCGGACGCTCGATCTCAGCTTGCAGGTTTGCAGCAGGAAGAGCGAAGTTTGCAAAGAGAACAGAAGAAGGCAAACACACACAAAAAAATGACTGAATTTTAATTTGTCCCATATATATATATATATATATCCCTGTACAGAATCGTGCTTTATACCTATGTATCAAACTGTTCATTGCCCCAGTTTGTAATATTTGTTTCTGAAACTGAGAATAAACCGTTTTTTATACTCCCAGTTTTGGAGTGTCTCCTGCCCACACCTGTCTCTATGAGAGATTTCAACACCCCCCCTTCCTTTCTTCTCGATGTCATGATCTTTGAGGCAAGGGAGTGGTGTCATACCACAGAACGTTTCCTGCGAGGGCAAGCTTAGAATCCTGCACACTCAGTGCACATTGGGGACCCTGGTAATTATTGTATTGATCTACTCCGTGTCCCCCAAATTCTCAACTCTTCCCCCATCTCTGCTTCTTTTTGTAAGCCATTTTGATCGCTCTGATCATATCTGGTCCTCCGCTACCTGCTCGGTGCTCAACGCGCCTTATCAGACTTGCACGTCTTACGCTTACCCCGCGCTTTGCTGAATACAGTCACGTATGCCCTTTTATGTTCATTTTTGTGTTTTTGGCAGCACCTCGAAGCAGACGAGACTGCTAGCCTCGTAATTCAGTCGCCCCCTCACTATGATTTCTTAGAGACTCGGTTGTTTTCCTTTAGGTCGCTCAACGTTGGACAACCACTAGGCCTCTATGGTTGGTGGCACACCCTAGGATCATGCATGATTGTCCATTCTAAAGGTAAGATTATGGTTATTTTTTGTTTTAACATGTTTTGAGATTGCTGGTTGTCTGTCCGTCGTTTTGTTTATGAAAGGGGGTTCACCTTGATGTGGCAGCGATCGAAGTGCTGGTGGTATCATCACTACATACAAAAAGGTTGTATTGCTACAGGACGCTTATAAATTTAAACTTGTATATGAAATGCGTTTGGATGAAAATTGTCAGCCTTTGGACAATACCATCCTTCTAGAGAGGAGAGGGATTCTTTTTTTAAAACGCTTCTTTTAAGTTCCCTTTTAGAATTCGGCTAGACACTGAGACAGCATGCAACAACTTGCTTTCTCTAGAAGTCATTACATAAGCTTGTTTTACCCCCAGTGTTTAGGACGGCACCTTTTACGTGCTTCATTCGTTATCTGGGGAAAATATTTAAAAACAATTAGCCCATCAATCCCTCTGGCCAAAAGTTGGTGGACGCGTGACCATTGCACGAAAGACGGTGGACGTGTGACCATTGCACGAAAGACGGTAAGCGTGTGACCATTGTACAAAAGACGGTAGACGTGTGACCATTGCACAAAGGGTGGTGGACGTGTGACCATTGCACAAAGGGTGGTGGACGTGTGACCATCGCACAAAAGATGGTGGACGTGTGACCATCGCACAAAAGATGGTGGACGTGTGACCATCGCACAAAAGATGGTGGACGTGTGACCATCGCACAAAAGATGGTGGACGTGTGACCATCGCACAAAAGACGGTAGACGTGTGACCATTGCACAAAGGGTGGTGGACGTGTGACCATTGCACAAAGGGTGGTGGACGTGTGACCATCGCACAAAAGATGGTGGACGTGTGACCATCGCACAAAAGATGGTGGACGTGTGACCATCGCACAAAAGATGGTGGACGTGTGACCATCGCACAAAAGATGGTGGACGTGTGACCATCGCACAAAAGATGGTGGACGTGTGACCATCGCACAAAAGATGGTGGACGTGTGACCATCGCACAAAAGATGGTGGACGTGTGACCATCGCACAAAAGACGGTGGACGTGTGACCATTGCACAAAAGTGCTGGTGGTATCATCACTACATACAAAAAGGTTGTATTGTTACAGGACGCTTATAAATTTAAACTTGTATATGAAATGCGTTTGGATGAAAATTGTCAGCCTTTGGACCATACCATAAGAGGGATTCTTTTTTTAAAACACTTCTTTTAAGTTCCCTTTTAGAATTCGGCTAGACACTGAGACAGCATGCAACAACTTGCTTTCTCTAGAAGTCATTACATAAGCTTGTTTTAGCCCCAGTGTTTAGGTCGGAACCTTTTACGTGCTTCATTCGTTATCTGGGGAAAAAAAATAAAAACAATTAGCCCATCAATCCCTCTGGGAACTGTCAGCCACGTCACTCTGGCCAAAAGTTGGTGGACGTGTGACCATCGCACAAAAGGTGGTGGACGTGTGACCATCGCACAAAAGATGGTGGACGTGTGACCATCGCACAAAAGATGGTGGACGTGTGACCATCGCACAAAAGATGGTGGACGTGTGACCATGGCACAAAAGATGGTGGACGTGTGACCATGGCACAAAAGATGGTGGACGTGTGACCATGGCACAGAAGATGGTGGACGTGTGACCATCGCACAAAAGATGGTGGACGTGTGACCATCGCACAGAAGATGGTGGACGTGTGACCATCGCACAGAAGATGGTGGACGTGTGACCATCGCAGAAAAGGTGGTGGACGTGTGACCATCGCACAAAAGATGGTGGACGTTTGACCATTGCACAAAAGGTGGTGGACGTGTGACCCTTGCACAAAAGACGGTGGACGCGTGACCATTGCCCAAAAGACGGTGGACGTGTGACCATTGCCCAAAAGGCGGTGGACGTGTGACCATTGCCCAAAAGGCGGTGGACGTGTGACCATTGCCCAAATGGCGGTGGACGTGTGACCATTGCCCAAAAGGCGGTGGACGTGTGACCATTGCCCAAAAGGCGGTGGACGTGTGACCATTGCCCAAAAGGCGGTGGACGTGTGACCATTGCACAAAAGACGGTGGACGTGTGACCATTGCACAAGAGGTGGTGGATGTGTGACCATCGCACAAAAGACGGTGGACGTGTGACCATTGCACAAAAGTTGATGGACAACCTATTCCAAAACCATGGTCCTTAATCTGGTGTTGGCCCACTTTTTATGCAGCTATAACAGCCTTCACTTCTGAGATGTCTGTCGGAGTTTGTGTTCATTCATCCAGGGGAAGCATATGTGAGGTCAGGTACTGAGATTGGATGAGAAGACCTGGTTCACAATCTGTGTCGTTTGCATCCCAAAGAGGTTCATTGAGGTCTCAGGGCACTTGATGTCCCCCACACCAATTTCGTCAGACAATATCCTTATGGACCTGACTTTGCGAATCTGAAGTTGATCATCTTTAGGGACGCCCACATACTTTCAGCCAGATAGTGCAAGGATCAAGTGATCAGGTGACAGTTGTAAAATGTACCTTGATGTGGTAGTTTAGTGGATTTTGAAGTGCTGGTGGTTTTATCACTACATAAAAAAAGGTTATATTGCTACAGGACGCTGATTAACTCAAACTTGAGTGATATATTTCAAGTATTTCTTTTTTTAATTTTGATGATTATGGATTATAGCTAGTGAAAACCCAAATTCAGTATCTCAGAAAATTTAAATATTGTGAGAAAGTTGAATCTTGTAGACTCATGGTGTTAATCAGCTAATTAACTAAAAACACCTGTAAAGGTTTTCTGAGCCTTTGACCCGGACCAAAATGCAGGTAAAGGACCTGGACAGTTTTTCGATTCGGAACTGCGTCGCTTTAACTGACAATTGCGCGGTCATGAGACTTGGCTCCCAAACAAAATTGGCGTCCCTTTTTCCCCACAAATAGAGCTTTCTTTTGGTGGTATTTGATCACCTCTGCGTTTTTTTTTTTGCGCTATAAACAAAAATAGAGCGACAATTTTGAAAAAAACTCAATATTTTTTCCTTTTTGCTATAATAAATATCCCCCAAAAATATATAAAAAATATATTTTTTTCCTCAGTTTAGGCCGATACGTATTCTTCTACCTATTTTTGGTAAAAAAAAATCGCAATAAGCGTTTATCGTTTGGTTTGCACAAAATGTATAGTGTTTACAAAATAGGGGATAGTTTTATTGCATTTTTATTAATATTTTTTTTTTTTTACTACTAATGGCGGCGATCAGCGATTTTTTTGTTTTTTTTTTTTTTTTTTTTTTTTTTTTTTTTTTTTTTTTTTTTCGTGACCGCGACATGGCGGACACATCGGACAATTTTGGGACAATTGTCATTTTCACAGCAAAAAATGCTATAAAAATGCATTGTTTACTGTGAAAAATGACAATTGCAGTTTGGGAGTTAACCACTAGGGGGCGCTGAAGGGGTTAAGTGTGACCTCATCTGTGTTTCTAACTGTAGGGGGGTGGGGCTGGACTGGACGTGTGACATTATTGATTGTGTGTCCCTATATCAGGGAACACACGATCAATGACAGCGCCACAGTGAAGAACGGGCAAGCTGTGTTTACACACGGCTCTCCTCGTTCTTCAGCTCTGGGGACCGATCGCGGGACTCCAGCGGCGATCGGGTCCGCTGGAGCACTTAAAGAGGACGTACAGGTATGTGCCTGTGCCCAGCCATGCCATTCTGCCGACGTATATGTGCAGGAGGCGGTCCTTAAGTAGTTAAATGTTCTCTCAGTCTGGTTCAGTAGGTTACACAATCATGGGGATGACCGCTGACTTTGACAGTTGTCCAGAAGACATTCATTGACACCTTCCCCAAGGAGGGTAGGTCACAAAGGGTCATTGCTATAAAAGCTGGCTGTTCACAGAGTGCTGTATCCAAGCATATTAATGGGAAGTTGAGTGGAAGGAATAAGTGTGGTAGAAAAAGGTGCACAAGCAGCAGAGATAACTGCAGCCTTGAGAGGATTGTGAAGCAAAGGCCATTGAAGAATTTGGGGGTGATTTACAAGGACTACGGCTGGTGTCAGTGCTCAGGAGCCGCCACACACAGACGTATCCAGGACATGGGCTACAACTGTCACATTCCTTGTATCGAGCCACTCCTGAACCAGAGACGTCTTACCTGGGCTAAGGAGAAAAGGGACTCTTTTCGGATGAAAATACATTTTGCATTTCATTTGGAAATCGCGGTCCCAGAGTCTGGAGGAAGAGTGGAGAGAGACATAATCTAAGTTGCATGAGGTCCAGTGTGAAGTTTCCACAGTCAGTGATGATTTGGGGAGACATGTCATCTGCTGGTGTTGGTCCACTGTGTTTTATCAAGTCCAAAGTCAGCGCAGCCCTCCATCAGGAAATTCTAAAGCACTTCATCCTTCCCTCTGCTCACCAGCTTCATGGAGATGCTGATTTCATTTTCCAGCAGGACCTGGAACCTGCCCACCCTGCCAAAAGTACCAATACCTGGTTTAATGATCATTGTATCACTGTGCTTGATTGGCCAGCAAACTCGCCTGACCCAAACCCCATAGAGAATCTGAGGAAGATGAGAGACAGAAGACCCAACAATAAAAATTAGCTTAAGGCCATTATCAAAGCAACCTGGGCTTCCATATCACCTTGGCAGTGCCACAGGCTGATCACCTCCATGCCACGCCGCATTGATGCCGTTATTCATGCAAAAGAAGCCGACCAAGTATTGACTGTATACTATACTGTACATACTTTTCAGTAAGCCAACATTTCTGTATTAAAAATCTTTTTTTTTTTTATTGGTCTGCCCCCTACAGACTAACTGCTCCATTTGTTCCTTGCTGGTTCTATGAATTCCGGACAGCATTGAGTAAACTGGAGATGGACTTTAAGAACCCCAACAGTGTCCTTTGGTGGCACACGTGTGCATTAGTGGTGTTTAAAGAAAGCTAAGGGGGTACCACATTCAATAAAAACTGTTAAATTGTTTTTTGGACATTTGAGCGGACTTTACTGGTACCAAGTAACACTATATATTTTTACATAAAATGATTTATTTAATGTTACAAAATGAATAAAAATATGTAGAATAAAACAAGAGTAAATCGAGCTCTCATTTTTATAACTATATATATATATATATATTGTGTCTGTCTGTCTGTATGTGTGTGTGTGTGTGTATGTATGTATGTATGTATGTATGTATGTATGTATGTATGTATATATATATATATATATATATATATATATATATATATATATATATATATATATATATATATATATATACACACGTGTGTGTGTGTGTGTGTGTGTGTGTGTATATATATATATTTCCCATCACTGCTGAGTCAAGTAAAGGCAACGTTTTGCTGTTGCTTCTTCAGGACCTATTTCATTGACAGCAGGCAAAGGGATTCTGCATGGGAAAGAAAAGAGTATCAAAACTTCATCAAACGGATGACAGATCAAAACAAATCACATATAGTAATGTAAGTCCCATAGATGATATGGAGACAGTGTATATGAGGTGCCACTCGCATAGCAGAGAGAGCCCTCCAATGTGCGGCATGCCGTACGCTACCCAGGCGCAATCGGATCCGCTCGACACTCCCTAAATCAAGACGGGTAGACTGGTTAGCGTACGGCATGCCGCACATTGGAGGGCTCTCTCTGCTATGTGAGTGGCACCTCATATACACTGTCCCCATCGATGAAGTTTTAATACTCGTTTCTTTCCTATGCAGAATTCATGTCAATGGAAATAGGTCCTGAAGAAGCGACAGTGAAACGGGCTATGGGGCTTACATTACTATATATGATTTGTCATCCGTTTTGACATTTTGATATTCTTTTCTTTTTCTTTGCCATGTTGACCTTCTTTGACTCGGCAGTAATAGGCAAATATATACATAACGTGTATGTGGTTATACAAACGAGAGCTCGATTTTCTCTTGTTTTATTCTTTATCTTTTTATTCATTTTGTAACATTAAATAAATCTATTTATTTTTGTAAAACTATGTAGTGTTACTTTCTGGTACCGGTAAAGTCTGCTCAAATGTCCAAAAATAAATGTCTAAGGCCCCGTAGACACGACCGAACATGTCTGCTGAAACTGGTCCGCAGACCAGTTTCAGCGGACATGTTCGGTCGTCTGTACGTCCAACCGGACAATTTTCCGGCGGATCGGACAGGTTTCCAGCGGACAAATGTTTCTTAGCATGCTAAGAAAAACATGTCCGCTGGAAGCCTGTCCGTCGGACATGTTCGGTCGTCTGTACGACTCACCGGACATGTCCTCTCGGCCGAATGCCCTCGCATGCTTCAAAGTGATTCGACGCATGCGTGGAAGCATTGACCTTCCAGGGCCGCGCACGTCGCCGCGGCGACAGCGCGGCCACGTCACCGCGTATCCTGTACACAGGGATTTTGGTTTGATGGTGTGTACAGCCATCAGACCAAAATCCGGAGCGTCCATGTGTACGAGGCCTAACAGTGTGCCTTAGTGGTCTCATCTTTGAAGTCAAGGGGTCATTGCGGGACTCTGAACTGATAGTGGGGGTCATACAGCAACTGTACGGAAACTTCTAATGGCTTTAGGGGTTAAAGGCAGATTAGTGAGTCATGAAAGACCTTGATAAAGTTGCAGTGCTAAACCACATGCAGAGCTGAGCAGGGAGCAGACACCTGCACCTTGGCAGGAAGTGGTGTAACAGCACAATGCGAGGCCTCCTGAGTATTGCAAGCTGGAAGTCATGATGCACCCCCCCCCCCCCCCCATCGTGCTGCACAATCATCCAACGTGACCCATATTTCAGCTGGGTGCAGAGAATGCCTGATCAGCAATCATTGTCAATTCTGATTAATGTGACTGCATAGGATACTGTGCTTTTATTTATATTTTTTATCTCCTTTTATAGCTATTAGGTGCAAGTTGCCACTATGGCTCCAGGTCCTGTGACTCGCCCACCCTCCGATCCCACCATCCCTGCCCTCTGCTCCGCACTGGGTCTGTTTCTTCTGCTCTGCGGGTTGTGCGCCCTCTGCAAGAGAAGGTAGGTCACTCCAAACAGAACACCGGCTCCTGGATGTACAGGTGTTCCTTTCATTCTGTTCATTTTTCTGAAAGAGGAAATTTATTACACAGGAATCTCGCAGACATAAAATACGTCACAAGGAGAACCAGTTTTTAAAGTGGAG
This sequence comes from Rana temporaria, assembly GCF_905171775.1. NCBI lineage: Eukaryota > Metazoa > Chordata > Amphibia > Anura > Ranidae > Rana > Rana temporaria. The sequence continues at coordinate 14,338,313 of NC_053500.1, forward strand.
GTTCACCCGAAAAGTTAATTTTTAACATTAGATTGAGGCTCATTTTGTGAAGGGGAATCGAGTAGTTTTTTTATAATCGAAGCAGTACTTACCGTTTTAGAGAGCGATCTTCTCCGCCGCTTCCGGGTATGGGCTGCGGGACTGGGCGTTCTTATTTGATTGACAGGCTTCCGACGGTCGCATACAGCGCGTCACGATTTTCCGAAAGTAGCCGAACGTCGGTGCGCAGGCGCCGCATAGAGCCGCACCGACGTTCAGCTTCTTTCGGCTACTCATGGCGCGATGTATGCGACCGTCGGAAGCCTGTCAATCAAATGGGAACGCCCAGTCCCGAAGACCATACCCGGAAGCGGCGGAGAAGATCGCTCTCTAAAACGGTAAGTACTGCTTCGATTATAAAAAAACTACCCGATTCCCCTTCACAAAATGAGCCTCAATCTAATGTTAAAAATTTTTTTTCGGGTGAACTCCGGCTTTAATGGGCTTGGGAAAAAAAATCTGCAATTCTGTCCTTTTTTTTTTTTTTGTGTGACTGGTGGTACCTGGTAATCGTACAAGATGGTATAGAGAACAATAAAAACGTTGTGACATTCTAACACTACTTCACTCTACTTAAATGTGGCTTTTGTGTCCCCTGAACAGACAGGAAGTCATTGTCACCAATAGGAGTACAAAACCTGACAGAGGCGCCAACCCTGTTCTACTCTCTGTGTTTAAAATGAATGAACAGAACTGGGTTGGAGTTGGGCTTTAGCCACTTGATAGTAGTAATATTTTTTCTGAGCAAGACCTATAAAAGAAGACTATAATAAATATATATATATATATATATATATATATATATATATATATACCGTATTTATCTTGCTATAACGCGCCCCTACATATAGCGCGCACCCCAGAACTTGAAGGAAAATTCCTAGAAAAAAAAAAATACTTACAGTTTGAATGCTCCTCGTCGGTGTCTTGCCCGTCGTCCATCGCGTCATGCCCGGTGTCCATCGCGGCCTCGTCCGGTCCGGCGTCCTTCTGCGGCCATCGTGGTATCCTCCCCGCGCTGTGTTCGAACCACTCCGCCGACATATACCGAGCGCAGTACACTGGTATAGTCGGGCAGGCTCGGCTCCTCTCGCGTAAAGGACGCACAGGACGTGACCGCAAGAGGAGCCGAGCCTGCCCGACTATACCCGAGTGTACTGCGCTCGGTATATGTCGGCGCAGTCCTTCAAACAGCGCGGGTATCGGCGTATATCGCCCACCCGCGATTTTGCCCTGATTTTCAGGGCAAAAAAGTGCGCGGTATACGCCGATAAATACGGTATATATACTAGCGTACAAGCCGAGGCACCTAATTTTACCACAAAAAAATGGGAAAACTTATTGACTCGAGTATAAGCCTAGGGTGTCCATCTGCATGCCTTACTGTGCCCATGCCTCACTGTGCCCATGACTACACTGTCGTTTAACATGGGAGTCTATGGAAGAGGTGCCCGGCTTTGAAAAATCGGTGCTCCCCGGCCGTAGGTCCCCCGATAACAAACGTTGCACACTTATAGAGGAAGAGTGGGGCTACATGTGTGCCAAGTTTGGGGTCCAGGGCACCTATGGCCGACCGGTACTGGGTCCCCAAAATCCGGGAGATCAGGCACAAAAAGGTGGCTTGAGTTTAAGCCGTGGGGGGCATTTTCAGCACAAAAAAAAAGTGCTAAAAAACTTGGCTTATACTCGAGAGTATATATATTATAGGTTTTGCTCAGTAAAAATATTACTACTATTTTTTTATATATATATTATGTATGTACGTACGTACGTATAGATAGAGATGGATAGATAGATATAATATATATATCTCTATCATTTCTCTCAATACAGATTTCCTTTAACCACTTGCCCTCCGGAAGATTTTGCGATACGGCATTAGCGCGCGTAATTCAAATGCTCCCGTAGGGGGCGTGGATCATTTAAATTAGGCGCGTTCCCGTGCCGAACGTACTGTGCATGCCCCGTCCCTAAAATTTCCCGACGTGCATTGCAGTAAATGATGTCGCAAGGACGTCATTGGTTTCGACGTGAACGTAAATGACGTCCAGCGCCTATGGATACGCCGGCGTAATTGCTCTCTGAATCTACCCCACTGTTGCTATATATCCTGACGCGTTTGAAATGTATTCATGCGATTTTATTTAAAAGTCTGTTTACTGAAATAACGATTTTATGTGAAAATGGGTGGATTAGGTGTTGGAAGGTAATGATGATATCTGATATGTTTGTCCCTGTTTAGGAGGAAGAGAAGGAAGAGGAGGATGAGGAACGTCCATCCCAATGGGGTGGCCCTTGTGGACGTGGTAAATTATAATTCTGTGAAAACTGAACAGCGATCGGTTTTCTTTCTTTCTGTCGTTGACCGTTGTGCTTTTAGCGTTCTGCCATAGAATTTGTTAGACTTTTTTGGTACTTTTATTTTTGACATTCTTTGACTGTGTGTCATTTTTCCAGACCCTGCTGCGTCAAACCCAGCTTAGATCTCTCAGCAAATCCGACACCAAACTCCATGAAATCAAAAAGCCACGTTTTGGAGACCACCGTAAGTTCACGTTTACTTGTATTCTATAGGTCCTCTTTTCCTAGGTGGTGTCATGTCCAGAATCAGAAAGCAGACCCCTTTTTTCCTATCAGAATGCAGACCCCTCTTTTCCTAGGTGATGTCATGTCCACAATCGGAAAGCAGACCCCTCTTTTCCTAGGTGGTGTCATGTCCAGAATCAGAAAGCAGACCCCTCTTTTCCTAGGTGGTGTCATGTCCAGAATCAGAAAGCAGACCCCTCTTTTCCTAGGTGGTGTCATGTCCAGAATCAGAAATCAGACCCCTCTTTTCCTATCGGAATGCAGACCCCTCTTTTCCTAGGTGATGTTATGTCCAGAATCAGAAAGCAGACCCCTCTTTTCCTAGGTGGTGTCATGTCCAGAATCAGAAAGCAGACCCCTCTTTTCCTAGGTGGTGTCATGTCCAGAATCAGAAAGCAGACCCCTCTTTTCCTATCGGAATGCAGACCCCTCTTTTCCTATCAGAAAGCAGACCCCTCTTTACCTATCAGAAAGCAGACCCCTCTTTTCCTAGGTGATGTCATGTCCAGAATCAGAAAGCAGACCCCTCTTTTCCTAGGTGATGTCATGTCCAGCATCTGAAAGCAGACCCCTCTTTTCCTAGGTGGTGTCATGTCCAGAATCAGAAAGCAGACCCCTCTTTTCCTATCAGGAAGCAGACCCCTCTTTTCCTAGGTAATTTCATGTCCAGAATCAGAAAGCAGACCCCTCTTTTCCTAGGTGGTGTCATGTCCAGGATCAATAAGCAGACCCCTCTTTTCCTAGGTGGTGTCATGTCCAGAATCAGAAAGCAGACCCCTCTTTTCCTAGGTGGTGTCATGTCCAGAATCAGAAAGCAGACCCCTCTTTTCCTAGGTGATGTTATGTCCAGAATCAGAAAGCAGACCCCTCTTTTCCTAGGTGATGTCGTGTCCAGAATCAGAAAGCAGACCCCTCTTTTCCTAGGTGGTGTCATGTCCAGAATCAGAAATCAGACCCCTCTTTTCCTATCGGAATGCAGACCCCTCTTTTCCTAGGTGATGTCATGTCCAGAATCAGAAAGCAGACCCCTCTTTTCCTATCAGAAAGCAGACCCCTCTTTTCCTAGGTGATGTCATGTCCAGAATCAGAAAGCAGACCCCTCTTTTCCTATCAGAAAGCAGACCCCTCTTTTCCTAGGTGATGTCATGTCCAGAATCAGAAAGCAGACCCCTCTTTTCCTAGGTAATTTCATGTCCAGAATCAGAAACCAGACCCCTCTTTTCCTATCAGAAAGCAGACCCCTCTTTTCCTTTCAGAAAGCAGACCCCTCTTTTCCTAGGTGATGTCATGTCCAGAATCAGAAAGCAGACCCCTCTTTTCCTAGGTGGTGTGATGTCCAGAATCAGAAAGCAGACCCCTGTTTTCCTATCAGAAAGCAGACCCCTCTTTTCCTAGGTGGTGTGATGTCCAGAATCAGAAAGCAGACCCCTCTTTTCCTAGGTAATTTCATGTCCAGAATCAGAAAGCAGACCCCTCTTTTCCTAGGTGATGTCATATCCAGAATCAGAAAGCAGACCCCTCTTTTCCTAGGTGGTGTGATGTCCAGAATCAGAAAGCAGACCCCTCTTTTCCTATCAGAAAGCAGACCCCTCTTTACCTATCAGAAAGCAGACCCCTCTTTTCCTAGGTGATGTCATATCCAGAATCAGAAAGCAGACCCCTCTTTTCCTAGGTGATGTCATGTCCAGAATCAGAAAGCAGACCCCTCTTTTCCTAGGTGGTGTGATGTCCAGAATCAGAAAGCAGACCCCTGTTTTCCTATCAGAAAGCAGACCCCTCTTTTCCTAGGTGGTGTGATGTCCAGAATCAGAAAGCAGACCCCTCTTTTCCTAGGTAATTTCATGTCCAGAATCAGAAAGCAGACCCCTCTTTTCCTAGGTGATGTCATATCCAGAATCAGAAAGCAGACCCCTCTTTTCCTAGGTGGTGTGATGTCCAGAATCAGAAAGCAGACCCCTCTTTTCCTATCAGAAAGCAGACCCCTCTTTACCTATCAGAAAGCAGACCCCTCTTTTCCTAGGTGATGTCATATCCAGAATCAGAAAGCAGACCCCTCTTTTCCTAGGTAATTTTATGTCCAGAATCAGAAAGCAGACCCCTCTTTTCCTATCAGAAAGCGGACCCCTTTTTTCTTAGGTAATTAACTTTAGTATCTAGCAGTGCTAACGTTGGTGTTTATCAGCCTTTTGTTACCTTTCTTTTGCTTTCTCATCATACTGTTATCTTGACCAGTGCCCCTTAACCACTCAAGGACCAGAAGGATTTTTTTTATTTTTATTTTACTTTTTGCTATAATAAATATCCTGTCTGCATCATGTGACCAATCATTAACATCCTTTTCTTCTTTGTGCCACCAGAGCTTCGTCCTGTGAGCATGGACCCGCTATACCACTCTCCAAACTGGCAGCTCCCTGCCGCTACCGAGGAAGAAGACGCCACCTACTCCAACCTGAACTACACTCCTGAGCCCCTAACGACCTCCCTGTACGAGAGTGTGGGCTCTCGGGCAGAGATGGACGCCACGCCAAGTGAGTCTCGAGCAGATGAAGTAACGGATGAATACGCCGTCGTTTTCAAGATGAAGAAGGGGCTGAACACGGGGGTGCAGCAATCCAGGAAAGAGAAGGATTCGCAGACACAGAAACCCTCGGAAGAGCCTATCCTTCCACATAGGCCGGACGACCTTGAGGTATGAGGTTCAACTATTTTTGTCTAAAGGTGATTGTACAATCAGATTGCAAAGCATATGGTCATCTTAAAATGAACACGTGCTTTGCCAGAGGTTCACTTTAGTCCCCTTGCCCCATACTTTCCTTAACTCACCATTCCGCTCACTTACCCCCCTCCCCCTCAGTTCTGCTTACTTACCCCACCATTCTGCTCACTTGCCACCCCCCTCCCCTTGGTTCTGCTCACTTACCCCACCATTCTGCTCACTTGCCCTCCCCCCCTCAGTTCTGCTGACTTACCCCACCATTCTGCTCACTTACCCCACCATTCTGCTCACTGTCAGAATGTTTATACTGAAATAATAAAACAGTATTGTATTTATAAAATTATGCAAATCTTTGTTTTGGGAGACTTTACATTTTTCCACAAATACAATCAAGAAATTCAAGTTCATTTATCCGTGCTATTTTGAAGACAAGTGACACAAATGATATGCTCATGCACATGCGCCACTGTCATGGCGGCGCCCAGGAGAGATGAGGAAGAGGGGGGGGGATTAGTGGGGGGCATCTTTGTGGACCCCTGAATGCGTTCGTGGCAGAGCCTGCAGAGGAAGGAGGTGAGTGGTGTGTGTATTTGACCGACTTCACTGAGCATGTCCTGGAAGGCTATGTAAGAAAACACCAGGCTGCACTTACTCCCTCCAGTGGTGAAAACCAGGAAAGACCTCCTACTCCAGGAAGATAATACATAGATAAAAAATTATCTTCTTAGCTGATCCACACCGCAGGAAAGCTACCAAAAGTAGTTCCAGCTTTCACCCATCACGGCGGGCAAGTTGTGCCAACCTTCAGGTTTACAAAGGGTTTTATTAGAGAAAAACTCATACCTGGACCTGTAGAAGACTCTGCCAGTAACTTTTTGTGCCACAAATGTATTAGTACACCAAAGTCTGGATCTCAGAGCCCAGACCTCTGCAGAGAGACATTACAGGCAAACGTTGTTTCTTCTTACACGAGGCCCGGGTACCAACCATCTTAGGCCTTTGATATCAGCCCGAGGAATGGATCCGGTTATAGCTCCTAGGTCTCCGCAGCCAGACCATCAAAAAAGCATTTTTCTTCTTGGCACATATTGAACGTGACCAACCACCTTTAACACTGGCGAAAAAACTGAGGCACTCTTCATTTGGGAGAGGTTATATAGGGGAGGAACTCAATTTTAATTGGGTTTGCCAGTGTTTAATCACCTGTGGTGACTACATAACCCTGTGTCCCGTGATGTATGTTCAAGAAATATATATATTTAACTAAAAATACAGTGTAAAATTAATCGGGTATATTTTGTGATAATACTAATAAAAATGGATATACTTTTAAATATCAAAGATAAATGATGATGATATAGATAATCACTTTTCTACACAAGCTCTTATTACAAAATACCGCATTTCAATAATGTAATGATAACTTGTAAAGACTTGGGGCCAGATTCAGATACAATTACGTTGCTCCACGGCAGCGTAACGTATCTGATTTACGTTACCGCCGCAGGTTTACAGCGTAAGTGCCTGATTCTCAAAACTCTTACCTGTAAACTTGCGGCGGTGTAACGTAAATGCGCTCGGCGCAAGCCCGCCCAATTCAAATGGGGCGGGCACCATTTAAATTAGGCGCGTTCCCGCCTAAATTACCCGACGTGCATTGCGCTAAATGACGTCGCACGGACGTCATTTGTTTCGACGTTAACGTAAATGGCGTCCAGCGCTATTCACGGACGACTTACGCAAACGACGTGGTTTTTAAAATTTCGACGCGGGAATGACGGCCATACTTAACATGGCTTAGAACAACTAGGGCTCAGCCCTAATTTTACGCGGCATAACTGGACGGAAACGTCGTAAAGTTAGATCGACGGGCAGCGCGGACATTCGGGGATCGCCGTAACTAGTCATTTGCATATTCTACTCCGACCGCAATGGCCTTGCCACCTAGCGGCCGGCCTAGAATTGCATCCTTAAGATCCGACAGTGTAATTCAATTACACCTGTCGGATCTTAGGGCTAGCTATGCGTAACTGATTCTATGAATCAGTCGTATAGTTAGGACGGCCGTAACACAGAGATACGACGGCGTATCAGGAGATACGCCGTCGTATCTCTTTTGTGAATCTGGCCCTTGGTAACTTTTAGTGAATAGCTTTCCATGACTCCACGGACTTGTGTAAACAATTGGTGTTTACTTTAACACTGTGATTCCTTCTCAATACAAATAGACCTTCTAAGAGCCGGTTCACACTGGGGCGACTCGTCAGGCGACTCAGCCGCCTGACAAGTCGCGTCCCGTTCTATTCAATAGAACCGTTTTTAATAGGAGCGACGCAAGTCGCTCCGACTTAGAAAAAGGTTCTTGTACGACTTTGGGGGCCACTCGGGGCGACTTGCATTGACTTCAATACAGAAGTCATTTTGCAAGTCGCCTCTGAAGTCGTCTTCAGGACGCCTTGCCGAGTCGCCCCCGAAGTCGTGTTGCCCCAGTGTGAACCGGCTCTAACTTGCACTTTAAAATGCACAGACAAAATATGCTGGCTTGTAGGTTTCCCTGCCCCAAAGCACCCACCCCCCCATGTTGAGGGCATGCGGCCTGGTACGGTTTAGGAGGGGGGGGGAAAGCACTCGCTCCCCAAGGGCCTGGTATGCTCTTGGCGGAGGAACCCATGCCGTTTTTTTATTTTATTTAAGTTTTACTTTTTTTATTTGGTGTGGAGTTCCCCTTCAAGATTCATACCAGACGCAGTGTCTGGTATTGTCTGGGATCGAAGTCGGATCCCTGTTCAATGAAGTCGGACGCAAACCAATCAAAATACGCTTATTGCGATTATTTTTATTTATTTTTTTACCCAAAAAATATGAAGTAGAATACATTATGGCCTAAACTAATAAAGAACATTTTTTTTTTTTGAGGGAGGGGGATATTTATTATAGCAAAAAGTAAACTATATATATATATATATATATATATATATATATATATATATATATATATATATATATATATATATATATATATATATAATTTTTTTTTTAATTGTCGCTCTTTTTTTTTGTTTATATTGCAAAAGATAAAAACCGCAGAGGTGATCAAATACCACCAAAAGAAAGCTCTATTTGTGGTGGAAAAAACGTTCATCAATTATGTTTGGGTACACGACCGCGCAATTGTCAGTTAAAGCGACGCAGTGCCGTATCCCAGAAAGTGGCCTGGTTGTTAACCTCTTCCTGCCCGGCGTATAGTCATACGACGTCTGCAGGAACCTTTCGTCCCATATGACGTCTGGGGATTCCCTGCAGTGAGGAGAGCACGTGAGCACTCGCCGCATCACTGGGGACCCGATGCGCATGTCCGGCAGCTGCGATTGCTCGTCACAGGGCAGGGACGTGGATCTGTGTGTGTAAACACAGAGATCCACGTCCTGTCAGGGAGAGGGGACCGATGGTGTGTCCCTTGTACATAGGGACACTGATTGGTCACCTACCCCAGTCAGTCTCCTCCCCCCACAGTAAGAATCACTCCCTAGGGAACACATTAACCTCTTGATCGCCCCCTAGTGTTAACTCCTTCCCTGCCAGTCTCTCTACAGGAGAGTCAGGACGTTCTCTACGTTGCAGATAGAGAAAGTAGCTGTGTGTTAGAGGGCGTCCTGACTCTCCTGTAGTCCAAGGGAGGGGGCCGAGCACGACACTCCACACCAGGGAGAAAGCCTCGCATTACTGTGTGGAGTTACAGACAGAAGAACAGGAAGTGAGGATTTCTCATAAGAAATAAGGACATTTAAAAGCAAAATGGAAGGATGAGGTAAGTGAAGGAGGACTGCACTAAGGTAAAGGAAGCTATTTAGGAAAATAAAATTGTACCTTTACAAGCCCTTTAAGTGGCTAAAAAAAATGTTCTTCTCCTGTCCAGGACTACATGTCCCATGAGGCATTGCTCCTTACACATTCACAAATTCTCAGGCACTTACTGACCTGTATGTACGGTGTACTGAGATTTTTACATACTGTCCCTGGTTTTATTGAGCCTGGCAACCCTGATGGGGCCCCCTAGAGGCATGGGGCCCTCGGGCAGTGCCCGGGAGTCCCAATGGTCAGTCCGCCCCTGGCAGTATAATGTTGCTTAGTACCACTAAACCTGGCCTGGTCTGTGATTTATGTCGGTTTGTCCCCCTAGTTTTGGTAGACGGCCATTAAACTAATGAAAGTTTCTTTGTCCTGCAGATTGAAGCGATGTACTCCAAAGTGAACAAGAAGAAGAAGACGGTTAGAGATGACCCCCGCGTCTCTCCAAACCCGGCCTTTGAACCGCCCCCGCCAATGAAGATGGCCGCAGTGAATGAAATCGCCCAGGGCTCTCTAAACGCAGTTTTGGAAAGCCCCCCACTGCCGGCGCACCCACCCCCGCACCCCGAAGAGAATTTATACGAGAGTATATGTGAGATGAGCAGCCATGCTTTGTAGCCACCACTGAGAGTTTTCGTGACTGACACTAGGGGATAGATGTATGTCATTTTTTGATTTTTTTTTTACTAGTAATGGCGGTGATCTGCGATTCTTCTTTCTTTTTTTTTTTAAGCAGTGCTGCGCCATTGCAGTGGGCAATATCGGACATATTTTTGTGATCATTGACATTTATACAGCGATCAGAGCTATAAAAATGCACCATTACTGTGTAAATGTCACTGGCAGGGAAGGGGTTAACGCTAGGGGGCGATCAAGGGGTTAAATATGTTCCCTCGTTAGTGTTTGTAACTGTATGGGCATGTGACTGATTAGGAGAGGAGGCATGTTGTAGGAACAAACAATATGTCTCCTCTCCTCTGACAGCACAGGGATTTGTGTGTTTACACACACAAAGGCCGTGCTGGCTCTCTTGCACGTGATCGCGAGTGACCGTCGGTAGCGATTACACCATGCATATCGGGCCTCCGGACGGCTCTGAAATGGAACAACGTACCCATACGTTGTTTTGCGCAACCCTGCCATTCTGCCTATGTATATCGGCAAGTGGTTAAAGCTGAATTCAAGGCTGTTAAAAAAAATACACCATAAAGTGCTGATAGTTCATTAAAAGTGAAAAAAAATTGTTTTTAAATGCAGCAACTGGCACAATGCTGAAAGCCTTGGCCCAGATTCTCAAAGGCGTTACGACGGAGCAACACCATTTGCGCCGTCGTAACTCCTCATCTGGCCCCGGGTATCTATGCGACTGATTCTTAGAACCCATAAACAAAATTGCATTTTAGATCTGACAGCGTAAGAGCCTTACGCCTGTCAGATCTAAAATGCAATTTTGTTTCCCGCCGCTAGGTGTCGTGGACGTCGTTTTCCCCGTCGCTTATGTAAATTAGCAAATTACGGCGATTCCCGAACGTACGTGCGCTCGACGCAGAGAATTTACGTCGTTTCCGTAGCCATTCCGACACGTAACGTTGCCCCTGCTATTATGAGGGGCAACCAATGTTAAGTATGGCCGTCGTTCCCGCGTCGAAATTTAAAAAAATTACGTCGTTTGCGTAAGACGTCCGTGAATGGCGCTGGATGACATTTACGTTAACGTCTAAGCAAATGACGTCGGTGCGACGTCATTTAGCGCAATGCACGTCGGGTAATTTACGGGAGCGCACCTAATTTAAATGGTGCCCGCCCCATTTGAATTGGGCAGGCTTGCGCCGAGCGATTTAACGATACACCGCCGCAAGTTTACAGGTAAGTGTTCTGAGAATCAGGCTGTAAACCTGCGGCGGTGTAACGTAAATCACATACGTTACGCTGCCCAGGAGCAACGTAAATGTATGAGAATCTGGCCCCTTGTTTTTTGCGGACGAAATTTCAGTGCATCACTAGTGCAGACAAAGGGAGAGCAGATGGATGACATAGCGGTATACCCCTGCTCCTTCACTGTCCAATCATAGGCTGTGGACAGGGAGTTGACCTGGCTGTATTGCTTAACCCCTTCCCATGTCTATATGTGGCAGTGGGCTTTATGGCTATATATATATATATACACACATACACATAACTGGCTTCCCTGGGAGTGTGCTTAATTGGTGTTTCCAGCATTATGACTGCGCTGTCACCAATAGCTCCACGGTCACTGTGTATGATTGGGAGGCTGTGGGACAGACTCCTGATCATGTGATTGCTGTGACAGCCGATCACATGGTCAGGAAGCATTATGCTCAGACTGTCATCAATAGCTCCCAGGTCACTGTACAATTGGGAGCCTGTGGGACAGACTTCTGATCATGTGATTGCTGTGACAGCCAATCACAAAGATCACATGGTCAGGAAGCATTATGCTCAGACTGTCATCAATAGCTCCCAGGTCACTGTGTACAATTGGGAGCCTGTGGGACAGACTCCTGATCATGCGATTGCTGTGACAGCCAATCACAGAGATCACATGGTCAGAAGGCCCATGTAATGAACTCGTAAAAATCCAGCTCCCGCTGGCTGGAAGGGGTTAATTTCATTGTTTAAATCTCAAAGCTGGCTGCAGAGAATTGCAAACTCTTTGGCAGGTAAAACGGCTGCCCTATATAGATTTAAACTGCTTATTTATCTGCATGCCTGGAATTCAGCTTTAAACTGTGGCGCGTCTTAGGGCACGTTCACACTTCACACTCTGAAGAGCGATCTGCGTTTTTTTATAAGGGCATTTGACAGGTGGTGAGAAGACCTCCCCACCACCTGCTTTAACCCCTTGAACACCACAGTAGCGCACCGCAACCGCATGCATGGCGTGCAGGTACGCTGTGTTTGCAGAGCAGCCTATTTCGCTTTAATGGGTCACGCTCGGCAGCCGCAATGCATGCTGAAAGTTTCAGGGGGTATAATTCCTTCCGCGGCTACACCATGTGCCCACTGCCTCTGCAGCTAAATGGGGGGGGGGGGGGGGGGTAAAAGCACGTCTCAACCGTGGGGTTTTATTGACTTTCAACTGCTAATGTGGACAAACCTTTAGGCCTCTGTTATTGGTGACAGATACCCAAAGGGGTGTGGTTAGAGCTGGGCGATTTTGGCCCCCAAAAAAACTCTATTCACGATTCGAATCGAGTTCTTTTTTTTTTTTTTTCTCTGACGGGCACCGCGCCGGTCCTAAGGAGCTGCGGGCAGGAGTTTTTAGGTGAGGACGCGGCTTCGGCCTAGTCCGCGGCCTTTTCCCCGTATCGCGGCGAGCTGCGGGCAGGAGGATTTTTTAGGCGAGGCCGCGGCTTCGGCTTAGTCCGCCGCGATCCTGGGAAAAGGCCGCGGACTAGGCTGAAGCCGCAATCCTGGGAAGAGGCCGTGGCTTTGGCCTAGTCTTCGGAGCACCGGTCCTATGGAATTCGACCTCCCAACTTGATTCAAATCGATTTTTTTTCCCCAGGTGTGGTTATATCATTTACATTACACATAGCTTTATATACAGGGGGGGATAATTGTTTTACATTTTTATAGATACATGTGTAAATGTTATAGGACGTTGTCAACACTGAACATTTCTGAGATAAAGTTCTGGTCTCTGGGGAAACATTTCTCCAACGCACGGCCGACTTCCCTCTAATAATCACTCGGTATGTAGCCTGAAGACTGATTAGAGATGTGTTCTGGACTGTAATACAGATATAAATCTCCCGTCAGCTTTTAGCCAGACACATGCTGCAATCTGCATGCACTTTACTGCAAAATGCATCCTTCGTATACATTTGCAAGAAAAAGTATGTGAACCCTGTTGGAATGATATGGACCCCACAGGAGGAGGATCGGGGTTGCTCTGTAGGGACCCCACAGGAGGAGGATCAGGGTTGCTCTGTAGGGACCCCACGGGAGGAGGATCGGGGTTGCTCTGTAGGGACCTCACTGGAGGAGGATCGGGGTTGCTCTGTAGGGACCCCACTTGAGGAGGATTGGGGTTGCTCTGTAGGGACCCCACGGGAGGAGGATCGGGGTTGCTCTGTAGGGACCTCACTGGAGGAGGATCGTGGTTGCTCTGTAGGGACCCCACTTGAGGAGGATTGGGGTTGCTCTGTAGGAACTCCACTGGAGGAGGATCGGGGTTGCTTTGTAGGGACCCCACGGGAGGAGGATCAGGGTTGCTCTGTAGGGACCCCACGGGAGGAGGATCGGGGTTGCTCTGTAGGGACCCCACTGGAGGAGGATCGGGGTTTCCTTGTAGGTACCCCACAAGAGGAGGATCAGGGTTGCTCTGTGGAGACCCCATGGGAAGAGGATCGGGGTTGCTCTGTAGGGACCCCACGGGAGGAGGATCGGGGTTGCTCTGTAGGGACCCCACGGGAAGAGGATCGGGGTTGCTCTGTAGGGACCCCACGGGAGGAGGATCGGGGTTGCTCTGTGCATAACCATTACACAGAGTAGGTAAGTATAACATGTTTGTTATCTAAAAATAAAAATGCATTTAGAATGACTTTAAATTGATTGTGAGGGTGAGATTGTAGGGTGACCCTTACACACTGACTCAAGACTTGGGAATGGCAAACGATTATCTGAGATATAAATACATTGTTCATTTACACTGCCTGTGACTCTATATATAGACTGGCTGTATGTTATGGAGATAAACTTATTTTATAACGCCGTATGAGTCACGCTTATTGTTATTACACCAGCCTTGCATGAATACACTATATTGTCAAAAGTATTGGGACGCCTTTCTTTACACACACATGATCTTTTATGGCATCCCAGTCTTATTCCATAGGGATTTCCCTTCTAAATGTTTTTTTTCTTTGTTTGAATTTCTCATTTCCTGTTCCTCCTCAGTAAGCTTGGCCTCATCATCCGAGCCGTTCTCGCTGGGGGTTAGTCAGCGTGCTCGCCCCCTCCCTTGGGACGACATCCCTGCGGGGAGACACTGTGAGCGTTTCAAGGGAGGGGGCGAGCACGCTGACTAACCCCCAGCCAGAACGGCTCAGATGATGGGGGTAAGCTTACCGAGGAGGAACAGGAAGTGAGAAATTCAGACATAGAAAACATTTAGAAGGGAAATGGAAGGAAAAGGTAAGTGAACCGACAATGCACAAGCTTAACCACTTGACAACTGGGCACTTAAACACCCTTAATAACCAGACCAATTTTCAGCTTTCGGTGCTCTCACATTTTGAATGACAATAACTCAGTCATACAACACTGTAACCAAATGAAATTTTTGTCCTTTTTTTCCCACAAATAGAGCTTTCTTTTGGTGGTATTTGATCACCTCTGCGGTTTTTATTTTTTTCCGCTAATAATGAAAAAAGAACGAAAATTTTGTAAAAAAATGAATTTTTTTTCATTTCTATTATAAAATGTTGCAAAAAATGAATTTTTCTTCATAAATTTGGCCTAAAATGTATACTGCTACATATCTTTGGTTAAAAAAAAAAAAAAATTGGGTTATTATTTAGTCTGGGTGAAAGTTATAGGGTCTACAAGCTATGGTACCAATTACTGAAAATTTATCAATTTGATCACATCTGAAGTACTGACGGCCTTTCTCATTTCTTGAGACCCTAACATGCCAGAAAAGTACAAATACCCCCTAAATGACCCCTTTTTGGAAAGAAGACATTCCAAGGTATTTAGAAAGAGGCATGGTGAGTTTTTTGAAGTTGTAATTTTTTCCCACAATTCTTTGCAAAATCAAGGTTTTTTTTTTTTTTTTTTTTTTTTTCCACAAAAGTTTCATATTAGCAGGTTATTTCTCGCACACAGCATATTCATACCACAAAATACACCCCAAAACACATTCTGCTATTCCTCCCGAGTATGGCGATACCACATGTGTGAGACTTTTACACAGCGTGGCCACATACAGAGGCCCAACATGCAGGGAGCACCTTCAGGCGTTCTGGAGCACCCAGACCAGTTCTGACATTTCTCTCCTACATGTAAAAATCATCATTTATTTGCTAGAAAATTACATAGAACCCCAAAACATTATATATGCTTTTTTAGCAAAGACCCTAGAGAATACAATGGCGGTCGTTGCAACTTTTTATCGCGCATGGTATTTGCACAGCAATTTTTCGAACGCATTTTTTTGGGAAATAAAACAGTTTTGTGCTTTTTAAAAAAAAAAACATTAAAGTTAGCCCAATGTTTTTGCATAATATGAAAGATGAAGTTACGCCGAGTAAATAGATACCCAACATGTCACCCTTCAATATTGCACACGCTTGTGGAATGGCGCCAAACTTCGCTACTTAAAAATCCCCATAGGCGACGTTTTAAATGTTTTTACTGGTTACATGTTTTTAGTTACAGAGGAGGTCTGGGGCCAAAATGATTGCTCTCGCTCTAACGTTCGCAGCGATACCCCACATGTGTGGTTTGAACACCGTTTTCATATGTGGGCGGGACTTACGTACACATTCGCTTCTGTATACGAGCACGCGGGAACAGGGGCGCTTTAAATATTTATTTTTTATTTTTATTGTTCATTTTACTTTATTTATTTTAGTTTGACACGTTTTTCCCCAAAAATAAATGTTTTGATCATTTTTATTCCAATTACAAGGAATGGAAACATCCCTTGTAATAGGAATATAGCATGACAGGTCCTCTTTACAGTGAGATGTGGGGTCAATAAGACCCCACATCTCACCTCTAGGCTGGGAAGCCTGAAAAAAAACAAAAAAAAAAAAAATGATCCTGGCTTCGATCGCAGCGGTGAGTCAGAAGAAGCACCGGAGGGCGAAGGGAGTGGGGACGTCCACTTTTGCCTCCCGTAAGAACGATCAAGAGGCGGAACAGCCGCCATGATCGTTCTTATGGTGTAGAGAATCGCCGGCTGAAAAAAATGATATCTGAATGATGCCTGTAGCTGCAGGCATCATTTAGATATCCCTGCACAAAGTCAAGGACCTCATATGACGTGGGCGGGAAGTGGTTAAAACACATTTTTTTCCCCAGAGTATTTTCTGGGTATTGCAGAGTATTGGCCGGGGTATTGCAAAGTATTGGCCGGGGTATTGCAAAGTATTGGCCGGGGTATTGCAAAGTATTGGCCGGGGTATTGCAAAGTATTGGCCGGGGTATTGCAAAGTATTGGTGCGGGGGTATTGCAAAGTATTGGTGCGGGGGTATTGCAGAGTATTGTGTGGGGGGTATTGCAGAGTATTGTGTGGGGGGTATTGCAGAGTATTGTGTGGGGGGTATTGCAGAGTATTGTGTGGGGGGTATTGCAGAGTATTGTGTGGGGGGTATTGCAGAGTATTGTGTGGGGGGTATTGCAGAGTATTGTGTGGGGGGTATTGCAGAGTATTGTGTGGGGGGTATTGCAGAGTATTGTGTGGGGGGTATTGCAGAGTATTGTGTGGGGGGTATTGCAGAGTATTGTGTGGGGGGTATTGCAGAGTATTGTGTGGGGGGTATTGCAGAGTATTGTGTGGAGGGTATTGCAGAGTATGGTGCGGAGGGTATTGCAGAGTATGGTGCGGGGGTATTGCAGAGTATTGTGCGGGAGGTATTGCAGAGTATTGGTGCGGGGGTATTGCAAAGTATTGTGTGGGGGGTATTGCAGAGTATTGCGCGGGGGGTATTGCGCGGGGGGTATTGCAGAGTATTGCGCGGGGGGTATTGCGCGGGGGGTATTGCGCGGGGGGTATTGCAGAGTATTGCGCGGGGGGTATTGCAGAGTATTGCGCGGGGGGTATTGCAGAGTATTGCGCGGGGGGTATTGCAGAGTATTGCGCGGGGGTACTGCAGAGTATTGCGCGGGGGTACTGCAGAGTATTGCGCAAGGGGTACTGCAGAGTATTGCGCGGGGGCATTGCAGAGTATTGCGCGGGGGCATTGCAGAGTATTGCGCGGGGGCATTGCAGAGTATTGCGCGGGGGCATTGCAGAGTATGGCGCGGGGGCATTGCAGAGTATGGCGCGGGGTTTTTGCAGAGTATGGCGCGGGGTTTTTTGCAGAGTATGGCGCGGGGTTTTTGCAGAGTATGGCGCGGGGTTTTTGCAGAGTATGGCGCGGGGTTTTTGCAGAGTATGGCGCGGGGTTTTTGCAGAGTATGGCGCGGGGTTTTTGCAGAGTATGGCGCGGGGTTTTTGCAGAGTATGGCGCGGGGTTTTTGCAGAGTATGGCGCGGGGTTTTTGCAGAGTATGGCGCGGGGTTTTTGCAGAGTATGGCGTGGGGTTTTTGCAGAGTATGGCGTGGGGTTTTTGCAGAGTATGGCGCGGGGTTTTTGCAGAGTATGGCGCGGGGTTTTTGCAGAGTATCGCGCGGGGGGTATTGCAGATTATCGCGCGGGGGGTATTGCAGAGGTTAATGCAGAGTATTGCACAGGGAAGGCAGAGTATTGCAGGGGTTAATGCAGAGTATTGCACAGGGAAGGAAGAGTATTGCAGGGGTTAATGCAGAGTATTGCACAGGGAAGCCAGAGTATTGCAGGGGTTAATGCAGAGTATTGCACAGGGAAGCCAGAGTATTGCAGGGGTTAATGCAGAGTATTGCACAGGGAAGCCAGAGTATTGCAGGGGTTAATGCAGGGATGGATGGATCTGTGACTGCAATAGTCACAGATCCATCCACAGCGCTGCTGACACCCCGCGCTCCCCCCTCTCACACTGTATCGATCGGTACAGCGAGAGGAGAGAGGAACCGGCGTCATCAAATGACGCCGGTTTGTTTACCTGTGATCGCGCCGTCATTGGACGGCGCGATCACATGGTAAAAGACCGCGGTTGTCGGTCAATTACCGAGATCTGTGTAGTGCCGGGTCTCATAGACCCGGCGCGCACAGAATTTTCAGTGTGCGCGCCCGAGGCGGCGCGCATTACTGCTTCTGGTGGGCGCCGTTAAATAACGGCGACCCCCAGTTAAGCAACCACCTTGCCGCCGTTATATGACGGCGGCTGGTGGTTAAGTGGTTAAAGGAACCGATTTAGAAAATAAAAAACAAATCTTCACAACCCCTTTAAGGCATTACTTCTGCTTGAAAAAGGGGGTCCAGTGAAGAAATGGGCTCCCCCAAAAACAAAGAACGTTCTCTAATACTGTTCTAACTGTGCAAGCTCACCTATGCATGGTCCACTGAATACATCAGCCAGACACCAAGACCTCCTCCTCCATCATCATCATTGCCATCGCCACCATCCTCACCATCGCCACCATCCTCACCATCGCCACCATCATCACCATCGCCACCGCCATCCATCATCACCACCATCATCGCCACCACCTCCATCATCATCGCCACCACCACCATCATCGCCACCACCATCATCATCATCGCCACCACCATCATCATCATCGCCACCGCCATCCATCATCACCACCATCATCGCCACCACCTCCATCATCATCGCCGCCGCCACCACCATCATCGCCGCCGCCGCCACCACCATCATCGCCGCCACCACAAGGGAAGAAGAAAAACTAATCTTATTCCTTGCTTCGGCATTCCCCACTTCTCTCTCATGCTCCAAGTTGTGGGCAGGCCTTGGATGACCTTTTGTACAATGCGGGACTAAAGGTCCTGATGGATATCGGGGAACTGGAGAAAGTGCAGAGAAGGGCAACCAAACTGATAAGAGGCATGGAGGAGCTCAGCTATGAGGAAAGATTAGAAGAACTAAATCTATTCACTCTTGAGAAGAGGAGAATTAGGGGGGATATGATCAACATGTACAAATATATAAGAGGTCCATACAGTGTACTTGGTGTTGAGTTATTCACTTTACGGTCATCACTGAGGACAAGGGGGCACTCTTTACGTCTAGAGGAAAAGAGATTTCACCTCCAAATACGGAAAGGTTTTTTCACAGTAAGAGCTGTGAAAATGTGGAACAGACTCCCTCCAGAGGTGGTTCTGGCCAGCTCAGTAGATTGCTTTAAAGCGGAGTTCCACCCAAAAGTGGAACTTCTTGATCGTTGTACTCCTCACCCCTTCGGTGCCACATTTGGCACCTTTCAGATGGGGGGTTGTCCTGGGCCGGGTGTACACAGTAGGGGGGGGTGACATGATTCCGGGTGCAAGAAGGGGGTGTGTCAGTGTATTGTGGTGGATAGATGAGGGGGTGTATATAATAGGGAGGGGGGTGTCAGTGTATTGTGGGGGTGTCAGAGGGTGTGGGGGTGGTGTACACAGTGGGGGGAGGGGGGTGACATTCCAGGTGTAAGAAGGGGGTGTGTCAGTGTATTGGGGGGATAGGAGATGAGGGGTGTATATAATAGGGAGGGGGTGTCAGTGTATTGGGGGGATGTGGGGGTGTCAGAGGCTGTGTATATAATGGGGGGATGTACACAGTGTGGGGGGGGTGACATTCCAGGTGTAAGAAGGGGGTGTGTCAGTGTATTGTGGTGGATAGGAGATGAGGGGGTGTATATAATAGGGAGAGGGGTGTCAGTGTATTGGGGGGATGTGGGGGTGTCAGAGGGTGTGTATATAATGGGGGGGATGTACACAGTGGGGGGGGTGACATTCCAGGTGTAAGAAAGGGGTGTGTCTTTCACAGGTATGCTGTCCCCACTTCTGGGAGCCTCAGCTGTGTGTATTGACGTCACTTGCGCATGCGCAGTAGGGTTTCTGGCGTAAAGCCGTATGGCTACACTGCCGGGTTCCCTTACCCGCAATGTCGGCGGCACCCGATAGCTGATGGAATAAATATAACAAAATTACATTAAAATTTTTAAAAATAAAATAACAAATACAATAAAAAACAGGAAGCAGCAGAAATGTAGTGATGTTTTTATTATTACTATTATATCAAACAGAAGAAGCGGCAGAGAAGGGAAATGATCAGCCTGTCCCCTGTGCTCCTGGTTAGTGGAGGTGTAGGACAGGCCCATACTTGGTACAATGTGATCGCACAGTGTGTGGGGGGGGGGGGGGCACGTCGTACAATCACATGGGGATCACTGGGATTTCCAGGCCCTCCCCTGAGCAGACTGCAACACTCGGCTTCCATTTTCCGGCGGGTCACACCCCCCTCTCTCTCTCTCCGCGGACAGGATGGGGTTAAGTGATTTCCCCGGGGAGAGGGGGGGCCGTCACGCCCCCCTCTCCCCTCTGGCACGTGACCCGGCCGCTGAACAACAACACGCGGCGGCCAATGGGGGGACGAGGCACTGGCCACGTGCCAGAGCGCGAGGAGGGGGGGGCGGGCTCGTGTTGATGTCTGGCCTCGGCCAATCGGAGAAAGGCGTCCGCGCTCTAGCCGAAGGTGGGCGGCGCCGTGTGCGGGGAGAAGGCGGCGGTGTGGGCGGGGTCTCCGGTGCGCGCTCTCCGCTACTCGGTTTTTTTTTTCATCTCCTCAGGAAGATGGCGGCGGTGAGCGGTGAGGCGGCCGGGAGTCTGCACCGCATGGAGGAGCCGCTAGGGGGCCGAGACACCGAGGTACCGGGGAGAGCGGAATACACCCGGGGAACGCCTCCTTCCACCGCAACACCCGGAATGTCACACCCCCCTCCTAATACTGTGTACACCCGGCCCGGGACACACCCCCCCTAATTACACCCGGGATATCTCCCCTCCCCCAATACACTGACACCCCACCCCCTTCTGACACCCGGAATATCAGCCACCCACCCCCTTCTCCTCCTTATACTGTGTACACCCGGCCCGGGACACACCCCCCCTAATTATATACATCTCCCCCGACCCGGGACACACCCCCTTCTTACACCCGGAATGTCACACACACCCCCCTCCTTATTTTGTGTACACCCGGCCCGGGACATGTCCCCTCCCCCCACTACACTGACACCCCACCACCGAGACACACCCCCTTCTGACACCCGGATTGTCACCCACCCCCTTCCTCCTAATACTGTGTACACCCCCCCTCATTATATACATCTCCGGCCCGGGACACATCCCCCCCTAATTACACCCAGAATGTCACACACCCCCCCTCCTCCCAGTACTGTGTACACCTGGCATGGGACACACCCCCCCCCCGTACTCTGACACACCCCCTTCTGACACCCGGAATGTCACCCCCCCTACTGTGTGTACACTCGACCTGGGATCCCCCCCCCCCTTATTACATACATCTCCCTCCCCCAATACACTGACACCCCACCACCGATACACACCCCCTTCTTACACCCGGCATGTCACACACACCCCCTCCTAATACTGTGTACACCCGGCCAGGGACACCCCCCCCCCCCATTATATACATCTCCCCCGGTCGGGACACCCCCCCCCCCCCCTAATTACACCCGGCATGTCACACACACCCCCCTCCCCCTCCTAATACTGTGTACACCCGGCCAGGGACACCCCCCCCCCCCATTATATACATCTCCCCCGGTCGGGACACCCCCCCCCCCCCTAATTACACCCGGAATGTCACACACACCCCCCTCCTATTACTGTGTACACCCGGCCCGGGACCCCCCCCCCCTCATTATATACATCTCCCCCGGCCCGGGACACCCCCCCCTAATTACACCCGGAATGTCACACACACCCCCCTCCCCCTCCTAATACTGTGTACACCTGGCATGGGACACCCCCCCCCGTACACTGACACACCCCCTTCTGACACCCGGAATGTCACCCCCCCTACTGTGTGTACACTCGACCCGGGACCCCCCCCCCCCTTATTACATACATCTCCCCCCAACACACTGACACCCCACCACCGAGACACACCCCCTTCTTACACCCGGCATGTCACACACACCCCCTCCTAATACTGTGTACACCCGGCCAGGGACACCCCCCCCCCCCCATTATATACATCTCCCCCGGTCGGGACCCCCCCCCCCCCCCCCTAATTACACCCGGCATGTCACACACACCCCCCTCCCCCTCCTAATACTGTGTACACCCGGCCAGGGACACCCCCCCCCCCATTATATACATCTCCCCCGGTCGGGACACCCCCCCCCCCCTAATTACACCCGGAATGTCACACACACCCCCCTCCTATTACTGTGTACACCCGGCCCGGGCCCCCCCCCCCCTCATTATATACATCTCCCCCGGCCCGGGCCCCCCCCCCCTAATTACACCCGGAATGTCACACACACCCCCCTCCCCCTCCTAATACTGTGTACACCTGGCATGGGACACCCCCCCCCGTACACTGACACACCCCCTTCTGACACCCGGAATGTCACCCCCCCTACTGTGTGTACACTCGACCTGGGATCCCCCTTATTACATACATCTTCCCTCCCCCCAATACACTGACACCCCACCACCGATACACACCCCCTTCTTACACCCGGCATGTCACACACACCCCCTCCTAATACTGTGTACACCCGGCCAGGGACACCCCCCCCCCCCATTATATACATCTCCCCGGTCGGGACACCCCCCCCCCCCTAATTACACCCGGCATGTCACACACACCCCCCTCCCCCTCCTAATACTGTGTACACCCGGCCAGGGACCCCCCCCCCCCCCATTATATACATCTCCCCCGGTCGGGACCCCCCCCCCCCCCCTAATTACACCCGGAATGTCACACACACCCCCCTCCTATTACTGTGTACACCCGGCCCGGGACACCCCCCCCCTCATTATATACATCTCCCCCGGCCCGGGACCCCCCCCCCCCTAATTACACCCGGAATGTCACACACACCCCCCTCCCCCTCCTAATACTGTGTACACCTGGCATGGGACACCCCCCCCCGTACACTGACACACCCCCTTCTGACACCCGGAATGTCCCCCCCCCTACTGTGTGTACACTCGACCCGGGACCCCCCCCCCCCTTATTACATACATCTCCCCCCAACACACTGACACCCCACCACCGAGACACACCCCCTTCTTACACCCGGCATGTCACACACACCCCCTCCTAATACTGTGTACACCCGGCCAGGGACACCCCCCCCCCCCCATTATATACATCTCCCCCGGTCGGGACACCCCCCCCCCCCCCCTAATTACACCCGGCATGTCACACACACCCCCCTCCCCCTCCTAATACTGTGTACACCCGGCCAGGGACACCCCCCCCCCCATTATATACATCTCCCCCGGTCGGGACACCCCCCCCCCCCTAATTACACCCGGAATGTCACACACACCCCCCTCCTATTACTGTGTACACCCGGCCCGGGACACCCCCCCCCTCATTATATACATCTCCCCCGGCCCGGGACACCCCCCCCTAATTACACCCGGAATGTCACACACACCCCCCTCCCCCTCCTAATACTGTGTACACCTGGCATGGGCCCCCCCCCCCCGTACACTGACACACCCCCTTCTGACACCCGGAATGTCACCCCCCCTACTGTGTGTACACTCGACCCGGGACACCCCCCCCCCTTATTACATACATCTCCCCCCAACACACTGACACCCCACCACCGAGACACACCCCCTTCTTACACCCGGCATGTCACACACACCCCCCTCCTAATACTGTGTACACCCGGCCCGGGACACCCCCCCAATACACTGACACACCCCCTTCTGACACCCAGAATGTCCCCCCCCCCTACTGTGTGTACATCCAACCCAGGACACCCCCCCTTATTATATACATCTCCCCTCCCCCCAATACACTGACACCCCGCCACCGAGACACACCCCCTGCTTACACCTGGAATGTCACACACACCCCCTCCTAATACTGTGTACACCCAACCCAGGACACCCCCCCAATACACTGACCCCCCCAGAATGTCACCCCCCCTACTGTGTGTACATCCAACCCAGGACACCCCCCCCCTTATTATATACATCTCCCCTCCCCCCAATACACTGACACCCCACCACCAAGACACACCCCCTTCTTACACCTGGAATGTCACACACACCCCCCCTCCTAATACTGTGTACACCCAGCCCGGGACACCCCCCCCCCCCCCCATTATATAAATCTCCCCCGGCCCGGGACACACCCCCTTCTGACACCCTGAATGTCACACCCCCCCCCCCCTACTTCTCCTAATACTGTGTACACCCGGCCCGGGATACACCCCCCCCCTCATTATATAAATCTCCCCCGGCCCGGGACACACCCCCTTCTGACACCCTGAATGTCACCCCCCCCCCCCCCCCTACTTCTCCTAATACTGTGTACACCCGGCCCGGGATACACCCCCCCCCCCATTATATAAATCTCCCCCGGCCCGGGACACACCCCCTTCTGACACCCTGAATGTCACACACCCCCCCCCCCCTACTTCTCCTAATACTGTGTACACCCGGCCCGGGATACACCCCCCCCCCTCATTATATAAATCTCCCCCGGCCCGGGACACACCCCCTTCTGACACCCTGAATGTCACACACACCCCCCCTCCTCCTAATACTGTGTACACCCGGCCCGGGACACCCCCCCTCTATTTAATACATCTCCTCCGACCCGGGACACACCCCCTAATTACACCCGGAATGTCACACACACCCCCCTCCCAATACTGTGTACACCTGGCCCGGGACCCCCCCCCCCCCTCATTATATACATCTCCCCCGGCCCGGGACACACCCCCCCTAATTACACCCGGAATGTCACCCCCCCCCCCCCCCCCCCAGTACTGTGTACACCTGGCATGGGACACCCCCCCCCCCCCGTACACTGACACACCCCCTTCTGACACCCGGAATGTCACCCCCCCCCTGCTGTGTGTACACTCGACCCGGGACACCCCCCCCCTTATTACATACATCTCCCCTCCCCCACATACTGACACACCCTGAATGTCTCCCTCTCTATTTTATAGACACCCTTTTGAACAATGCCCAATCCTCCTCCCAATACAACCCCCCCCCGGACTTACCAACACCCCCCTACCCCCCTCAATAGTCACCATTGCAACACCCCCCACAGACTAACACACCCCCTTCCCTCCAGATAACTACCCATCAACCCCCAATCACCCACACAGACTGACATCCTCCACTAATCCCCCCCCCCACAAAAACACCAACACGCCCCCTGTACACACTGATATCCATCCACAACCCCTCCCCCCTGACCTATCATGGCCCCCCTCCCCAATGGTGACCCTTCCAACAACCGCCCCCCATACCGACACCCCCTTTTCATGATTACACACTGACACCCCCTCACCCCCCCTTCTTCATCATCATCACACACTGACACCTCCCCATCCCCCTTCTTCATCACACACTGACACCCCCTCACCCCCCTTCTTCATCACACACTGACACCTCCCCACCCCCCTTCTTCATCACACACTGACACCCCCTCACCCCCCTTCTTCATCACACACTGACACCTCCTCACCCCCCTTCTTCATCACACACTGACACCCCCTCACCCCCCTACTTCATCTTCACACACTGACACCCCCTCACCCTCCTTCTTCATCACACACTGACACCCCCTCACCCCCCTACTTCATCACACACTGACACCTCCTCACCCCCCTTCTTCATCACACACTGACACCCCCTCACCCCCCTACTTCATCTTCACACACTGACACCCCCTCACCCTCCTTCTTCATCACACACTGACACCCCCTCACCCCCCTACTTCATCACACACTGACACCTCCTCACCCCCCTTCTTCATCACACACTGACACCTCCCCACCCCCCTTCTTCATCACACACTGACGCCTCCTCATCCCCCTTCTTCATCACACACTGACACCTCCCCATCCCCCTTCTTCATCACACACTGACACCCCCTCACCCCCCTTCTTCATCATCACCACACACTGACACCTCCTCACCCCCTTCTTCATCACACACTGACACCACCTCACCCCCCTTCTTCATCACACACTGACACCCCCTCACCCCCCTTCTTCATCACACACTGACACCTCCCCACCCCCCTTCTTCATCACACACTGACGCCTCCTCATCCCCCTTCTTCATCACACACTGACACCTCCCCATCCCCCTTCTTCATCACACACTGACACCCCCTCACCCCCCTTCTTCATCATCACCACACACTGACACCTCCTCACCCCCCTTCTTCATCACACACTGACACCACCTCACCCCCCTTCTTCATCACACACTGACACCTCCTCACCCCCTTCTTCATCACACACTGACACCTCCTCACCCCCTTCTTCATCACACACTGACACCCCCTCATCCCCCTTCTTCATCACACACTGACACCTCCTCACCCCCCTTCTTCATCACACACTGACACCCCCTCACCCCCCTTCTTCATCACACACTGACACCTCCTCACCCCCCTTCTTCATCACACACTGACACCCCCTCACCCCCCTTCTTCATCACACACTGACACCCCCCCATCCCCCTTCTTCATCATCACACACTGACACCCCCTCACCCCCCTTCTTCATCACACACTGACACCTCCTCATCCCCCTTCTTCATCACACACTGACACCTCCCCATCCCCCTTCTTCATCACACACTGACACCCCCTCACCCCCCTTCTTCATCACACACTGACACCCCCTCACCCCCCTTCTTCATCACACACTGACACCTCCTCATCCCCCTTCTTCATCACACACTGACACCCCCTCACCCCCCTTCTTCATCACACACTGACACCTCCTCATCCCCCTTCTTCATCACACACTGACACCTCCCCACCCCCCTTCTTCATCACACACTGACACCCCCTCATCCCCCTTCTTCATCATCACACACTGACATCTCCTCATCCCCCTTCTTCATCACACACTGACACCTCCTCATCCCCCTTCTTCATCACACACTGACACCCCCTCACCCCCCTTCTTCATCACACACTGACACCCCCTCATCCCCCTTCTTCATCATCACACACTGACACCTCCTCATCCCCCTTCTTCATCATCATCACACACTGACACCTCCTCATCCCCCTTCTTCATCACACACTGACACCTCCTCATCCCCCTTCTTCATCACACACTGACACCCCCTCACCCCCCTTCTTCATCATCATCACACACTGACACCTCCTCACCCCCCTTCTTCATCACACACTGACACCTCCTCACCCCCCTTCTTCATCATCATCACCACACACTGACACCTCATCCCCCTTCTTCATCACACACTGACACCCCCTCACCCCCCTACTTCATCTTCACACACTGACACCCCCTCACCCTCCTTCTTCATCACACACTGACACCCACTCACCCCCCTACTTCATCTTCACACACTGACACCTCCTCACCCCCCTTCTTCATCACCACACACTGACACCTCATCCCCCTTCTTCATCACACACTGACACCCCCTCACCCCCCTACTTCATCTTCACACACTGACACCCCCTCACCCTCCTTCTTCATCACACACTGACACCCCCTCACCCCCCTACTTCATCTTCACACACTGACACCTCCCCATCCCCCTTCTTCATCATCATCATCATCACCACACACTGACACCTCCTCACCCCCCTTCTTCATCACACACTGACACCTCCTCACCCCCCTTCTTCATCACACACTGACACCCCCTCATCCCCCTTCTTCATCACACACTGACACCTCCTCACCCCCCTTCTTCATCACACACTGACACCTCCTCACCCCCCTTCTTTATCACACACTGACACCCCCTCATCCCCCTTCTTCATCATCACACACTGACACCCCCTCACCCCCCTTCTTCATCATCATCACACACTGAAATCCTCCTCATCCCCCTTCTTCATCACACACTGACACCCCCTCACCCCCCTACTTCATCATCACACACTGACACCCCCTCACCCTCCTTCTTCATCACACACTGACACCCACTCACCCCCCTACTTCATCATCACACACTGACACCCCCTTACCCCCCTACTTCATCATCACACTGATACCCCCTCACCCCCCTACTTCATCATCACACACTGACACCCCCTCACCCCCCTTCTTCATCACACACTGACACCTCCTCATCCCCCTTCTTCATCACACACTGACACCCCCTCACCCCCCTTCTTCATCACACACTGACACCCCCCCATCCCCCTTCTTCATCACACACTGACACCCCCTCACCCCCCTTCTTCATCACACACTGACACCTCCCCACCCCCCTTCTTCATCACACACTGACACCTCCTCACCCCCCTTCTTCATCACACACTGACACCTCCTCATCCCCCTTCTTCATCACACACTGACACCCCCTCACCCCCCTTCTTCATCACACACTGACACCCCCTCACCCCCCTTCTTCATCACACACTGACACCTCCTCATCCCCCTTCTTCATCACACACTGACACCCCCTCACCCCCCTTCTTCATCACACACTGACACCTCCCCACCCCCCTTCTTCATCACACACTGACACCCCCTCATCCCCCTTCTTCATCATCATCACACACTGACACCCCCTCATCCCCCTTCTTCATCACACACTGACACCTCCTCATCCCCCCCCCTTCATCATCATCATCACACACTGACACCCCCTCACCCCCCTTCTTCATCACACACTGACACCTCCTCACCCCCCTTCTTCATCATCATCACCACACACTGACACCTCATCCCCCTTCTTCATCACACACTGACACCCCCTCACCCCCCTACTTCATCTTCACACACTGACACCCCCTCACCCTCCTTCTTCATCACACACTGACACCCACTCACCCCCCTACTTCATCTTCACACACTGACACCTCCTCACCCCCCTTCTTCATCACCACACACTGACACCTCATCCCCCTTCTTCATCACACACTGACACCCCCTCACCCCCCTACTTCATCTTCACACACTGACACCCCCTCACCCTCCTTCTTCATCACACACTGACACCCCCTCACCCCCCTACTTCATCTTCACACACTGACACCTCCCCATCCCCCTTCTTCATCATCATCATCATCACCACACACTGACACCTCCTCACCCCCCTTCTTCATCACACACTGACACCTCCTCACCCCCCTTCTTCATCACACACTGACACCCCCTCATCCCCCTTCTTCATCACACACTGACACCTCCTCACCCCCCTTCTTCATCACACACTGACACCTCCTCACCCCCCTTCTTTATCACACACTGACACCCCCTCATCCCCCTTCTTCATCATCACACACTGACACCCCCTCACCCCCCTACTTCATCATCATCACACACTGAAATCCTCCTCATCCCCCTTCTTCATCACACACTGACACCCCCTCACCCCCCTACTTCATCATCACACACTGACACCCCCTCACCCTCCTTCTTCATCACACACTGACACCCACTCACCCCCCTACTTCATCATCACACACTGACACCCCCTCACCCCCCTACTTCATCATCACACACTGACACCCCCTTACCCCCCTACTTCATCATCACACTGATACCCCCTCACCCCCCTACTTCATCATCACACACTGACACCCCCTCACCCCCCTTCTTCATCACACACTGACACCTCCTCATCCCCCTTCTTCATCACACACTGACACCCCCTCACCCCCCTTCTTCATCACACACTGACACCCCCCCATCCCCCTTCTTCATCACACACTGACACCCCCTCACCCCCCTTCTTCATCACACACTGACACCTCCCCACCCCCCTTCTTCATCACACACTGACACCTCCTCACCCCCCTTCTTCATCACACACTGACACCTCCTCATCCCCCTTCTTCATCACACACTGACACCCCCTCACCCCCCTTCTTCATCACACACTGACACCCCCTCACCCCCCTTCTTCATCACACACTGACACCTCCTCATCCCCCTTCTTCATCACACACTGACACCCCCTCACCCCCCTTCTTCATCACACACTGACACCTCCCCACCCCCCTTCTTCATCACACACTGACACCCCCTCATCCCCCTTCTTCATCATCACACACTGACATCTCCTCATCCCCCTTCTTCATCACACACTGACACCTCCTCATCCCCCTTCTTCATCACACACTGACACCCCCTCACCCCCCTACTTCATCTTCACACACTGACACCCCCTCACCCTCCTTCTTCATCACACACTGACACCCCCTCACCCCCCTACTTCATCTTCACACACTGACACCTCCTCACCCCCCTTCTTCATCACCACACACTGACACCTCATCCCCCTTCTTCATCACACACTGACACCCCCTCACCCCCCTACTTCATCTTCACACACTGACACCCCCTCACCCCCCTACTTCATCTTCACACACTGACACCTCCCCATCCCCCTTCTTCATCATCATCATCATCACCACACACTGACACCTCCTCATCCCCCTTCTTCATCACACACTGACACCTCCTCACCCCCTTCTTCATCACACACTGACACCCCCTCATCCCCCTTCTTCATCATCACACACTGACACCCCCTCACCCCCCTACTTCATCATCATCACACACTGAAATCCTCCTCATCCCCCTTCTTCATCACACACTGACACCCCCTCACCCTCCTTCTTCATCACACACTGACACCCCCTCACCCCCCTACTTCATCATCACACACTGACACCCCCTCACCCTCCTTCTTCATCACACACTGACACCCACTCACCCCCCTACTTCATCATCACACACTGACACCCCCTCACCCCCCTACTTCATCACACACTGACACCCCCTCACCCCCCTTCTTCATCATCACACACTGACACCCCCTCACCCCCCTACTTCATCATCATCACACACTGACACCCCCTCACCCCCCTACTTCATCATCACACTGACACCCCCTCATCCCCCTTCTTCATCATCACACACTGACACCTCCTCATCCCCCTTCTTCATCATCATCATCATTAAAGACTGACACCGCCTCACCCCCCTACTTCATCACACACTGACACCTCCTCACCCCCCTTCTTTATCACATGCTGAGACCCCCTCACCCTCCTTCTTCATCATCACACACTGACACCCCCTCACCTTCCTTCTTCATCATCATCATCACACACTGACACCCCCTCACCCCCCTACTTCATCACACACTGACACCCCCTCACCCCCCTTCTTCATCACACACTGACACCTCCTCACCCCCCTTCTTCATCACACACTGACACCTCCTCACCCCCCTTCTTTATCACACACTGACACCTCCCCATCCCCCTTCTTCATCACACACTGACACCTCCCCATCCCCCTTCTTCATCACACACTGACACCTCCTCACCCCCCTTCTTCATCACACACTGACACCTCCCCATCCCCCTTCTTCATCACACACTGACGCCTCCTTACCCCCCTTCTTCATCACACACTGACACCTCCTCACCCCCCTTCTTTATCACACACTGACACCTCCCCATCCCCCTTCTTCATCACACACTGACACCCCCTCATCCCCCTTCTTCATCACACACTGACACCTCCTCACCCCCCTTCTTCATCACACACTGACACCTCCCCATCCCCCTTCTTCATCACACACTGACGCCTCCTTACCCCCCTTCTTTATCACACACTGACACCCCCTCATCCCCCTTCTTTATCACACACTGACACCCCCTCATCCCCCTTCTTCATCACACACTGACACCTCCTCATCCCCCTTCTTCATCACACACTGACACCTCCCCATCCCCCTTCTTCATCATCATCACACACTGACACCTCCCCATCCCCTTTCTTCATCACACACTGACACCTCCTCACCCCCCTTCTTCATCATCATCATCACACTGACACCTCCCCATCCCCTTTCTTCATCACACACTGACACCTCCTCACCCCCCTTCTTCATCATCATCATCACACACTGACACCTCCCCATCCCCTTTCTTCATCACACACTGACACCTCCTCACCCCCCTTCTTCATCATCATCATCACACACTGACACCTCCTCATCCCCCTTCTTCATCATCATCATCACACACTGACACCTCCTCACCCCCCCTTCTTCATCATCATCATCACACACTGACACCTCCTCACCCCCTTCTTTATCACACACTGACACCCCCTCACCCCCCTACTTCATCATCGCACACTGACACCCCCTCACCCCCCTTCTTCATCACACACTGACACCTCCTCACCCCCCTTCTTCATCACACACTGACACCTCCCCATCCCCTTCTTCATCACACACTGACACCTCCTCACCCCCCTTCTTCATCACACACTGACACCTCCTCATCCCCCTTCTTCATCACACACTGACACCCCCTCATCCCCCTTCTTCATCACACACTGACACCTCCTCATCCCCCTTCTTCATCATCATCATCATTAAAGACTGACACCGCCTCACCCCCCTACTTCATCACACACTGACACCTCCTCACCCCCCTTCTTTATCACATGCTGAGACCCCCTCACCCCCCTTCTTCATCACACACTGACACCTCCCCACCCCCCTTCTTCATCACACACTGACACCCCCTCACCTTCCTTCTTCATCATCATCATCACACACTGACACCCCCTCACCCCCCTACTTCATCATCACACTGACACCTCCTCATCCCCCTTCTTCATCACACACTGACACCTCCTCATCCCCCTTCTTCATCACACACTGACACCTCCTCATCCCCCTTCTTCATCACACACTGACACCCCCTCACCCCCCTTCTTCATCACACACTGACACCTCCTCACCCCCCTTCTTCATCACACACTGACACCCCCTCACCCCCCTTCTTCATCACACACTGACACCTCCTCACCCCCCTTCTTCATCACACACTGACACCTCCTCATCCCCCTTCTTCATCACACACTGACACCTCCTCACCCCCCTTCTTCATCACACACTGACACCTCCTCATCCCCCTTCTTCATCACACACTGACACCTCCCCATCCCCCTTCTTCATCACACACTGACACCTCCTCACCCCCCTTCTTCATCACACACTGACACCTCCCCATCCCCCTTCTTCATCACACACTGACGCCTCCTTACCCCCCTTCTTTATCACACACTGACACCCCCTCATCCCCCTTCTTCATCACACACTGACACCTCCTCACCCCCTTCTTTATCACACACTGACACCTCCTCACCCCCTTCTTCATCACACACTGACACCTCCTCATCCCCCTTCTTCATCACACACTGACACCTCCCCATCCCCCTTCTTCATCATCATCACACACTGACACCTCCCCATCCCCCTTCTTCATCACACACTGACACCTCCTCACCCCCCTTCTTCATCATCATCATCACACTGACACCTCCCCATCCCCTTTCTTCATCACACACTGACACCTCCTCACCCCCCTTCTTCATCATCATCATCATCACACACTGACACCTCCTCATCCCCCTTCTTCATCATCATCATCACACACTGACACCTCCTCACCCCCCCTTCTTCATCATCATCATCACACACTGACACCTCCTCACCCCCTTCTTTATCACACACTGACACCCCCTCACCCCCCTTCTTCATCATCACACACTGACACCTCCTCACCCCCCTTCTTCATCACACACTGACACCTCCCCATCCCCCTTCTTCATCACACACTGACACCTCCTCACCCCCCTTCTTCATCACACACTGACACCTCCTCATCCCCCTTCTTCATCACACACTGACACCTCCTCATCCCCCTTCTTCATCACACACTGACACCCCCTCATCCCCCTTCTTCATCACACACTGACACCCCCCCATCCCCCTTCTTCATCACACACTGACACCCCCTCACCCCCCTTCTTCATCATCATCACACACTGACACCTCCTCACCCCCCTTCTTCATCACACACTGACACCCCCTCATCCCCCTTCTTCATCACACACTGACACCTCCTCATCCCCCTTCTTCATCACACACTGACACCCCCTCATCCCCCTTCTTCATCACACACTGACACCTCCTCATCCCCCTTCTTCATCACACACTGACACCCCCTCACCCCCCTTCTTCATCATCATCACACACTGACACCTCCTCATCCCCCTTCTTCATCACACACTGACACCTCCTCACCCCCTTCTTCATCACACACTGACACCCCCTCATCCCCCTTCTTCATCACACACTGACACCTCCTCACCCCCCTTCTTCATCACACACTGACACCCCCTCATCCCCCTTCTTCATCACACACTGACTCCCCCTTCTTCATCACACACTGACACCTCCTCATCCCCCTTCTTCGACACACACTGACACCCCCTCACCCCCCTTCTTCATCACACACTGACACCTCCCCATCCCCCTTCTTCATCACACACTGACACCTCCTCACCCCCCTTCTTCATCACACACTGACACCTCCTCATCCCCCTTCTTCATCACACACTGACACCCCCTCATCCCCCTTCTTCATCACACACTGACACCTCCTCACCCCCCTTCTTTATCACATGCTGAGACCCCCTCACCCCCCTTCTTCATCACACACTGACACCTCCCCACCCCCCTTCTTCATCACACACTGACACCCCCTCACCTTCCTTCTTCATCATCATCATCACACACTGACACCCCCTCACCCCCCTACTTCATCATCACACTGACACCTCCTCATCCCCCTTCTTCATCACACACTGACACCTCCTCATCCCCCTTCTTCATCACACACTGACACCTCCTCATCCCCCTTCTTCATCACACACTGACACCCCCTCACCCCCCTTCTTCATCACACACTGACACCTCCTCACCCCCCTTCTTCATCACACACTGACACCCCCTCACCCCCCTTCTTCATCACACACTGACACCTCCTCACCCCCCTTCTTCATCACACACTGACACCTCCTCATCCCCCTTCTTCATCACACACTGACACCTCCCCATCCCCCTTCTTCATCACACACTGACACCTCCTCACCCCCCTTCTTCATCACACACTGACACCTCCCCATCCCCCTTCTTCATCACACACTGACGCCTCCTTACCCCCCTTCTTTATCACACACTGACACCCCCTCATCCCCCTTCTTCATCACACACTGACACCTCCTCACCCCCTTCTTTATCACACACTGACACCTCCTCACCCCCTTCTTCATCACACACTGACACCTCCTCATCCCCCTTCTTCATCACACACTGACACCTCCCCATCCCCCTTCTTCATCATCATCACACACTGACACCTCCCCATCCCCTTTCTTCATCACACACTGACACCTCCTCACCCCCCTTCTTCATCATCATCATCACACTGACACCTCCCCATCCCCTTTCTTCATCACACACTGACACCTCCTCACCCCCCTTCTTCATCATCATCATCATCACACACTGACACCTCCTCATCCCCCTTCTTCATCATCATCATCACACACTGACACCTCCTCACCCCCTTCTTTATCACACACTGACACCCCCTCACCCCCCTTCTTCATCATCACACACTGACACCTCCTCACCCCCCTTCTTCATCACACACTGACACCTCCCCATCCCCCTTCTTCATCACACACTGACACCTCCTCACCCCCCTTCTTCATCACACACTGACACCTCCTCATCCCCCTTCTTCATCACACACTGACACCTCCTCATCCCCCTTCTTCATCACACACTGACACCCCCTCATCCCCCTTCTTCATCACACACTGACACCTCCTCATCCCCCTTCTTCATCACACACTGACACCCCCTCATCCCCCTTCTTCATCACACACTGACACCTCCTCATCCCCCTTCTTCATCACACACTGACACCTCCTCACCCCCCTTCTTCATCACACACTGACACCCCCTCATCCCCCTTCTTCATCACACACTGACACCTCCTCATCCCCCTTCTTCATCACACACTGACACCCCCTCATCCCCCTTCTTCATCACACACTGACACCTCCTCATCCCCCTTCTTCATCACACACTGACACCCCCTCACCCCCCTTCTTCATCATCATCACACACTGACACCTCCTCATCCCCCTTCTTCATCACACACTGACACCTCCTCACCCCCTTCTTCATCACACACTGACACCCCCTCATCCCCCTTCTTCATCACACACTGACACCTCCTCACCCCCCTTCTTCATCACACACTGACACCCCCTCATCCCCCTTCTTCATCACACACTGACTCCCCCTTCTTCATCACACACTGACACCTCCTCATCCCCCTTCTTCGACACACACTGACACCCCCTCATCCCCCTTCTTCATCACACACTGACACCTCCTCATCCCCCTTCTTCATCACACACTGACACCTCCTCACCCCCCTTCTTCATCACACACTGACACCTCCCCATCCCCCTTCTTTATCACACACTGACACCTCCTCACCCCCCTTCTTCATCATCATCATCACACACTGACACCCCCTCATCCCCCTTCTTTATCACACACTGACACCCCCTCACCCCCTTCTTTATCACACACTGACACCCCCTCACCCCCCTTCTTCATCATCACACACTGACACCCCCTCACCCCCCTACTTCATCATCGCACACTGACACCCCCTCACCCCCCTTCTTTATCACACACTGACACCCCCTCACCCTCCTTCTTCATCACACACTGACACCCCCTCACCCCCCTTCTTTATCACACACTGACACCTCCTCACCCCCCCTTCTTCATCACACACTGACACCCCCTCACCCCCCTTCTTTATCACACACTGACACCTCCTCATCCCCCCTTCTTCATCACACACTGACACCTCCTCATCCCCCCTTCTTCATCACACACTGACACACCCCCCCCCCCCCTTCGCACACATGTGGACGATCCCCCCGTACACATTGCCTCCTGGTATTTGTGTATACAATGTGTTACACATGGATATTTCTCTATGCCCCCCCCTGCCATCCCAGAATGAGATGTTTATACCCCAAACACACAACAAGGCACCCGGCTCTTTCACTCCTCCCTCGTGTCACCCGTGTTGTATGTCTGCTGCTGACCTCTCACGTCTTCTCTTCCCTGTACAGGTTTCTGCCTTCTACGCCGACACCCGGACACCTTTTCAGTATGACGGCATGCTGGCGCCAAGGACCGGCCAGTGCCAGGACTTCCTGTGCGGGGCGCTGCAATCTCCCAACGCAGCCGTCTCCCAGCCTCAACCTGTACAGAGCCGCTTCCCTCCAGTGTTTTCCAGCGTCATCCCCGTCCCCAGACACAGGTCAGCCACCAATCGCACCCGCTCCACACCCGTCTGCCTATTACATGCACTCTCATGTTGTCTATTTGAACGATTTCCAAATCCCATGAGCTGTTCCGTGACCCTGTACTTTGTTATTGCAGTGTTATGTAACAGAGAAGAACTATGAATAACATGTAATATGTTGTAGCTTGCTAGTTCTGAGATGTCATGTCTGCATTCAATCCCCTCCCCCCCCCAAATCGCACACTTACTGTCCAACTGGGAAGATTTACTAAAACTGGTGCACACGGAATTTGGCGCAGCTGTGTGTAGTAACTAGGCTTGTCCCGATACCACTTTTTTAGGACTGAGTACAAGTACCGATACTTTTTTTTAAATGTGTCCCCAAATGCAGCCATGTCCCCCCCATATATGCAGCCATGTCCCCCCCCCATATATGCAGCCATGTCCCCCCACATATATGCAGCCATGTCCCCCCCATATATGCAGCCATGTCCCCCCCCCATATATGCAGCCATGTCCCCCCACATATATGCAGCCATGTCCCCCCCATATATGCAGCCATGTCCCCCCCCCATATATGCAGCCATGTCCCCCCACATATATGCAGCCATGTCCCCCCCATATATGCAGCCATGTCCCCCCATATCCAGTCATGTCCCCCCCATATGCAGCCATGTCACCCCATATCCAGTCATGTCCCCCCCATATGCAGCCATGTCCCCCCCCCATATATGCAGCCATGTCCCCCCCTATATATGCAGCCATGTCCCCCCATATCCAGTCATGTCCCCCCCATATCCAGTCATGTCCCCCCCATATGCAGCCATGTCCCCCCCCCCCCCCCATATGCAGCCATGTCCCCCCCCATATGCAGCCATGTCCCCCCCCCCATATGCAGCCATGTCCCCCCCCATATGCAGCCATGTCCCCCCCATATGCAGCAATGTCCCCCCCCCATATGCAGCAATGTCCCCCCCCCATATGCAGCAATGTCCCCCCCCATATGCAGCCATGTCCCCCCCCATATGCAGCCATGTCCCCCCCCATATCCAGTCATGTCCCCCCCATATGCAGCCATGTCCCCCCCCCCCCCATATGCAGCCATGTCCCCCCCCATATGCAGCCATGTCCCCCCCCATATGCAGCCGTCCCCCCCCCATATGCAGCCATGTCCCCCCCATATGCAGCCATGTCCCCCCCCCATATGCAGCCATGTCCCCCCCATATGCAGCAATGTCCCCCCCCATATGCAGCAATGTCCCCCCCCATATGCAGCAATGTCCCCCCCCATATGCAGCCATGTCTCCCCCCATATGCAGCCATGTCCCCCCCCATATGCAGCCATGTCCCCCCCCATATGCAGCAATGTCCCCCCCCATATGCAGCCATGTCCCCCCCCATATGCAGCCATGTCCCCCCATATGCAGCCATGTCCCCCCCATATATGCAGCCATGTCCCCCATATAACCAGCCATGTCCCCCCCATATGCAGCCATGTCCCCCCATATGCAGCCATGTCCCCCCCATATATGCAGCCATGTCCCCCTTACCGTACATGCTGCCGCATCCCCGCTGCCGCGCCGCATCCCCGCTTGGTTAATACGGGCGGGGAACATTACAGCATTGATTTGAATAGCTGTAGTCTTTCGCGCAGCGCTGCGTATAGACACTCCCCCTTGCTCGGGATTGGACAGTTCACCCGAGCAAGGGGGAGTGTCTATACGCGGCGTGGCGGGAAAGACTACAGCTATTCAAATGAATGCTGTAATGTTCCCCGCCCGTATTAACCAAGCGGGGATGCGGTGGGGGGGGGGGGGGGAGTATTCTATTTCGGTATCGGGGGTATTTGCGGGAGTACGAGTACTCCCGCAAATACTCGAAATCGGTCCCGATACCGATACTAGTATCGGTATCGGGACAACCCTAGTAGTAACCAATCAGCTTCCAGGTTTCAGAGACGGTTCACAGTGATTTTGTGTGAATTCGCTGCGAATCTTGTGCGGATTCCGTACCGCATCCACATCGCACCCTGTTGATGCGAACCGCTGTGGGTGTGTAAAGTTTAAAGCATAGTTCTACCCAAAAGTGAAGCTTCCCTTTTCTTTTTTTTTTTACCGCTTCCGCCCCGGAAGAATTTACCCCCCCCCCCCCCTCCTGACCAGAGTATTTTTTGCGATTCGGCACTGCGTCGCTTTAACTGACGATTGCGCGGCCGTGCGACGTGGCTCCCAAATAAAATTTACGTCCCCCCCCCCCACAAATAGAAAATAGAGATTTCTTTTGGTGGCATTTGATCACCTCTGCGGTTTTTATTTTTTGCGCTATAAAAAAAAAAAAAGGAGCGACGGTTTTGAAGAAAAAAGACAATATTTTTTAATTTTTGCTATAATAAATATATTTTTATATATATATATATATATATATATATATATATATATATATATATATTAGGGCTGTGCGTTAAACGCGATATTAACGGCGTTAACGCAAACCCATGTTAACGCCGTCAATATTTTTATCGCGCGATTAACGCAGGAGCCCTCGGGGTGGACATGCAGAGTGTGCAGCGGCGCGGCGCGGCTTACCTTCTCGCTGGATTCACAGGCAAGTTACTCACCTTGTCTCTGGATCCAGCGATGCCACCCCGCTGTGTGATCGAGCGGGTCCTCCTCGCTTGGCGGGTCCTCCTTGCTTGGCGGGTCCTCCTCGCTCGATTCACAGTGCCTGTGTGCCGCCGAGCTCCGTTCCCTGCGACGTTACGACGCACGGGAGCGGAGAACGGCGCCAAATTCAAAAACGTAAACAAACACATTACATACAGTATACTGTAATCTTATAGATTACAGTACTGTATGTAAAAAATACACACCCCCCTTGTCCCTAGTGGTCTGCCCAGTGCCCTACATGTTCTTTTATGTAATAAAAACTGTTCTTTCTGCCTGGAAACTGTAGATTGTCCAAAAGTGTCCCTTTATGTCAAAAATGGTTTTAGAGCAGCTAGAAAACAGCGATAATAAATTATAATCACTTGCAGAATTGTGCGATATTTGTGGGGAAATTCGTCATAAATTAGATAGATTAATCGTGAGTTAACTATGACATTAATGCGATTAATCGCGATTAAAAATTTTAATCGTTTGACAGCACTAATACATACATATATATATATTCCTCAGTTTAGGCCGATAAGTATTATTCTTCTACATATTTTTGGAAAAATAAAAAATCGCAATAAGCATATACGCAAAAGTGTCTACAAAATATGGGATAGGTTTATGCAATTTTTTATTAAAAAACATTTTTATATTTTTTTATACTAGTAATTGGGGCAATCTGTGATTTTTATTTATTTATTTTTTTTTATTTTTTTTCAGGACTGCGACATTATGGCGGACACTTTTGACACCATTTTGTGACCAGTGTCATTTTATACAGCGATCACAGTGCTATAAATAGCCACTGATTGTTGTGTAAATGACACTGGCAGGGAAGGGTTTAAACACCAGGGGGGGGGGGCAATCAAGGGGTTAAGTGTGTCCTAGGGAGTGATTCTAACTGGGCTACCAGTGACATGACAGCGATCATTGCTCCCGATGACGGAGCAGTAGATCCCTGTCGTGTTGCTAGACAGAACAGGGAAATGCCTTGTTTACATAGCCTGCCTCTTGAGTTTGCGGGACTCGCGAGCGCACTCCCTGCCCGTGCCATTCTCCAGATATATATCGGCGTGCGGCGGTGGGGAAGCTGTTAAGAAATTATGACCCTCTGCCATTTCATTTTTGGGGGGGGGGGGGGGGGGGGGCATTATCTAGTTTTGACAAGTCCGCTCGGGCCCCCTAGGCAGCCCCTCCCCGCTGCAATCTTCTGGGACATGTCGCAGGTCCCAGAAGATTGCCCAGGATGTGCAGCACGACTCGTGCATGCACAGTGGGCACCCAGCTGTGAAGCTGCAAGCTGTCACAGCCGGGGTGCCCACAGTAGTGGTGCAAGTCCCCGCCCCCCCCCCCCCAGTGTAGTTTAATGTGTGACATCAGATCCCCACCTCCTGCCTTCTGGAGCTTAATAATGCTGTCTAAATTCTGTACTTTAAAGGGCTCCGGAGAAGAGATGGCTGGAGATAAACGGGTACGTAGGAGGATTTTTTTTTTTTTTTTTAATGTGTATTATCTTGGACTGGTCAATTCACTGGGTATATGCAAGGGTTTCCAACCACCTGAATGTACAAGGCACAGGGAAAATGAAAAAAACTAACAGGGCTTCTAACCCCCACCCACCACTGTATTCAAAAAATAAAAAAAGTCCAGAAATTCTGCATCCAATGTTGCCCACTTCTCCCCTGCTTCCCTCCTGTCCTCATCGATATTCCTTAAAGGAGTTGTAAAGTCTCCAGGTTTTTCACCTTAAAACAGTGTTCCGCCGAAATATATATTTTTTATTAAAAGTCAGCAGCTAGAAATACAGCAGCTACTGACTTAATATATGGACACTTACCTGTCTAGGGCGCCCGCGATGTTGGCAGCCAAAGCCAATCTGTGCGTCCGGCTCTTGGGGGGGGGAAGAGACTGCACGGACGGGGGAAGAGACTGCACGGACGGGGGAAGAGACTGCACGGACGGGGGAAGAGGGAAGAGACTGCACGGACGGGGGAAGAGACTGCACGGACGGGGGAAGAGGGAAGAGACTGCATGGACGGGGAAGAGGGAAGAGACTGCATGGACGGGGGAAGAGACTGCACGGACGGGGGAAGAGACTGCACGGACGGGGGAAGAGGGAAGAGACTGCACGGACGGGGGAAGAGACTGCACAGACGGGGGAAGAGACTGCACGGACGGGGGAAGAGGGAAGAGACTGCACGGACGGGAGAAGAGACTGCACGGACGGGGGAAGAGACTGCACGGACGGGGGAAGAGGGAAGAGACTGCACGGACGGGGGAAGAGGGAAGAGACTGCACGGACGGGGGAAGAGGGAAGAGACTGCATGGACGGGGAAGAGGGAAGAGACTGCATGGACGGGGGAAGAGACTGCACGGACGGGGGAAGAGACTGCACGGACGGGGGAAGAGGGAAGAGACTGCACGGACGGGGGAAGAGACTGCACAGACGGGGGAAGAGACTGCACGGACGGGGGAAGAGGGAAGAGACTGCACGGACGGGAGAAGAGACTGCACGGACGGGGGAAGAGACTGCACGGACGGGGGAAGAGGGAAGAGACTGCACGGACGGGGGAAGAGGGAAGAGACTGCACGGACGGGGGAAGAGGGAAGAGACTGCACGGACGGGGGAAGAGGGAAGAGACTGCACGGAAGAGGGAAGAAACTGCACGGACGGGGGAAGAGACTGCACGGACGGGGGAAGAGGGAAGAGACTGCACGGACGGGGGAAGAGGGAAGAGACTGCACGGACGGGGGAAGAGGGAAGAGACTGCACGGACGGGGGAAGAGGGAAGAGACTGCACGGACGGGGGAAGAGACTGCACGGACGGGGGAAGAGACTGCACGGACGGGGGAAGAGACTGCACGGACGGGGGAAGAGACTGCACGGACGGGGGAAGAGACTGCACGGACGGGGGAAGAGGGAAGAGACTGCACGGACGGGGGAAGAGACTGCACGGACGGGGGAAGAGGGAAGAGACTGCATGGACGGGGAAGAGGGAAGAGACTGCATGGACGGGGGAAGAGACTGCACGGACGGGGGAAGAGACTGCACGGACGGGGGAAGAGGGAAGAGACTGCACGGACGGGGGAAGAGACTGCACGGACGGGGGAAGAGACTGCACGGACGGGGGAAGAGGGAAGAGACTGCACGGACGGGAGAAGAGACTGCACGGACGGGGGAAGAGACTGCACGGACGGGGGAAGAGGGAAGAGACTGCACGGACGGGGGAAGAGGGAAGAGACTGCACGGACGGGGGAAGAGGGAAGAGACTGCACGGACGGGGGAAGAGGGAAGAGACTGCACGGAAGAGGGAAGAAACTGCACGGACGGGGGAAGAGACTGCACGGACGGGGGAAGAGGGAAGAGACTGCACGGACGGGGGAAGAGGGAAGAGACTGCACGGACGGGGGAAGAGGGAAGAGACTGCACGGACGGGGGAAGAGGGAAGAGACTGCACGGACGGGGGAAGAGACTGCACGGACGGGGGAAGAGACTGCACGGACGGGGGAAGAGACTGCACGGACGGGGGAAGAGACTGCACGGACGGGGGAAGAGACTGCACGGACAGGGGAAGAGACTGCACGGACGCGGGGAGAGCTGCACGGACGGGGGAAGAGACTGCACGGACGGGGGAAGAGACTGCACGGACGGGGGAAGAGACTGCACGGACAGGGGAAGAGACTGCACGGACGCGGGGAGAGCTGCACGGACGGGGGAAGAGACTGCACGGACGGGGGAAGAGACTGCACGGACGGGGGAAGAGACTGCACGGACGGGGGAAGAGACTGCACGGACAGGGGAAGAGACTGCACGGACGCGGGGAGAGCTGCACGGACGGGGGAAGAGACTGCACGGACGGGGGAAGAGACTGCACGGACGGGGGAAGAGACTGCACGGACGGGGGAAGAGACTGCACGGACGGGGGAAGAGACTGCACGGACGGGGGAAGAGACTGCACGGACGGGGGAAGAGACTGCACGGACGGGGGAAGAGACTGCACGAGGAAGAGACTGCACGGGGAAGAGACAACACGAGGAAAAGACAACACGGGGGGGGAAGACTTGCTACTCCCTTGCCTGCCCAGGTATCGGGTGAGGAATCGGAGCATTTCCCCCAAGTACAAGTACTCGGGGAAATGCTCGGTATCGGTACCGATACTAGTATCTGCATCAGGACATCCCTACTCATTATGAATAGCAGCCATGATGTTGCCATGTAAGATTATATCCCAGCTTATATCGGGGTCATTTACCTCCCTTACCGTAATCGGTGAATAGTCCTGAAATATCACTCTCCCATCAGGTGGCCTTAAAGCCGAGTTCCGCCAATTATTATTATTTTTTTTTTAAAGCGGGAGTTCACCCGGAAATTACAATTTTTAACATTAGATTGATGCTCATTTTGTGAAGGGGAATCGGCTAGTTTTTTTAAAATCGAAGCAGTACTTACCGTTTTAGAGATACATCTTCTCCGCCGCTTCCGGGTATGGGCTGCGGGACTGGGCGTTCCTATTTGATTGACAGGCTTCCGACAGTCGCATACATCGCGTCACGATTTTCCAAAAGTAGCCGAACGTCGGTGCGCAGACGCCGTATAGAGCCGCACCGACGTTCGGCTACTCGTGACGCGATGTATGCGACCGTCGGAAGCCTGTCAATCAAATAGGAACGCCCAGTCACAAAGACCATACCCGGAAAGCCAAGGAGAAGATCGCTCTCTAAAACGGTAAGTACAGCTTTGATTTAAAAAAAACTAGCCGATTCAGCTAGACAAAATGAGCCTCAATCTAAGGGTAACATTTTTTTTTTTTAGGGTGAACTCCCGCTTTAAGTCAGCAGCTATAAATGCTGCAGCTGCTGACTTTTAAAATGAGGACAATTACCT
The DNA here is from genome assembly GCF_905171775.1 of Rana temporaria. Taxonomy (NCBI): domain Eukaryota; kingdom Metazoa; phylum Chordata; class Amphibia; order Anura; family Ranidae; genus Rana; species Rana temporaria. The sequence goes on from NC_053500.1 coordinate 14,383,062, forward strand.
GTCCAGAGCGCCCGCGATGTCGGCACCCAAAGCCAATTTGTCACTCGGGTGGAGGCGCCGCCATCTTTGGTAAGGGAATCAAGAAGTGAAACCTTTGCGGCTTCACTTCCTGGTTCCCTACAGCGTGAATGCGCGAGCCCACTGGTCCCTGCTGTCTTCTGGGACCTGTGTGTGGGGACGGAGGAGGTGTTGGAAATGGCGTAGATATCTGCGGGTGGCTTGGCTATCTATGCCCGGAAGTGGGAGCAAAATACCTGTATTAGACAGGTATCTGCTCCCCTCCCCCCTGAAAGGTGCCAAATGTGACACGGGGGGGGGGGCGAAAAGAGGAAGTTCCATTTTTGGGTGGAACTCTGCCTTTAACCACTTAAGCCCCGGACCTTTAGGCAGCTAAATACCCAGGCCAGGTTTTGCGATTCGGCACTGCGTCGCTTTAACAGACAATTGCGCGGTCGTGCGACGTGGCTCCCAAACAAAATTGGCGTCCTTTTCTCCTCACAAATAGAGCTTTCTTTTGGTGGTATTTGATCACCTCTGCGGTTTTTATTTGTTGCGCTATAAACAAAAATAGAGCGACAATTTTGAAAAAAATTCTATATTTTTTACTTTTTGCTATAATAAATATCCCCCAAAAACATATATAAAATTTATTTTTTTCCTCAGTTTAGGCCGATACGTATTCTTCTACCTATTTTTGGTAAAAAAAAACGCAATAGGCGTTTATCGATTGGTTAGCGTTTACAAAATAGGGGATAGTTTTATTGCATTTTTATTAATTATTTTTTTTTTACTACTATTTGCGGGGATCAGTGATTTTTTTCGTGACTGCGACATTATGGCGGACATTTAGGACAATTTTGCATTGTTTATTGTGAAAATTCAGTTGCAGTTTGGGAGTTAACCACAGGGGGCGCTGTAGGAGTTAGGGTTCACCTAGTGTGTGTTTACAACTGTAGGGGGGTGTGGCTGTAGGACTGACGTCATCGATCGAGTCTCCCTATATAACGGATCACTCGATCGATACGCCGCCATAGTGAAGCACGGGGAAGCCGTGTTTACATACGGCTCTCCCCGTTCTTCAGCTCCGGGGAGCGATTGCGACGGAGTGGCTATAAACAAATAGCCGCGCCCTCGTCCCGGATCGCTCCCCGTGGGAATCCGACCGCCGCATGTAGCTGGGGGGGTCCCGATCGGACCCCCCACCCGCTAGAAGGCAAGGATGTACGCCCATTTGCCTGTACGTGCCATTCTGTGGACGTACATATACATGCGGCGGTCTGGAAGTGGTTAAAGGCTAAGTTCAGATTTTGACTAAAATAGCCTTTTGCAGTCAAGGGGCCCCAACACAGCTCAGCTTAGAAAAGTTTTGCTTGGTTAAATGCCATACCTGTGTAAGCCATTAACGGCACCCCCAAAGCCTGGCCAAAAAACTCCCACTGAACTACTAATTCGGCTCGGATGCCAGAACATGGCATACAGTGTCTTCCCAGGATCACAGGACCAAGTATCCTCCCTTGTTTAAAACCCCTCCCCCATAGCCCAGTGGTTTACAGAACACACTGGCCCTGTGCACAGTACAGCTTCCATCCTCTGAAAAGGAGTAGCACACGAAGGGTATTGGGGGGGTGGATTCTAGGTAATAACTTTTATTTTTTTATTTCAAGGACTGATCTGTTTGCTTAGTAAAATATTTCTCCTTTTTTCTTTTTTTGCAGATTGGATGAGGCAATCGCAGCAGCTGCACTCACTAGCTTGTCCTCGGGGCCCATGGCGTTGGGAGCAGGAGCAGGTACATCCATCTAGCTCACTTCTGTTATCATCTACTCCCTGCAAACTGTGTCCCAGCCCCCGACCTCTCCACTCTTCTTCTAAATGATCCAGAAGTTGCATGCAGCATTGCCCCCAAAGATGCTAGCACTTGGCAAAGCTGGGTATGGTAGCCCACTGTGGGAGCAGCCTGGTGTTTGAAGCTGAGCTCCGGGTATGATCCTAATTACATAGTTACCGTATTTATCGGCGTATACCGTGCACTTTTTTGCCATGAAAATCAGGGCAAAATCGTGGGTGCGCCATATACGCCGATACCCGCTTTCCCGCGCCAAGTTTGAATACTGCGCCGACATATACCAAGCGCAGTACACTCGTTGGGCAGTCTCGGCTCCTCTCGCGCTGACGTCCTGGACGTACAGGACGTCGGCGCGAGAGTAGCCGAGCCTGCACGAGTGTACTGCGCTCTTTATATGTCGGCGCGGGAAACGAGCGGGTAGGACGCAAGGACGCCGGACCCGACGAAGAGGACACCTGAAGCCGCAGACGGACGCCGGACCGGACGAGGCCGCGCAAGACACCAAAACTGTAAGTACAAAAAATATTTTTTCCACAGGAATTCAGGCAACTTTAGGGGTGCGCGCTATACGCGGGAGCGCGCTATACCCCAATAAATACGGTACATTCGGCCAGCTTGGACCAATGTAAGCATGCGTATTTGATGGGCCGCTGTGATAGCTGACAACCACTGTAGTAGTCGTCACTTTTGCAGTGATGGTCTCGATCTCCTGGGTTTTGTGGCTTCAGCGTCGCATACTGTCCGCAGGGGGTATCTTGCTTGGCACCACCACCATTCATAGCCATTCTCTGATTGGACAAGGTGGAGCTTGTCACATCACTGTCCCACCTCTCCACCTCAAACAGAGAATTGCTTTGGTACATTACAAAAAAGCGATCAGAGACAGCGAGGATCGGCGTATAACGCGCACCCACGATTTCCCCCTGATTTTAATACGCCGATAAATACGGTAACTAAACAATTATTGTCACATCCAGCACTAATCCCATTTATCAGAACTGAAGGAATATATTGGTGTTTTCACTTTCTGTAAGAGAGGAAGAGATGTAAAAGGATAAGTTCACCTTTCGTAACATGCTACACGCATATTCAGGGTGTAACCTGTTATGAACACGCCTGTCCGCGCTCCCTGATCTGACAGCAAGTGGGGCTTCTCTCCATCTAAAAGACCCCTGCCACGGCCCATGCTATCCCAAGTGGTGATGTTCATGTGATGTCAAATTAGTTGACAAATATATAAATAATAATAAAATTAAATTAAAGCACCCCCAACCCCCCCTCTCCCCCATGCTCATGCGCAAATGTGAACGCACACATAGGTCAAGGATGCATATGTAAACAGAGATCGCCCCACACTTGTGAGGTTTTCCTGCGACCGTCAGAGAGAGAGCAATAATGTTACCACCAGACCTCCTGTGTAAATCTAAACTGGTAACCTGTAAAGGCTTTTAGTGCTAGTTCACACCAGACTCAGTTCCGTGCGCTTTTTTTTTTCAGCAATAAAAATGCATGCACAGTGTTTTCCATGTATTCCAATGGTTCTAGTTCACACCATGCAGTCAGTTTCCGGTGCAGAAAAAACGGAACTGCATCTGGTGTGAACCTTAAAGCATTGCCTATGGAGATTTTTAGGCGCCGTTCCACCGGTGTACACAATTTTTAAGTCTGACATGTTGGGTTTCTATTTACTCAAAGTGACGTAAAGTTTGGAACACCCACTGATTTTATTCTCTAGGGCTCCTGCTAAGAAAAAATAAATGATATACATTTAGATCTATAGAGAGAGAGAGAGATTTTTATATCTCATTTATTATATTATATTAAGGGGTTCTAAGTAACGTGTAAAAATCTTTTTTTTTTTTTTTTTTTAAGGGAGAAATTTAACAATTGGTCTGTGTAAGCCAGCTGCTTGTTTTCTCCCTGGGGTGGTCGTCATATGAACTTCAAAGTGGTAAAAAGGATAGCTGCTTTCTAAAAAATGTTAGTTAGATTTTTTTTTATTATTATTATTTATTTTTTAATTACCGTATATACTCAAATATAAGTCGAGGCACCTAATTTTACCACAAAAAAATGTGAAAACGTAATGACTCGAGTATAAGCCTTGGGTGTCCATCTGCATGCCTCACTGTGCCCATGCCTCACTGTTGCCCATGCCTCACTGTTGCCCATGCCTCACTGTTGCCCATGCCTCACTGTTGCCCATGCCTCACTGTGCCCATTCCTCCACTGACGTCTTAACATGGGAGTCTATGTAAGGGGTGCCCGGCTTTGAAAAATCGGTGCTCCCCGGCCGTATGACCCCCAGACAACAAACTTTGCACACTTGTAGAGGAGAAATGGGGCTACATGTGTGCCAAGATCCGGGTCCAGGGGACCTACGACCGGCCTTACTGGGTCCCCAAAATCACTGTAGAAATTACCGTTTAACATGAGAGTCTATGGAAAGGGTACCCGGCTTTGAAAAATCGGTACTCCCTGGACAACAAACTTTGCACACTTGTAGTGGGGCTACGGGTGTGCCAAGTTTGGGGTCCAGGGGACCTACGGCTGGCCGGTACCGGGTCCCCAAATTCCAGGAGATCAGGCTCGAGCCTAGGGTGTCCATCTGCATGCCTCACTGTGCCCATACCTAGACTGACGTTTAACATGGGAGTCTATGGAAGGGGTCCCTGACTTTGAAAAATCGGTGCTCCCCGGACGTAGGTCCCCCAGACAACAAACTTTGCACACTTGTAGAGAAAGAGTGGGGCTATATGTGTGCCAAGTTTGGGGACCTATGGCCGGCTGGTACAGGGTCCCCAAAGTCCGGGAGATCAGGCGCAAAAAGGTGACTCGAGTATAAGCCGAGGGGGGCATTTTCAGCACAAAGAAATGTGCTGGAAAACTCGGCTTATACTCAAGTATATACGGTGTTTGTGTATATATTAGTACTGTATCTTCGGTAAGTTTTTGCTGTGCCAAGTTTTAGTGTAGTATTTTTATACATTTTTCAGTATGGTTTTGCAATGATTTGGAGCTGTTGTGTGCACTGCTTTCTATGTCCCCATGTATTTGTTTTTCCTTTTGTAGGAAGTCTCAGTGAGGCGTGCGCAGTGAGCTCCATCCTCTCGTATAGCTCTGGTTCTTCCAATGGCTGTGACTTTTACACCTCCTTCCCCACCACGCCGTCTCCTCCTCTGCAGAATGCCCCCTTGTCTGCCCATTCCGACGCCGGCCTTGAGGATTCTGACACCACCCACTTCCTGTTTGGTGACCCCACCCCCCGAAAGAGAAAGGTGGGGCTTTTTTTCTTTTTAGTGCCCTCCTCCTTTGTTTTATTTTTTTTTGTTTTGTTTTTTTCTTTGGTTGTTGTTTACTAGGTGGAACTTACGCTCCTTTCTGTGTCTTTTAAACAGAATTCCGGACGTCTTATGTTCCGCTGCCTGTGGAAAAATTGTGGGAAAGTTCTCAGCACATCTACAGCCATCCAGAAGCACATCCGGGCGGTACATTTGGGGTGAGTTTTTTATGAGGCCTGTCCCTGCGGTGTTGTGTAGCGCAGGGCTCGACAAATCCTGGGCGCCATGGCGACTAGAAATGGTGTCCTGGCGACTTGGCTTTTTTTTTTTTTTTAAAGCTGGCGCCATCTGGTGGCGAGTCATTGGTATTACAAGTTATTACCACCAGATGTGTGAGCTGGCGCCATCTGGTGGTGAGCCATTGGTATTACAAGTTAAACAGCAATTCTAATGTAATTTTTCACTATTTTCACTGCCATCTTCTTCCCTCTAATTAGAACCCCCAAATATTATATATATTTTTTATCCTAACACCCTAGAGAATAAAATGGCGATCGTTGCAATACTTTCTGTCACGCCGTATTTGCGCAGCGGTCTTACAAGCGCACTTTTTTGGGAAAAAATTACACTTTTTTTTTATTAAAAAATAAGACAGCAGTAAAGTTATCCCCATTTTTTTTTTAATATCATGAAAGATAATGTTACGCCGAGTAAATTCATACCCAACATGTCACGCTTCAAAATTGCGTCCGCTCGTTGAATGCCGACAAACTTTTACCCTTTAAAATCTTCATTGGCGACGTTTAAAAAAATCTACAGGTTGCATGTTTTGAGTTACAGAGGAGGTCTAGGGCTAAAATTATTGCTCTCGCTCTACCAATCGCGGCGATACCTTACATGTGTGGTTTGAACACAGTTTTCATATGCGGGCGCTGCTCACGTATGTGTTCGCTTCTGCGCGCAAGCTCGTCGGGACGGGGCGCGTTTTCTGGCTCCTAACTTTTTTAGCTGGCTCCTAGATTCCAAGCCAATTTGTCAACCCCTGGTGTAGCGTCTATTTGGTGCGACGCACTGTTGTTTTGTCTCCCGCAGGCGCTGCGGAGAGCAGGGACACAACGATGGCGAGGAGGACTTTTACTACACGGAAATGGATGTTAATGTGGACACACTGACAGACGGACTGTCCAGCTTGACTCCCACGTCGCCTACCACCAGCGGGCCCCCGCCCTTCCTCTGTCCAGGGTCCCTTGGAGCAGCCAACAGCACAGAGCTGCCCCTAATCTCCCCGCTCAGCCTATCAGCACCTAGCACACTGTGCCACGTGCACACTGACCATGCTTACCAGGTGAGTTTATATTTACAACTAGTAATATTATTTTTGTACTTTTTATATATTCTTGTTTTTTATTTAGGTCCAACTCGGAGATCCCTTGGACTCCAATTATTTTTTATTTTTATTACTCTAGTTTGTCTCTGTCCTCTCCCTTAAGGCTATAACAAAGGTGTCCATCTCTAACAGCTGACGTCACCAAGTATTCCTTTATTCTGCATTACAGAAAACGCTACGGGGCAGATTCAGGTAGCTTTTGAATTCTGCGCCGGCGTTTCGTCACGCCGATTCTCAAAGGCAGATGCGCTAAAAAAATAGGCTTCCTTGAATGCGGCGGCGTATAATTGTGTGCAATATTACGCTGGCCGCTAGGGGCGCCTCCGTTGTTTTCGGAGTAGAATATGCAAATTACCTAGTTACGTCGATTCACGAACGTACGTGCGGTAGTTTTTTTACGTCGTTTGCGTAAGGCTTTTTCTGCGTAAGGTTGCTCCTGCTATTAGGAGGCGCAGTCAATGTTAAGTATGGACGTCGTTCCCGCTTCGAAATTAGAATTTTTTTACGTCGTTTGCGTAAGTCGTTCGCGAATAGGGCTGGACGTAATTTACATTCACGTCGAAACCAATACGTCGTTGCGCCGTACTTGGGAGCAATGCACACTGGGATATGTACACGGACGGCGCATGCGCCAAAACGTCAATCACGTCAGGTCATCATAGATTTACATAAAACACGCCCCCCCTTCCACATTCCACATTTTTCGGCATCGAATTTGCAAATTACCTAGGTACGTCGATTCACGAATGTACGTGCGCCCGGCGGTAGTTTTTTTACGTCGTTTGCTATTAGGTGGCGCAGCCAATGTTAAGTATGGGCGTCGTTCCCGCTTCGAAATTTGAATTTTTTTACGTCGTTTGCGTAAGTCGTTCGCGAATAGGGCTGGACGTAATTTACGTTTACGTCGAAACCAATACGTCGCGCCGTACTTGGGAGCAATGCACACTGGGATATGTACACGGACGGCGCATGTACGTCAGTCACGTCAGGTCATCATAGATTTACATAAAACACGCCCCCCCTTCCACATTTGAATTAGGCGCGCTTACGCCGGCCCCATTTAGGCTACGCCGCCGCAACTTACGGAGCAAGTGCTTTGTGAATACTGCACTTGCTCCTGTAAGTTGCGTCGGCGTAGCGTAAATACAATACGCTGCGCCGCCGTAACTAAGCGCGCCCCTACCTGAATCTACCCCTATGTATGTGGGTGATGCCATCATTGTATGGAGCTGGAAAGTCTGGCATTGGCTTACCATGGCGCCTCTGAAACATACAAAGAAATGCCTTGTAATTTTTCCATATGGCAAGGCTTTGAAGTCAGGGACATGCCACCGTATCAAAATTTAAACTAAATCAGTAAAAGGAAAAATAGCTTTTCTGATTTTATACACCTTAAAGTGTTACTAAACCCAGGACCCTGCTTTCACTATATCTGGTCTCCCCAGGACCCTGCTTTCACTATATCCGGTCTCCCCAGGACCCTGCTTTCACTATATCCGGTCTCCCCAGGAGCCTGCATTCACTATATCTGGTCTCCCCAGGAGCCTGCATTCACTATATCCGGTCTCCCCAGGAGCCTGCAGTCACTATATCCGGTCTCCCCAGGACCCTGCATTCACTATATCTGGTCTCCCCAGGAGCCTGCATTCACTATATCTGGTCTCCCCAGGAGCCTGCTTTCACTATATCTGGTCTCCCCAGGACCCTGATTTCACTATATCTGGTCTCCCACAGTAGTCAGAACATGGAAATGTAATAGTTTTAGTAAATATAATCTGCTAAATGCCTTTTCTCATCAGCAGTCTCCTCTGACTGTCCCATGAGGCTGCAGGACCCTTTGTCTGGACAGTGCTGATTGGCCCATGTGCCGATCACACGCACCCTCCCAAGAGAAAAAAAAAAAAAAAAAACTCTAGCATTACACACCAAAACTGAGCATGTGCAGAGTGGTGACTCCAAAGGCTCTGTCTTATCAGGAGATGGATTGGGGACTGTGGAAGAAGGGGAGGATCAGAGAAGACAGGATCACACAGCCTTTTTACACAATGCGGAGGATTAACCACTTAGGTTCCACAGTGAGTATAAACAAGCATGCTTTACTGCGTATACAGACTTTTACTGTTGTGGGTTTAGTAACACTTTAATGCACATTCACGTTTGCAGTAAAAAATGAATAAAATAAATGTTGTGTATATCTGAGCAGAATTAAAGGAGAAGTATAGCCCCAAAGATGTTTTGGCTGTACTTCTATGGATCACAGGAGGTGCAGTTCATTCTTCTCTCCTGTGACCTGGTTTTTCAGCCGACAGCGGGCTAAAGCCTGCTGACGTCACTGAGCCGGTCCACCCAGATGCCTGGACTGGCAGATAGCGCCGCCTCTCAGCAAGGCTTCTAAGAGGGACAAAACATGGGAAAATGTAGATTTGTTGCAGCGATGTTCTGAATATTTGCCCAGACAATACACTTTAACCTCTTGCCGACCAGCCGCCGCAGTTTTACGGCGGCAGGTCGGCTCCCCTGCGCGAGAGCACGTTGTATAACGTCGGCTCTCGCCCAGGCCTCTAGGGGCGTGTGCGCGCCGCCAGAGGCGCACGCTCGCCCCCGACTCCCGTGCCCGGCGGGCGCAATCGCCGCCGGGCACACGCGATCGCTCGTTACAGAGCGGGGACCGGGAGCTGTGTGTGTAAACACACAGCTCCCGGTCCTGTCAGGGGGAGAAATGCCTGACCGTCTGTTCATACAATGTATGAACAGAAGATCAGTCATTTCCCCTAGTGAGACCACCCCCCCTACAGTTAGAACACACCCAGGGAACATACTTAACCCTAGTGTTAACCCCTTCTCTGCCAGTGGCATTTTTATAGTAATCCAATGCATTTTTATAGCACTGATCACTATAAAAATGCCAATGGTCCCAAAAATGTGTCCAACGTGTCCGCCATAATGTCGCACTACCGAAAAAAAAATCGCTGATCGCCGCCATTACTAGTAAAAAAAAAAAAAATATTAATAAAAATACCCCCTATTTTGTAGACGCTATAACTTTTGCGCAAACCAATCAATAAACGCTTATTGCGATTTTTTTTAAATATATAGTAGAAAACGTATCGACCTAAACTGAGGGGAAAAAAAATGTTATTTTTTTATATTTTTGGGGGATTTTTATTATAGCAAAAAGTAAAAAATATTATTTTTTATTATTTTTTTTTTTTTTTTCAAAATTATCGCTCTATTTTTGTTTATAGCGCAAAAACTAAAAACCGCAGAGGTGATCAAATAAAAGAAAAGGACGCCAATTTTGTTTGGGAGCCACGTCGCAGGACCGCGCAATTGTCTGTTAAAGCGACGCAGTGCCAAATCGCAAAAAGTGCTCTGGTCAGCAATATGGTCCGGGGGGGGGGGGGGGGTTAAGTGGTTAAAGGGCTGTAGATCCTCTTAGCGCTAAATATTAAACGTAATTATTTTCCTTTGCCGCTAGTAGTGCCTTCTAGCTTACTAAAGCGAGGCAGCACTGGCACGTGACTCGCACTTATTAGTTGGAGTTAAATCTACAGTTTTGTGTGTTTGTGTGATTTTTTTGTTTTTTTGCTTTAGTTCCTTCTGTGTTGGTGTTCCCCGTTCTCCCGGTCACTGTTATGCCTGTAATTCTCAAGTTGTACTTCTCCCTGATTGTAACGTTTGTTTTAAAAAAAAAAAAAAAGTCCTATTAGCCTGCCCAGTGCAATGGTTTTGAGCAGAGACCCCCGCCAGGCCATGCACCCATGTTTTGCTCCGCCCCCAATCCCTGAGTAAGCTCTGGGGGGCATAGCGAAACACGTTGGTGTGGCATGGCGGAGGTCTAGGCTGAGACTGCTATTCAGCATCACACTGAGGGTCTTCACTTGATGTGCGGGTCCCAGGGCACCCAGTCACTTTCTACTATTGTCTGGAGCATAGACGAGCGCCGTCCTTCACTCACGGCGGGCACAGGACTTTACTGCTATACAGCCTGAGATGCACATACGCACACACGCACACATGCCCTTGTTTCGCACTGAAGACAATTCCGTCATTATTGTGTTTTTGAATTTTCCTTTAAACATTGTCGGCAGGCTCCCTCCCCCATCAATGTTTCTGTGACACCCAAGATGAGCCTATCCTGGCAGCCGCCTCCTCTTCTCATCAAGGCACCTCCAGTAAGTGCTGTCATTTTATTTTTTACAGTAAAAAAAAAATATATATATGTTTTTTTTTTAATGGTAGCGAAGAGGATTAAAGCATAGCTGAAGAAGCCTAGCATAGTCGAGAGTTACTGCTTTTATAAGACCTTTTGTTGTTTGTGCTTTTAGTAAAAGTATGGCTTCCATGCTGGTCATACAGATTTTATACTCGGAGTCTCTGACTCAGAACAAATGTGCAAACCAGTAACCTCTGATCTGTGGACTTGTTTTGCACCAGCAGTTAGGAAAGCTGGTTAAGCCCGCCATCGACTGTTCTGATCTCGGCTGGTTCAGCAGGGTCCAGTCGACATTCAAACCATGTATGGAAAGCTGAATGTGCCCAAATCGAATTGATCACCTTTCGGTATTACCAATTTTTTTTTTTTATTTTGTTAATGAAAAAATCCGATAATTCATTGCAAAAATCTTGTTTTCATATTTTGGAGCCTCTAGTCAGGCTGGATTCATAGTCTGAGCGACTAGGTTGAAGAGCTCTCGGGGACGATTCCGGGCCTTTTTACGATTATGTTTTAAAAATTTTTCTTTTTTTGCTTTGAAGATTTCCTTGTGATATTTCTTAGTGATTGATTTATAATTTGCATGGTTTTCCTTTTGTAGGAGAGCGTCATTGAACCAGCCGGAGTTATTTTTACGGATGAGCGCTCTGCGTTTCGGGACGATTATATCTGTAGTAAAGCTTTGTTAATGGAGTTGAGAGTTTCCACTGCTGATTGAGTTTGTTTTATTGTTGTCATTTTATTTAATAGTGTAGTTTTAAAGTTTTTCCGAGTGGAGTTTCTTCAGGGATCTAGTCCAGGGTGTTATTGCCTGTTTTTTTTTTAAGATGGTGTTGGTGGTTATTTTGAATTTAATTGCATGATGATCTGCCCAGGGTAGGGGTCTGTTCTCTGTAATGTTGACATCCATATCTTGTTTGAAGATCAGGTCGAGGATGTGACCTGACACGTGCGTGGGCGTGCATAGCCGTTGCTGCAAACCTAGTCCTTCCAATTGGTCAATGCAGGCGTTGGCGATGGGATCCTGTGAGGAGTTGGCCCAGAGGTTGAAATCCCCAAGTAGCAGGAGGTGTTTGGTTTTTTAAAGTGTAAGTGGAGATGAATTGTGTCAGCGATGTGAGGAGCTGCGTCTTTGGGTCTGGTGCATATTAGTATGTGGACCGTGTCCTGGGGGGTTGTTTGGAGTTGTAGAGTGAGTGTTTCCATAAAGAGAGAGGTGAGATTTGTAGATCACTGCTAGGCCTCCTCCTCTTTGTCCAGTTCTGTTCTCGGTTAGAATACCTTAATTCTTCTTCAACGCTACCAGACGCCATTCAAAAAATACTTCTCTTCTACTCTTCTCTTCTTCTACTCTTCTTCTACTCTTCTTTCTTCTCTTCTTTTTTTCTTCTACGTCCTCTTCTCTTCTTCTACTCTTCTTTCTTCTCTTCTTCTTTTCTTCTACGTCCTCTTCTCTTCTTCTACTCTTCTTTCTTCTCTTCTTCTTTTCTTCTACGTCCTCTTCTCTTCTTCTACTCTTCTTTCTTCTCTTCTTCTTTTCTTCTACGTCCTCTTCTCTTCTTCTACTCTTCTTTCTTCTCTTCTTCTTTTCTTCTACGTCCTCTTCTCTTCTTCTACTCTTCTTTCTTCTCTTCTTCTTTTCTTCTACGTCCTCTTCTCTTCTTCTACTCTTCTTTCTTCTCTTCTTCTTTTCTTCTACGTCCTCTTCTCTTCTTCTACTCTTCTTTCTTCTCTTCTTCTTTTCTTCTACGTCCTCTTCTCTTCTTCTACTCTTCTTTCTTCTCTTCTCTTCTTCTTTTCTTCTACTTCTCTCTTCTTTTCTTCTTTCTTCTCTTCTACTTCTACTTCTTCTTCTCTTCTTCTACTCTTCTTCTACTCTTCTTTCTTCTTCTTTTACTCTTCTCTTCTTCTACTCTTCTCTTCTTCTCCTCTTCTTCTTCTTCTTTTACTCTTCTCTTCTTCTACTTTTCTTCTACTTCTTCTCCTTTTCTTCTACTTCTTCTCTTCTTTCTTCTCTTCTTCTACTTCTTCTTCTCTTCTTCTTTTCTTCTCTTCTTCTACTTCTTCTACTTCTTCTTCTCTTCTTCTTCTTCTTCTCTTCTTCTACTTCTTCTTCTCTACTTCTACTTCTTATTCTCTTCTTCTACTTCTCCTCCTCTTCTTCTTCTTCTCTTCTTCTCTTCTTCTACTTCTTCTTCTCTTCTTTTACTCTTCTCTTCTTTTACTCTTCTCTTCTACTTCTTCTTCTCTTCTTTTTTTCTCTTCTCCTACTCTTCTTTCTTCAAACTATAAAAACATTAGTGATTAAACACACCAAAAGAAATCTCAATTTGTGTGTGTGTGTGGGGGGGGGGGGGTTGGGTACCACGCAATTGTCATTCAAAGCGTGATAACGCTGAAAATTGGCCTGGGCAGGAAGGGGGTGGAAGTACCAAGTGGTTGACAAACTTTATCCTTTTTTTCTTTTATTGGGATTTTTCTTTTCCAACCAGAACTTTATTTGGGGTACAGGTTTGACATCCTGGGCAGATCTTTTAGCGGTAGGGACACCAGGGGAGGTTTTTTTTTCTCTTTTCTTTTCTTTCTGTTATCATTGTTTCTGGGACACCTGTCTGACTGAACGTGAAATGAGTTTCAACATAAAAGAAACCTCACACATCTTCTGATCTCCTCCTGTAGGCCCGGCCAACGCTGAGTATCGGAGAGAAGAGGCCGCAGATCCTGACCGCTACTCCCAATCCCAAGCAAGTGACCGGGACACGGTGAGCGTCACCCCTCTCCCATCTGTCTCCCTGTGATGTGTGTTGCCGTGTGCCTGAGGCCTCGCTGGTCAGTGTTGTGGTGTCACCCATCGTGTTTTGATGTTATCCGCTGATCTGTGAATCTTTCCCTGTCACGTGTCGGTCATAGGGAATATGTATTAGCTTAGCAGAGGCCAGCCTCTGACCCAGGGGCGACCCCTCTTCTTCCTCTTCCCCAGGAAGCCACGAGGGGAAGCCAAGAAGTGCCGCAAGGTATACGGAATGGAGCGCAAGGAGATGTGGTGCACCGCCTGCCGCTGGAAGAAGGCCTGCCAAAGGTTCATAGACTGATGATGGTGTACAATCACTTCACCTCAACTGCCCCTCCCCTAGGGGGCACCACCTGAGCTGCCTCAGCTCCGTTCCCAGCAAGAATCTGATTCAGGACACTTGTGATACAGCTGATATTTTTATAAATGGATTGTATTTTTTATTTTATTTTTCTCTCTCTCTACGGTCTGGAGCTGGACACAGGAGACGGTCGTGCTCAATAGGAGCCTTCTTCAGGTAGCGCCCAGCGAATTCCTGAGGTTCTGCTTGTGGACTGTTGGTGAGAAAGACGAGAATGAATTGTTTTTTTTGTTTTTTTTTAACCGTGAGACGTGTTGAAGGGGAGGGGGGGGGGGGGAATGACGCGGGAGGGTGGGATGAGGCGTGTTTTTAAATTTTTGTGTTCTTTCCCGTTTTGTAGGGCGGTGTTAAACTCTCGCTGCACTTTGCTTTGCACTTTGGGGGTGCTCTGTGGACAGGGGGGGTGGGTGAGTGGGGTTTTTGATTTGGGCGGGGAGGGGGGAGACGTATTCAGGAGCAAGGGGTACATTTTAAAGAATACCTGTTGCTTGCATACAATGACGGAAGCCATGATGTCACGCAAGAGTTTGCTTGTGACATCACTAGCCTAGCTGACCATGTGACAGGTGTGCCTTCATGGAACGGGGGGGGGGGGGGGGGGTGGTTATTCTGCAGTGCAATGATCCATTGCAGCCAATCAGTGTTGATTTTTTTTTTTTTTTTTTAATCTGATTCGACTGTAAAACACTCAGAGCTGGCTGTTGAGTATTAGAGCACTGTTTTGCTGAATACGCCTTAAGGGGTTCTATAGCCCCGAAACTGGATGTCGCTGGAAATCAATGTGTTTTTAACGTGTAAGCCACACAAGGCATGTGCAGAGCGCAGGCCAGTCTGCACATCAAGGCATCAGAGCTGTTTAAGTTTATGCTTGAGGCTGAGTTCACACTGATGCAAATTGGATGTGCCCCCCCCAATCCAATTCGCATGACAGGAGATTGTGACCAGCTCTCTATGGAGCCGGTTCACACATCTCCGGGGCGGCTGCGGAGGGCGTCGGGAAAGGGGTCCTGTGCGTCTTTGGCTCCGTTTTGGTCTAAGGCTCCATTCACACCTAGGCGACAAAACGGCCGACACGCTGGAGGGGCGAATTTGCATTGATGTCTATGAGATGGTTCACATCTCACGGCGTACGCCTGTCGCCTGAAAACAAGTCCCGGACCCTTTTTTTCAGGCGGCATTGGCGTTCGGCCATAGACATCAATGTAAATGTCTTGTTAAAAAAAAAAAGTTAAACAAATCGCGGCAGAATACGCCGCGTACGCGGCGTTACAGTGTGAATACAGCCTCAAGGGACACACCGGGCCCCCTGCTGAGACCCGTGGCTGCATTAGTGTGACAAGCCAGCCGTTTAAAAAAATAAATACAATTTGGGGATGGGGTGTTGGAACCCCTGTCAGGTTATCATTGGTGTCTGTGTCCCCTGTTAAGGAGACTCGCCCTCTCTGTTTGTCCTGGTAACCATTGGGGGGAGATTACCTAAAACTGCAGCACTCAATATTTGGAGTAGCTGTGCATAGTAACCAATCGGCTTCTAACTTCAGCTTGTTCCATTGAGCTTTGACAGTAAAACCTGGAAGCGGATTGGTTACTGTGCTCAGCTGCACCAATTTTAGTGATGTGCCCTATAGTCTCCTGAACAGCAAGAAATATGAAATACAAAAGGGGAAGAGGAATAGAGGGGAAAGCTTCCAATGGGGGGGGATGGCTATTCTGGTGACACCTGTCTCGGGTATTTGCCTTCTCCTTGGAGAGATCTTCTTTTACTTCCTGTTGAGTGTCTTTTGTCCCATGTGGGAGCTTTCCCATCACTTCCTATCCCAGGCAGCAAAAAACAATAACCTGACAGGGCTTTACACACACTTTAAAGGGCTTTGGCTTTAAATACACTCTAAGCCCAGGTTCACAATAGGCTGCGGGAATGAAGCCGTGCAAGTTGAGCTGAACTCGCACGATTTCACTCCCGATTTCGGCCGCGATTACAGACATTTCTGCACAGATGTAAATGTAAATCGCAAAAAGTATAGAAAGTACTTTTTTAAATTGCGGAGATGCGGCGTCGCACCGATTAGGACGGTGCCTTTGCCGGCAAATGCCGCCGATTTGACACGTCAAAACCGCACCAGTGCGAACCAATGATCTCCAAACTACGGCCCTCCAGCTATTGCAGAACTACACGTCCCATGAGACATTGTGAAACTCTGACATTCACAGACATGACTAGGCATGATGGGTATTGTAGTTCCTGAACAACTGGAGGGCCATAATTTGGAGACCCTTGCTCTAAAGCAGTGGTTCTCAACCATCTAGTGCTGTGACCCCTTGATAACATTTTTCCAAGTTGTGGGGACCCCTAACGGTAAAATAATTTCTGTAGCATGGGTTGTCAGCACCCAGGGCAAGACAAGTAATTTGCGCCCCTAACCCACAGATATTTAGCGCTACCTGAGTCCTTTTTATTGGCAAATATAATCACAGGTAGTGTAACTCACTGTGTCTCCGGATTCACGGTGTCTCTGACTTTGGTGTCTGGTAGCAGTGACACCTATGCCGAAATCGGGAGATAGGGTCTCCTCCAGCCCCTCCCACTTCACATTCCTCACTAGTCAGCTGACCTCTAGTCTCTGCCTCCTAGCCATGCCGTGAACTGAATGGGCACCTGCGAAGAGGCTGAGTGGGTGGCTGTGGGCTCCAGGTACAGCCCAGCTGGGCGGCCACAGGATCCAGGGATAGCCCTGCTGGGTGGCGGCTGGGAGAGTGGTGCGGCTTCGGGAAAAACACAGGATTCGGTGACCCCTGGCAAATCATCATTCGACACCCCAGGGGGTCCCGACCCCCAGGTTGAGAACCACTGCTCTAAAGCAACCATCCTCAACCTCCATAAGGTGCTCAGGGCTCCCTGACCTCCAACTGACGGTCCCTGCCTAATTCTGGGTCCGAAGCGGAGCCAGTAGAATGACACCAATGATCTTTTTGACTGTCTGTAAGAGGGGCGTTCTTCCCGCTGATCCCTGATGATATCATTTTAGAAAGGCTTCCCTGAGACCCGTCCTCTGGAGTAAAATTTTGAGAGGCTGCCAGGCAAGGCGAAATAACGCCAGGCAGCTTACTGTGCTGCAAAAGCTTGTTTTGAAGTTCCTTTTTCTATATAAAGGTGGTGGGATTCCTGGGGATTGGTGATGCCACTGACTGTGGTAGCTGATTTGGTTGGGTCAGTGATGTCACTGGTTTCAATGGAGCTAGATCTGACTCTGTGATGTCACTGCTTTCAATGGAGCTGGGTCTGACTCTGTGATGTCACTGGTTTCAAGGGAACTGGAACTGTGGTAGCTGATTGGGTTGGTTCAGTGATGTCACTGGTTTCAATGGAGCTAGATCTGTGGTAGCTGATTGGGTTGGTTCAGTGATGTCACTGGTTTCAATGGAGCTAGATCTGACTCTGTGATGTCACTGGTTTCAATGGAGCTAGATCTGACTCTGTGATGTCACTGGTTTCAATGGAGCTAGATCTGACTGGGTCTGACTCTGTGATGTCACTGGCTTCAAGGGAACTGGGTCTGACTCTGTGATGTCACTGGCTTCAAGGGAACTGGGTCTGACTCTGTGATGTCACTGGCTTCAAGGGAACTGGGTCTGACTCTGTGATGTCACTGGCTTCAAGGGAACTGGGTCGGTCGGACTCTGTGATGTCACTGGCTCTGAGGGAGCGGGCAGGCCTGATCCTATGATGTCACTGGCTCTGAGGTAGTTGATCGGTCTGGACAGGTAATTTGAATAATGCCGCTGGCTGTGATTTTTCTGATGGACGCCGCTTGTCTGCTTCTTGGAGGGTTGGCCGCCGGTTATATCTGTTGAATGTGCAAGACTGCTGCCTCCCTTCTTGCCCTAATCTCTTATCTTTTATAGGATTGGTTGCATGTAATCCAGTCCAATAGGAAAGCCGGCACAGTGGCATTTATCAGCGGTATGATGAGTGATCACAGCCGCAACTGGCCAACTTGTTTCGGCCATCCTCCCCTTATCTTTGAAATACAATACATAGTTAGCCTAGGTTCACACTTGTGCGGGTCGGGAACCTTTGCAAAATCGCACGTGTTCCCGACCCGCAGGCAAAATGAAACCCTTTTTGGCAGACGCACGTGGGTGGCATTCATTCTTAACTCACACGTTCCCGACCCGCAGGCAATCGCAATTTGCAAAATCGCACACGTTCCCATCCCGCAGGCAATCGCAACTTGCAAAATCGCACACGTTCCCGACCCGCAGGCAATCGCAACTTGCAAAATCACACACGTTCCCCACCCGCAGGCAATCGCAATTTGCAAAATCGCACACGTTCCCGACCCGCAGGCAATCACAACTTGCAAAATCGCACACGTTCTCGACCCTCAGGCAATCGCAACTTGCAAAATCGCACATGTTCCCGACCCGCAGGCAATCGCAACTTGCAAAATCGCACACGTTCCCGACCCGCAGGCAATCGCAACTTGCAAAATCGCACACGTTCCCGACTCGCATGCAATCGCAACTTGCAAAATCGCACACGTTCCCGACCCGCAGGCAATCGCAACTTGCAAAATCGCACACGTTCCCGACCCGCGGGCAATCGCAACTTGCAAAATCGCACACGTTCTCGACCCTCAGGCAATCGCAACTTGCAAAATCGCACATGTTCCCGACCCGCAGGCAATCGCAACTTGCAAAATCACACATGTTCCCGACCCGCAGGCAATCGCAACTTGCAAAATCGCACACGTTCCCGACCTGCAGGCAAAATTGCAACCATATTTGGCAGATGCACGTGGGTGGCATTCATTCTTAACGGTGCCCTCCATGCATCCGTGAGACGCCTGCATTTTTGCACATGTGAAAACTGATGGACTGTGCCATTCCATGAGACGCGAAGTTGAAAAAAAACGTTCAGCACTTTTCCCCCTCACTTTTCTGCTCTTAGGACCGCCCATTGAGATGAATGGGCTGCACTAACCGCACAGCGCAGCCCGCACAAGTGCGAACCTAGTTTTAGGCAACTGGGGGGGAAAAAGGTGAGGGGAAATGGCGACACCAAAAGTTTTTTTTGACACTTGGACCAGTGACGCTTTTTTTTTTGTTTGCCATTTCTAGGAAGGTGAAATTACTCGGCTTCATGC
Organism: Rana temporaria; assembly: GCF_905171775.1. Taxonomy (NCBI): domain Eukaryota; kingdom Metazoa; phylum Chordata; class Amphibia; order Anura; family Ranidae; genus Rana; species Rana temporaria. The sequence goes on from NC_053500.1 coordinate 14,402,091, forward strand.
CAGTTGGCACCATCGCACCACAACAGGTAGATTCCAACTGATCCAGCAGATTTTGATTATTTCTGTCACTATGAACCTGCTCAGTGTTTGTGCCCTCCTATGATACCAGCAACCCTTTCCTGGCACCTATTACGGCGGGGTAGAGAGTTGGCAATTGTTAGCACGGTCCTCTCATTGTTTTTTAGGAAGAAATACGTGTATTGGGTGAAGGGGGGAGGAGGAATTGTTTGCACAGGGTGTATTGGGTGAAGGAGGGATTGTTTGCACAGGGTGTATTGGGTGAAGGGGGGGAGGAGGGATTGTTTGCACAGGGTGGCGTAGAACAAGGCAGGAGATGCCCACAAGGTGTCTGCAGGCCAGACATCGGGCGCTGGTCTCTCTAACCCTTGTCCCTCTTGGAAGAGGCTGCAGAACGATGAGTTGTAGAGTGCAGGACCCCCCCCAACAGCAGCCAGTCATATGTGTTGGCTTTCTGTCTTTTTACTAGTTGCCTTATCAGACCGGGCCCTTCACAGTCTGGGCCCTTTTCTCTGATGACATCATAAGACTTCTCCAAGGGGCGCCCTTTTTTATTTGTATGTTTGCACGGCTCTAATTTTCATATATTTTTTTTTTTGTGCTTTAATGCACATGGTTGTAAGTTCTGACGTGTTTTACATGCAGATTGATTGCATTTTTAGTTTTTCTTCAGCGTTTTTCATTTACAAGTTAGAGCTTTTAAATTTGAATATGCTTTTTTATTTTTTTTGCCTTCCCTGCTGGTTTAATTTCTCCCCTGAAATAATTGCAGTAATGTCATCCCTGGGTCTCTGTGTGCTTCTCTATACAGTGGCCTGAGGGCCGGATGCGGCCCTTTACTTGCCTTTATCCGGCCCTTTGCTTGCCTTTATCCGGCCCTTGGGGCACTATTCCTCCCACTGATACGAGACACTATTCTGCCATCTGACACCGACAATGGAGCACCATTTCTCCCACTGAGACAACTAATGGATCATTATGCCTCCCTATGATACCAGTGATGGGGCACTATGCCTCCCTATGATACCAGCGATAGGGCACTATTCCTCCCTATGATACCAGCAATGGGGCACTATTCCTCCCTATGATACCAGCAATGGGGCACTATTCCTCCTTATGATACCAGCGATAGGGCACTATTCCTCCCTATGATACCAGCGATGGGGCACGGCCTCCCTATGATACCAGCGATGAGGCACTATTCCTCCCTATGATACCAGCGATAGGGCACTATTCCTCCCTATGATACCAGCGATAGGGCACTATTCCTCCCTATGATACCAGCGATAGGGCACTATTCCTCCCTATGATACCAGCGATGAGGCACTATTCCTCCCTATGATACCAGCGATAGGGCACTATTCCTCCCTATGATACCAGCAATGGGGCACTATTCCTCCCTATGATACCAGCAATGGGGCACTATTCCTCCCCCTAATACCAGATGTTTACTAACAATGATGCCAGGAAAATTTCTACTCCCGCTGGCCAAAGTCCGGCCCCCCAAGAGTCTGAAGGACAATAAACCGGCCCTTTGTTTAGAATGTTTGGAGACCCCTGCTCTATACAATGCAGGCCGATCATGGCTGGTGGGAGGGGCCATGGCTTCTTTAAGAGCCTTCAGACTGGATGCAAGCAGTGGGCTGGCTTTTGGATGGATTTATGCAAATATTAAAATGCCTTTCCCAGGCAAGCTGTATTGGCATGCAAACCGCCCGAGGTCATGCCCACGTGTGATGCACCCTCCTTTTTAAAAAAAGAACTGAAATTCAATGAATGGAAGGGGGTAGACCAGAGACAGGCTGGGTAAAGGGCTTAGACCAGGGGCGTGAAACTCCAATTTCATTGTGGGTCCGCATCAGCATTATGATCGCCCTCAAAAGGGCCGGTTGTATCTGTAAGATTAGATGTCCAGCGCTTCCCCTCCCCTTACATTAGATGTCAAGAGCCACCCCACCATCAGAAGTAGAGTCCCCCACTCTCCCTTACATCACAATGCGCCCCCCCTTTCCTTATGCTGCTGCTGAGAAGAAGCTGGATGCATTGCTTAAAGGCAGAAAGTAGGGGTCTGGAGGAGGACCAGAGGAAGGCTGGAGCTCTCCTGCAGCTGGAGGAGAGGTGAAGGGCCACATGAAATGGCCTGGAGGGCCGGATTCGGCCCGCGGGCCTTGTGTTTGACACCTGTGGCTTGACCATCCCCCAGCCAAGAAATGAGGCAGGTTCTATCTGACTTGGAGCTTCCAACGCACACTCGGAGAAGCTCGCAGTGAAATTGGCGTAAGCCATTTCGTTGTAGCCTGTACAACTGTGCAAGACTGAAGTTCAGGTTTAACTTTTCGTTTGGGCCTTGAAAACGCACATTCTAACTTTTTCGGAAAAAAAAAAAAATAATTCATGAAGTCAAGTGAATAGTTTTCAGATCAACAAAAAATTCCCAGTAAGTAGTGCCTATAATTATCCAGCAGGTGGCGCAGTGCGCTGAAAATTTAAAGCAGTTGGTTGTTTCATCTGCATCAGATTAGGTACCTCCTGCCAGCAAAGGAGCCTTTTTTTTTTTTCTGATATAAATTCTAGTGAAGCTAAACACACGGGGCCCGTGGGAGAGGAAATAAGGCCTCGTTGGCACAGGTATATACTATAGCACATGCCGACTGTGTTTGCCCAGCTTGTGCATCCCCCATGCAGGCAGCTCCATTCGTGTTCATTGTGACGCAGCGGCTGCATGGGCACGGCTGCTCCTCGCAGTTTGACAGCCGTACGGGCGCAGGTCCCAGTTGGCATGAATGAGGCTGCCCGCACGGAAAAACACCTGAAAACACGGCATGGATGTACCCTGTTGTTTGCGTGTTTACACGCGCAAACAATAGGGCACATCCATGCCGGTGACTTGTCCTCAATGTTCCTTCACTGACTGCGCAGGCGCAAACTTTCCCGACGGAAATCTCTGAACCTCGCCCGGCATCCAGGCTCATTCTTTAACATCCCCGTGGATTGGAGGATGTTAAAAAAAGAGCCAGGAGGCCGAGCGAGCCGTCCGAGCGCAGCGAGGACGTGGGGTGGACTGGCCACTTACCTCGAAATCCACGTCGCCCTGGATGCCGGCCGCGGTTCGGGGATTTCCGTCGGCAAGTTTGCGCCTGCTCAGTCCTTGAAGGAACTTTCCCGATAGCTGGAACCATCTCAGCACATCAGCTTGCGCATGCGCTGGAACTTCCACGATAGCTGGAACTTCCACGATAGCTGGAACTTCCACGATAGCTGGAACCAGCACGGCAGATCACCGTGTTTTCAGGTGTTTCCGTGCGGGCAGCCTCATTCATGCCAACCAGGACCTGCGCCCGTACGGCTCTCAAACTGCGAGGAGCAGCTGTGCCCATGCAGCTACAGCAGCCAATCCGGTTTGTTCTTCTTTTTTTTTTTCCTTCCAGTTCCAAAAGAAGTGACAGTTGGAATGTTCTTTCACTCGCAGAGCCCTTCCTTTCTGCTGGATTTGCAGACTTTTATAACGGAGCGCAGTGTCACTTCCATTGCGTTCCCCAATCTTTGCACTATGCAAATGCACATTTTTGATGCGTTGCACATATATATATAATAAAGCACTTTAATGATTCGTATTGCACGCTTTTTTTTTTTTTTTTTATTATTATTATTTCCCCCTTGCATATATAAGCTAACCCATAAACGGGTAAGGAAACCTAGAATCTTATCGCGGTGTCTTCACCAAGATACTTTTATGTGCAACTCCAGCCAAAGCAATATTTTTTAGATGAGGATTGAGTGAAGGAAGGACTAGAACATTTGTTTGGTATTTTTTTTATTTTATTTTTTTTGCTTGTTGGGGAGAATTTCCGGGACAGGAAGTGAGGGGAAATCAGCAGGAGCATAGCAGTATAAATGTAATAGAGGCCCAGGCAAATATTTACCCCTCTCTGACCCATTCTGACATCATTGCGTCCTCTTCTGGATCCTGAGAGGACCGCCGTTGCTAGACCGCCAATAGGAAGTTTCCATATTATGCAGGCCGTGATGTGGACACCCGAAGAAGGACCCCAAGAGAAGAGGAGGAAGCACTCAGGATTGGAGCGTTGTGTAGGCAAGTAAAAAGAGCACTTTGTTTTTTTATTTTCTTTGGTGTAATGCCCGATGTTCCATCAGATTTGGCGACCCGTCAGAATTGGTAATGGAAGTGACGTTCCGTCGCTGCCATCTTGCTACACCCCGCCACTCCTCCACAGTAAGGATACACAGGGAAGGGGAAAGCGGACATCTTGTTACACCCGCCGGAGTTTTGCATTTTACACTTCTATTCAGGGCCGCCACCAGGGGGGGGTACAGGCAGTACACCTGTAAGGGGCAACCCCCTTTTTTTTTCTTCTTCTAAATAAATTATATATTTTTTTTTTATTTTTATTAAAGGGCCCAGATGGCAACCCCCCTTTTTTTTTATATATATATATTTTTTATTAAAGGGCCCAGATGGCAACCCCCCTTTTTTTCATATATATTTTTTATTTTATTTTTATTAAAGATCCCAAGGGCCCCAGATGGCTACCCCCCTTTTTATATATATATATATATATATATATATATATGTATGTATGTATATATATATATATATATGTATATTATATTATTTTTTTATTTCATTTTTTTTTTGTAAGGGGCCCAGAGGTCCCCCCCCCCCCGCTTCTCAATTAGCGGCACCCCCCCAGGTTCTCTGCTCCAGGGGGCAATGCCTGAAGCTGTGTAAGGGGCCCCATAATTCCTGGTGGCGGCCCTGCTTCTATTTAACAGTAAAGTGAAGTTATATAGTGACTGTTGTGACGTTGAATTTTAGAAGCGGCGGCGAGCCTCCTCATCTCACAGGTTTGGTAAACTGACAGAAGTTCGCTGCCTATAAAATTCAACATCTAACCAGTCACACAGAGTTCTAAGCACGGCATATCGCTATATAAACGCACTTTCCTGTTTAAAAATAAGTGTAAAATGCAAAAGTCCGGCGGGTGTAACAAGATGTCCGCTTTCCCCTTCTCACTGTATACTTACTATGGACGAGTGCTGGGTGTAGCAAGATGGCGTCGACGGAACGTCACTTGCGTTACAAATTCTGACAGGTCGCCGAATCTGATGAAACACTAGCATCAGTTAGCAGGGGGGGGGGGTTGGGATCCCCCCCAAATCAACTTTTTTGAACCCTTTGACCTTTTGGAGCTGGCACTTTTAAGGGGATTAGGATCACGTGATCAGCGGTCACATGATCGGTAAGATCCCAATCGCTAGGAGCGATCATGAGCAGCTGGGAGCGCTCCTCGGCACAGCTGTATTTGCACTAATGCATGCAAATATGCGGCTGCTCAGCGGCGCCGCCAAGGCCCTCTCGCCGACAGGCTGCGTATCTGCGTGCGGCCATCGCCAAGCGGTTAAAAACCTACTGCTTCCAGCCCAAAGGGTTGTAGTTGCAGAGCAGACCCCCAACGTCACAAATAGCCGTCCTTTTCAGATGAGAAAGCCCTGCATGGTTTATGGCGTTTCCCCCGAATTGCGTTCTCTCGTTGTTTTAATGCGGGGCTCAGAGGTGGCCTCTGAATGTGAGATCCGACTCCCTCTGAGGAAATGACTGTTGCCGTTGTTTGATTTTGTGTACGGATCAGAAGCCTTTCTTTTAAAATATCCGTTTCCTATATATCTGTTTTTAAAAGAAGGCTTCAGTTCTGATTTTTTCTATGGATACGTCCTTTAGGCCCCTTTCACACTGCCGGACCGTTCAGGTCCACCCGTCAGTTTTGTCGGCGAACGTCCGCTTCATTCTTCTGTATGGAACGTCGGATGTCCACCCGTCAGTTTCGTCAGCGGACCCGAACGTCTGCTCCATTCTTCAGTATGGAACGTCGGATGTCAGCGGTGACATGTCCGCTGACATCCAATCCGCTAAAATAAGACAGATGGCGATACCTCCCCATCCGTCCATATCGGATGAGATCTGATGAAAACGGACATGCTGTCCGTTTTTTGTTCGATCTCTTCACTAGATGGATCCTCTTGCAGCAGTCCGCCTACTTAGCGGGAGATGTCTCCGTTGAGACGGCGGATGACAGGTCCCTCTCTGCTCACTGAGCGGGGAGGGGCTTGTCAGGCACCAGCGGTGCCTGACAAGCCCCTCCCCGCTCAGTGAGCAGAGAGGGACCTGTCATCCGCCGGCTCAGCGGAGATCAACGGAGACATCTCCCGCTGAGTAGGCGTACTGCTGCAGGCGGATCCATCCCCCCTATGGAAGGGGCCTTATGGTGCAGCCTTTTCTGCTCACCTATCGGGCTGATAGCTTCCTGTTCCTGAGATTCCACATGACAGAAGCATGCCGTCTATCCCCCGTGCCTTTTTAATGCTTCCAGAGGAAACTTTTTAAAGAGAAATAAGAATCTCTGTATCCTTTATGCAGTGCAGGCGGCACAATTGGCGTTTTTGCACAATTGGCGTTTTTATTTCGCACATTGGACATATTTGGTTCATACTTGCTGCGTCAGAGAAGCTTAACGTCCCTCTCGTCCATCTTAGGGCCCTTTCACACTGCTCTTTCTTATGCGTTTTCTGATGCATTTCTGGTGTGAATGGACGTGTGACTCAAAAACGCACCACATACGCAAATCGCAAATTATTTTTTTTTTTTTTTGCTACGATTTCTATTCATTTCCAATAGGAAGTTGCGTTTTCAAAGGCACCCAAGATGCAGCGTGCAGGACTTTTCAAAACCATACCGCACCCACAGCGCAGTGCTGTGAAAAGTCCCATAGGATTTAAAGGGAATTGTTTTTTCTTGCGTTTTCTTTCTTTTTTTTTTTTTTTTCAGTGTAAAAACGCAGGCGAAAACATATCGGTGTGAAAGGGGCCTTACAAGCTTATCAGTATATTTTGGGGGTGGTAGGAAAGGACTGGAGTAGCTTAGAGGGAAAGCCACATATGCTCGAGTCTTGGTGTCAGCTGTGGTCCTGTTGTAACGCCAATCGGTGTAGCCGGTGGTCACGTGAACTTCCTGCCTAGAGCGGCCTTCAGTGAAAAAAAAATATTTGGAAACATAAAGGGCCGCTTTCACACGGGCGCCTCTGTGAAGTGGTGTTGCTTGCTTCAGCACGGAGGAGGGGGTGGGGGGGATAGGCCCGTGTCCGCTCCACTCTGCAGACACGGACACAGCCCGGCTCTCGTCTGTGGGGCACTCCTTTTCCCGATCCGTCTATTTTTGGTGGATCGGATCGAATGTTGTCGAGTGTCAGCTGACGTGTCCATAGAAGAGACTAGACGCAGGGATCCTCAAACTACGGCCCTCCAGCTGTTGCGTAACTACACATCCCACGAGGCATTGTAAAACTGACATTCACAGACATGACTAGGCATGATGGGAGTTGTAGTTCCTGAACAACTGGAGGGCCATAGTTTGAAGACCCATGGCAGGGATATGCAATTAGCGGACCTCCAGCTGTTGCAAAACTACAAATCCCATCATGCCTCTGCCTCTGGGTGTCATGCTTGTGGTTGTCAGAGTATTGCTATGCCTCTTGGGAAGTGTAGTTCTGCAACAGCTGGAGGTCCGCTAATTGCATATCCCTGGACTAGAGGGTCCGATCAGGTCCGCCTGAAAAGCTGACAGGTAGACCTGATCGCATCGCCCGTGTGAAAGGGGTAAGATTTACTAAAACTGGTGCGGCTGTGCAGAGTAACCAATCGGCTTCCAGGTTTTATTGTCGAAGCCTAAAGGGTAATTCCACTTTTGTGGGGGGAAAAAATGGCAAATAAATAATATAGCGCATATAATTGCGACACAAGTGCTATTGTGAAGGCTTTGCAATATGGCCGCCTGGAGTGCGTACTGACCACTCCCCCGAAACCTCATTTCCTGCTTGTGTGATTGGCTCACAAATTTCCCCAGAAGTCTTCCTAAGATTCAAGTCAGATTTCAGGCATCTCCTGCAACAAAAATGTAATCTTTTGGTGAGATATTTCCAATAGGAATACGTCTAAAGGGATGCAGGCCCAGCAGCTTTCCTCATTAGTGCTCTGCAGCTGCACAGCTGACTGATGATTATGAAACCACTCCCATTAGACCCACTTGGCACAGTGACACAGACCAACACACAGGGATTTCTTCATTTTAAAAAAAGGTAGGAATCTGCAACAAGGATTGATATAATCCTTGCAATGTACATCGATCACCCAGAGGGGAATGTGTTTTTTTTTCCCCCCAACAAAAGTGGAGTTGCGCTTTAATTGAACAAGCTGAAGTTAGAATCTGATTGGTTACTCTGCACAGCTCTGCCAGATCCTGTCCGCACCAGGTTTAGTCAATCTCCCCCAAAGCGTCTCTGAATTCCGTTCTGCAAAGGCTTCCTTGTGGCCTTGATCTTGAAGCATCCAAAAAAATAAAATAAGCTATGGTACTTTTTAAAGTCTTTTTTTTATATGCCCCCCAAAGTGTATTTTTGTTTTCCATATTTCTGCCCAAATTTTTTAAAATATGAATTAATGTCCAGTGCCAGAAGAAAGACCTGTCAGTCGAGCGCCGTTAAGGCCGGGTTCACACTTATGCGAATCGGATGTGCTTTTCCCCGCTTTTCAATTCGCATAGCAGCAGAATGTGACTGGCTGTCTATGGAGCCTGTTTACATATCTCCGCAGCGGGTCCGGTGCGTTTCAGGTTTCGATTTCAGACCAAAATTGGGGCTGAAATCGGACCTGAACCAGCACGCAGAGGACCCCTGCTGACCTGAACCGGTGAACCAGCGCGTACGGGACCCCTGCTGACCTGAACCGGTGAACCATCGTGTACGGGACCCCCTGCTGACCTGAACCGGTGAACCAGCGCGTACGGGACCCCCTGCTGACCTGAATCGGTGAACCAGCGCGTACGGGACCCCCTGCTGACCTGAACCGGTGAACCAGCACGCACGGGACCCCCTGCTGACCTGAATCGGTGAACCAGCGCGTACGGGACCCCCTGCTGACCTGAACCGGTGAACCAGCGCGTACGGGACCCCTGCTGACCTGAACCGGTGAACCAGCACGCACGGGACCCCCTGCTGACCTGAACCGGTGAACCAGCGCGCACGGGACCCCCTGCTGACCTGAACCGGTGAACCAGCGCGCACGGGACCCCCTGCTGACCTGAACCGGTGAACCAGCGCGCACGGGACCCCCTGCTGAGCGCTGCATGCGGCGACAGTGTGATCCCGGGCCAGTGTGGAGTGGAGAAGGGTTAAAACATGGGTGCTCAACTTGAGGCTCTCCAGCTGTTGTGGAACTACAAGTCATTGCAAGGCTGACCGTTACAAGCATCCCTTCCAAAGGCAGAATTGCAAAGGTATGTTCCCCAACAGCTGGAGAGCCACTGGTGGGTTAAAACCTCTGCCAGATATTTTTTCTTTGGTCGGTTTGCCGTCACTTCCTGGCCCAGAGCTGTAGCAGGAAATCTCTACTAATTGAAGGAGATCCTCTTTTTAGAGACGTGTTGCGTTGGGGATGATTTCCCATCATTGCTTGACCAGGAGGGGTGGATCTCCCCAATGGGGGGGGGACGGTCCGCAACCAAAACGCTTAACCCTTTTCCACTCCATCCAGAATGAATAAAATGTTGAATGACGTACGTCTCGGGGGGGGGGGGGGGGATCAGTTGCTCGGGGTTCCTATATCTTGCACTGGGTGAGAGGTGACACTGTGGTTTGCACACCAGGTCTAGGGGGGGGGGTGCAGGTGACATCCCCGGTGATCTGACGATATGGTTCCGGCTAGCGAGATGGTTCCTGTGAGGACTGCGCAGGCGCAATCCTTGCCGACGGAAATCTCCAAACCTCCAGGCCGACGTGGAATTTGAGGTAAGTGGCCAGTCGGCTCTCTCTCCGCTCGCTCGGCCTCCTGGCTCTTTTTTTTTAATATCCTCCAATCCACGGGGATGTTAAGGAATGAGCCTGGATGCCGGCCGAGTTTCGGAGATTTCCGTCGGCAAGGATTGCGCCTGCGCAGTCCTTGCAGGAACCATCTCGATAGAGGAACCTTAACGACAAGTCACCGGCACATTCCAAAGTTAAAGAGAAATGGGGGGGGGGGGGTGAGAACTTTTATTTATTTTCTGTTTGTTTCAATAGAAATAATAATGAATTCTTGCACTAATTTTGGCCTGGGAGACACGCCATAGAAATGCGAGAGGCTGGGGAATTGCCGGTCTCTCTTGCACTAGGGGGGGGGGGAGGTCCAGAAGATGAACGCCTGGTTCCTGGTCCGTAAAAGCTGAAACCTGGTGTCTGTAGCTGCGGGTCAGGTCTGCGCTCTGGGGGAGGGGAGGGGATGGGGGCCATGAATTTGGGGGGGGGACTGTATGTGTGAAATGTAGCGGGGCTGAGAGAGAGCTCAAACCTTTATCTTCCATTTGCTCAGCTGTGACTTTCTGAAAGTATGCACAAAGCCGCCACCTCATGGAGGGTATACCGTGCCAAGCACAGAGCTATACGTTTTTTTTTTTTTGTTTTTGATTTTTTGTCAATCATCTTGGTCAAATTAAAGATTTTTTTTTCTGTTTTTGTACTTTTTGTTGTCTTTGTCCTTCTTTTGCACGTAGTTTTATTGTTGCAGATTCCGAGGGAGATGAACACAAGATGATGGGTGAGAGAAACGAATGGCTACAGTGAGGGGGGGAGAAAGTATGTGATCCCCCCCTGCTGATTTTGTACGTTTGCCCACTGACAAAGAAATGATCAGTCTATACTTTTAATGGATCGTTTATTTTAACAGCGAGAGACAATAACAAAAATATCCAGAGAAACACATTTCAAAAAAGTTATAAATTGATTTGCATTTTAATTAGTAAAATATTTGATCCCCGAGCAGAACATGACTCTGCTCGGGGATCAAATATTTTACTAATTAAAATGCAAATCAATTTATAACTTTTTTGAAATGCGTTTCTCTGGATATTTTTGTTGGCCACTCCAGGACTTTAATGTGCTTCTTTTTGAGCCACTCCTTTCTTTTGAAGAGAAAAGAACCGCTGCTCCAGGTGTATGATGAAAGCCTAAGTGGAATGTCTCTAAAGCCTCATTCATACACACGATCGCAATTTCCCATGGCCTAAAATCCGATGGAATTTTTCTTTGGAATTCCATTCAAGCTGTCTTGCATGCACACTGTCGGACCAAATTCCAACTGTCCAAAACGCGGTGACGTAAAAGACTACGATGAGCCGAGAAATTGCTGTGTCCGTCCATGAACTCAGAGAAATGGATTTTACGGTGAGTACAAAATACTACTTCAAAAGATGAAATAGACTTCCTGTGATATAAATATAACAACTTCATGGAGTGATTTGTCCTGCTGGAGATATTTCCATCCAAAAGTGCGACTTATCATATTTTTGCTGTTGGGACTTAAAGTATTTTCCCTCTATTATAGCTGATTAGACTTTATTTCATCTATTTTAACTAATGAAACTTGGGGGGAAAATATTCCTTATCTAAAATAATATATTTCACTTGGTGGGACTTTTTTTTCTTTCTTTTTCCAGGTGGCACCTAGAGTATTGTGTTTCTATTTTGGATAGTGAGTCTTAGGGTTCTGGTTAGATTTATTGGGTGTAGTCCATGAATAGGAGGACGAGTACACAGCTTGGTGTGAAGCAGTGATAGCTCAGTGGGTAAGAGCTGTGATTGGACTGCTGGAGACCTGAGTTCAAATCCCTGAGTTGGTGTCTGCCTCTTCTCAGTCCCAGGTACTACATGGTACCTGAGCCCCCTGCTGGTGGAACAAGGTAGTGAGAAATATTTCAGACTCACTACCCTGTCTCACCAGCAGGTGGTTCAGGTACTGTGTAGTTCCTGGGGTGAGGCAATAAAAACCTAAGTCCCTGCTTTTGGAATGGGCTACCCCAGTAAGACAGCCCATTCTAATTATATATGTTGCAGTGATGTCACAGACCATGGACCGAAGAGGCGGGGTGTCCACAACCTAATGTGATGCCCACACATGTTACAGGCCTGTGGGGACCTGGGACTGGAGCAGACTGGTGGGTTGTCCATGGCCTCCAGACTTCCAACTCAGAGATTTGAGCTCGGGGTCTACAGCGTTTTCAAGCATTTGCCCTCGGAGTCTACAACGCTTCATGGATTCGAACTCGGGTCTACGGCGCCCTGGGTCAACGCTCTTATCCTCTGAGCTACTCGCCTCTGCTCAATCACTTATGTGTTCGTTCTCTTACTTCAGGTCTATAACAAGGTCTCAAATTTAAAAGAGAATCGAACCTGCAACTCAAAAACAGCTTGATGGCCTTGGGTCGGCTGCTAACCCACTGAGCCAAGCAGTCTTCTCATCACCAGGAAAGTCAATCAAGACTTAGTAAGCTAAATATGATCATCGACATTCTAATAAATGGATGTGGATTCGAACCACAAACCTGAAGGTCATGCTGGACCATTGGTTTGCTGCTAAACCTCTATACCAGAACAAAGCTCGGGCTTGGAGTTCAGCAGCCAGCCCTTTGTACATCAACATTTTAGTAACCAATTTACTAATCTCCTGACAACTATATTTGCAAAGAGCGGTTTACCCAGGTAGGTGAAAATCGGGACTTAGAATGTTTTTTCCTTTTATCATTTAGGGACTGTAGATCAGCTTTGGATCAGTGATTTAGCAGCCAACCCTTTAAATATCAAGACTTGGTAAATAAATGATCACCAATTTGATTAATTAATCAATCAAACCAATTAATCTTTAAGACATAATTGGCCATCTAATGAAGGTTAGCATCCAATATCCCTGCGGGAGGGCGAAAATATTTGTAATGAAAGGTGGGTAAAAATGGGGACTTAATAGATTCTTCTTCTTTATTTATGGGCCTTTGGTAGATGGGGTGTGGAACGCCAGGTTTGGACTCACAGGTTGTGTAGAGTTGATGAAAATGATCCAAGACTTTACGATGTTGAGGAACTGGGTCTTATTCATTTAAAAACCTAAGTCCCTGCTTTTGGAATGGGCTGCCCCAATAAGACAGCCCATTCTAATTATATATGTTGCAGTGATGTCACAGACCGTGGACCGAAGAGGCGGGGTGTCCACAACCTAATGTGATGCCCACACATGTTACAGGGCTGTGGGGACCTGGGACTGGAGCAGACTGGTGGGTTGTCCATGGCCTCCAGACTTTCACTCAGAGATTTGAGCTTGGGGGGGGTCTACAGCAATTTTGGGTATTTGCCCTTGGAGTCTACAACGTTTCATGGATTCGAACTCGGGTCTATGGTGCTCTGGGTCAACGCTCTTATGCTCTGAGTTACTCGCCTCTGCTCAATCACTTATGTTCTCATCATCCTACTTCAGGAATAAAGAAACAAAAAGTCACCAATTTAAATAAATCATCCTGGATTCGAACCTACAGGGAATTACTTTGCTGGCTGTTGGCTGGCTACTAAACCACAGGGCCAGAGCTGTGTTCCAGTGAAGGGCTTTAGCGGCAAGCCCCTTGAACATCAACACTTAGTAACTCAAAGACTTAGTATTTAAAATGACTCAAACCCTAGGTGGGTAAAAAGTGGGACTTAGAATATATTTTTTATTATTATTTAGTACACTAGCAGGCAGCCCTATAAACATAAATTCTTAGTATATAAATAGTGAGGACTCTCTGTAGTCATTTATCAGGCGATCCAACTGGATGATCTTCCCTGAGATCTTCCAGGCCAGGTGTTGGAGATGTTGGATCACCTGGACTTTCTTGAGTCTGTGAATTTTAGTTTTATAGCCATGCTGCTAATAAATAAATATATATATATATATTTATTTATTTTTAATCAGAGTTTATTCATGCAGTGGCCGCCATTTTATTTTCTGGTCGATGAGACTCGTTGGTAGAACATTTTTCACAGAAGGTCATTTTAAGACATATGAGGATTCCACATAGAATGAGATGAAAAGTCGTGTCGTAAGCGGCCTGAATTGTACCGGAGATTGGATCTATTAAAATGGAATCTGGGAGAAAAGACGCCAACGGACACATGCGCCAAATGAGAGTTTATCAGATAAATTAGTAGTCTACTTTTGGATGACTTTACGTAGTAAATGGCCCCATAGGGCTTTCTTCGTCCAGCACTTTTTATACCTAATGTGCCAATCAGAGACATCTTGGCTTTCGGTTAGCTGGCTCTTCTCCGATATGTTCCCCCGAGGTCCCAGGATGGCGTTCCTTGTCGGAGGTTCTTTTAGTACTTGGTGGCTGGTCAGGACAGATTCATGGACAAAGCCACTGCTGACCAAACTGAAATTGCTAGTTGCATGGCTGCCATGCTATTGGCTTCTGTGCTTCCCAAGTCAATGACCCAGAACTGGTATTCAAAATTTTAAGACGTAGGTTCAATGTATGATCCGGATCCGAGATTCAAAGCTTTCGATGGCAGATGGAGTTGGGCAACAAGTCTTTGAATGCTGGTTCAGTTTTCTTTTTTCGATCAGCCAGCCCACCAAACGGCACAAGACTGATACTATTCCCTTCCCCCCATCCACACCTTCAATGTGGATGTGGGAATATTCCCCATTGTGTCCTCTTCCGACAGTGGGACCCCCCCCCCCCCCCCCCCCCCCCCCCTGCCATTAGACTACACGGATCAGGGCTGCATGGGCTGATGGAGTGAAATCGTACCAAGAAGCCAGTTCATGAAAAATCAATGGACTTCTCATGAAAGCGAATGGCAATATATGAATTTGCACCTGTTTTGCCCCCCTTAAGAAGGGGGTTCCCACCATCCCTGCAGTGAGTTCCCAGCTCTGTACACCTGTTGTGCCCATTATGAGGGGTCCCCACCATCCCTGTGCTGAGTTCCCAGGTCTGTACACCTGCTGTTTCCATTATGAGGGGTTCTCACCATCCCTGTGCTGAGTTCCCAGGTCTGTACACCTGCTGTACCCATTATGAGGGGTTCTCACCATCCCTGTGCTGAGTTCCCAGGTCTGTACACCTGCTGTGCCCATTATGAGGGGTTCCCACCATCCCTGTGCTGAGTTCCTGGGTCTGAACCCTTGCTGTGCCCATTATGAGGGGTCCCCACCATCCCTGTGCTGAGTTCCTGGGTCTGAACCCTTGCTGTGCCCATTATACAGGGTTGGGAATTTTAGGAGGAAGATCTCACTATTGGAGCAACCAAGACATAGAAGAAGCCAAGGACTGCCTTAACCCATTAACCTTTACCTAGAACTATAACACCACTTTTGATAGGACGGTCCCTTAAAAAAAAAAAAAAAATTGCAAAATAAAGAAACTGGAGGCAGGTTAGCAGCAGTTTTGTGTTTTATTTAGGCTGATTGAATTGCAATTATTCCTAAACTCTACCCCGGTCAGTTTATAACCCACCGTCTGCCAAGCAGAAGATTGCCACGGGCTTACCGTGCCAACACTGACACCCCCCTCTCTCTTCTCTCCCACCCACCAACCCAAAATATTAAAAACATCTCCATCACAAAACACAAGTTTATAATAATTCTTAAAGTCAATATAATATAGTATATTCCAACAAAAAAGAAAAGAAAAATAATTAAATCAACATTGCACTGTCTTGCAAAATTTCTCTTGTTTACACGTCTTTTGGGGAAATGTGTGCGTGGGGAGAGAAGGGGGGCGAGTGTGTGAAATAAATAATATATGTATTTCTATATGGAAAAAGCGTACACGCAGCACTCATAGCCAAAAGAAAATATATATATATATATATCCTGTGAAGTAATTCGACTAAATCCAAAACAGGCCTGAAAAAGTTACCGACTCCAACGCGGCCGGGGAAAGCTGCAAAAAAATCCAGTTTTTGCATTTTACTAGTATAAATAGTTAAATTTTTTATTTTTTTTAGTACGTGAAAAAGGGCAAAATTCCGCATAACTCTACACTTCATCAGGTGAAAAGTTTGGTGTTGGTGTAATAAAAAAAAAATGTAATTCCACCTAAGAACAATTTGGGTTGTGAGTGAAGGCAAAAAAAAAAAAGTTACTTTCATTGTCTGCCTTGTTTTGTAACGCCTGTACAGACTCTTGAAGTATATCGACACATTTATCGTTCGGTTTGTTGCTTTGGAAAAACTTCAGACCCAATCTACTGATAAAGGAAAAATTATATTTTTTTTTATATAATTTTGGATGAAGGGCTGTTAAGTATTTACAACCTACTGGGGAGATTTCACTTCCTGTTCCTCTGACACCTCACTTCCTGTTTCTCCAACACCTCACTTCCTGTTTCTCCAACGCCTCACTTCCAACTGACACAGGAAGTGGGGGAGACAGCAGATCAAACGCTTTAAAGCCCTGTACAAAATGATGGAGTTTTGCATCACATTACTGCAACATGCAAAGCTTAACATTTTTTAGGAGGTACAATTTATTTTTTTCCCCCCTACATTTTCTCATAGCTCCCAACTGTCCCGGATTTCGAGGATCCGTTCTGGATTTCGAGGGACCGCCCAGGATTTCGAGGGACCGTCCCGGATTTCGAGGATCCGTTCTGGATTTTGAGGGACCGCCCAGGATTTTGAGGAACCGCCCCGGATTTCGAGGGACCGTCCCCGATTTCGAGGGACCGTCCCCGATTTCGAGGAACCGCCCCGGATTTCGAGGAACCGCCCCGGATTTCGAGGAATCATCCCCGATTTCAAGGAACCGCCCCGGATTTCGAGGAATCATCCCCGATTTTGAGGGACCGTCTCGGATTTCGAGGGACCACCCAGGATTTCGAGGGACCGTCCCGGATTTCGAGGATCCGTTCTGGATTTCGAGGGACCACCCAGGATTTCGAGGGACCGTCCCGGATTTCGAGGATCCGTTCTGGATTTCGAGGGACCGCCCAGGATTTTGAGGAACCGCCCAGGATTTCGAGGGACCGTCCCCGATTTCAAGGAACCGCCCCGGATTTCAAGGAATCATCCCCGATTTCAAGGAACCGCCCCGGATTTCGAGGAATCATCCCCGATTTCGAGGGACCATCTCGGATTTTGAGGAACCCCCCCCCCTGGATTTCGAGGGACCGCCCTGGATTTCGAGGGACCACTCCAGATTTTGAGGAACCGTCCCAGATTTTGAGGGACCGTCCCCGATTTGGAAAGAAGTCCCTCCGTCCATCTTTCCTCCCCATTTTGGTCCGATCTATACAATTGTATATAAAATGCACTTTTTATCATTCAAAAAGTGTTTCCCATTACTAAACCTTTCATTCAATTTCTAAATGGCTACATTTGTAAATGTAGCCCCTTGGAGCCGGCGCCTACTGGATCTTTAAGGGGTTTTTCATGCCAGGAGGCAGGGCTTAAGGTCACGTGACCGCTGAGATTGGTGGTCACATGATCAGAAATCTTGCAATCTGGAGTTATCCCCCCGTCAGTCGCCGGTAACCGTGCCAAAAGTGCTCAGGGCGCGCAAACTCAGCACAGAGCTGATGCACGCAAATATGCGGCCACTCACACCGTATTTGCGCAACGGTCTTACAAACGCAATTTTTTGGGCCAAAAATATTTTTGAACTAAAAAAAACAGTAAAGTTAGCCCAATTTTTTTCTATATTGTGAAAGATAATGTTACGCCAAGTAAATTGATACCCAACATGTCACGCTTCAAAATTGCGCCCTCTCGTGGAATGACGACAAACGCTGACCTTTAAAGCTCTCTATAGGCGACGTTTAAAATTTTCGACAGGTTACCAGTTTAGAGTGACAGAGTAAGTCTTGGGCTAGAATTATTGCTCTCGCTCCAACGATGCCTCATATGACCGTTTACATATGCGAGTGCGACTTTTGCGCAAGCTCGGAGGGACAGGGCGCTTTAAAAAAAAAAATGTAGATTTTTTTTATTTTACTTTATTTTTATTTGTAAAGTGTCCTTTTAAAAAAAATATATATAACATCCCTTGTAATAGAAAAAAGCGTGACAGGTCCTCTTTAATGTGAGATCTGGGGGTCACAAAGACCTCAGATCTCATATTTACACTTAAATAAATAAAATTTTAAAAAAAAGTTTTTTTTTTGCAATAAAAAAAATACCCTTTAAGGCGGAAGTGACATTTACGTTGCTTCAGTCTTCGAATGTCATTGAGTTGAGTGGGGTCATCATCATTCTAGCTCAACTAATCCTTGTTTTTGTAGAATTCTCCTCTAAGGGGGCGTGGCAGGGGGTGTGTCCTATGCCTACAGACTTTTGCCAATTGGTGTCCCTCGTTCCCATCACAGAAATTTGGGAGGTGTGTACAGTGGAACCTCGGTATAAGAGTAACTTGGTTCGACAGAGTTTTGATTTGCAACTTTTTTTCTTTTAATTCTGAGTCGGTTTGCGAGTGTTGACTCGCAAGACGAGCAGAATTCAAGCTAAATAGGCCTGCAGTACCTCATTTGGCCTGAGCTACGGGGGGTGCAGGAGCCGAGAAAAGCGAAACCTTGGCCTGCAGTACCTCATTTGGCCTGAGGTACGGGGGCGCAGGAAACGAGCTAAAGTGTCCTCAGGCCTTTTCGGTGCTCTCTGGTGCCCCCCCCCCCACCTCTGGCCGCATTTGGTATTGCATCCCATTGAAGTCAATGCGGAACGATCTATTTTAGTTTGCATTGACTTCAATGGGAAAACTCGCTTTGATATGCGAGTACTTTGGATTACGAGCATTCTCCTGGAACGGATTATGCTCAATATCCGAGGTTCAACTGTATTATGTACCTTCTTGGTACATGGTACCGCTGTGAAGTCAATGATTGGTGGATTCTACAGAATCGGGATCCAGGACAGACATGCCAATTGCCGGACAGTCCCGGGCTATCGTTCTCTCCTCATGAGAGTTCAAAAACATAGATACTTCAAGAGCCTTGACATGACGTTACACCACAGGTGTAATAATAATCCATACATTGCCGTCTATGCCTTCGGTATTAAGAATAGTGGAATTACAGTGACAGAAGCTGGCCATACATGTACAGATTCCCCCCATCTTCCTCCATCCACATTAACAATACAGAGAGAGGAATCACACCGGCTGGCCTATTGTATATTGAAAATCCGAATGGATGCAGCCGCTGTTCGTCTGACAAATCTCCAGCAGGCTCCTTTAACAAAAGTCAAATCGATCGACCAACTTTGGTTGGCGATGCCAGGCAGAGACACACATTGCTTGAATTTCAGCTGAGCCAATAGGAATTGTATGGCTAGCTTAGAGGCATAGTTCCCCTTTACCAATGTAAATAAGGGGCGTCTGTAGATTAAAAAACAAACAGTGCAGCTCTGACTAAAGTTGAAAACAGTGGAACCTCGGATTACGAGCATAATCCGTTCCAGGAGAATGCTCGTAATCCAAAGCACTTGCATATCAAAGCGAGTTTCCCCATAGAAGTCAATGAAAACAAAGATAATCAGTTCCGCATTGACTTCTATGGCATGCAATACCACATGTGGCCAGAGGTGAGGCGCCGGAGAGCCTCAGAAATTATCGGGGACAGAGCTCGGCTATTTCCGAGTGGCTCTGCTCGGCTCCGGCGCCCCCGCACCTCTGGACAAATGCGGTACTACACACCCCATTAGCTTGAGACAACACTCGCAAACCAAGTTGCTCGTCTTTCAAAATGCTTGTTAACCGCGTTACTCGTAAACCGAGGTTCCACTGTAATGTCCTGGCTGTAGGTATAGGTCATTTACATGCCTCCTGAGGCCTGGCTGGAAAACTCCCAGAGATGGCAGACCTCCATCTTACCTTGTTGCTAGGATACACACGCCTAGCAATTACCGCTCGCCTATACATCACAGTAGCGAGCTCCTTTTCTGATTCCAATCCCCTCACACGTGTATTCTCTCCCCCGTCGCAGTCACTGAGCTCATGGGTGGATAGTGACCACGCGCGGGTGTGCGGGGGGTTCGAGAGCTCGCTCCTGCGATGGGGGGGGTTCGAGAGCTCTCCCCTGCGATAGTGGAGGAGGGGGGGGGGTTCGAGAGCTCGCTCCTGCGATAGTGAAGGGGGTTCGAGAGCTCTCCCCTGCGATAGTGGAGGAGGGGGGGTTCGAGAGCTCTCCCCTGCGATAGTGGAGGAGGGGGTTCGAGAGCTCTCCCCTGCGATAGTGGAGGGGGGGGGGTTGGAGAGCTCGCTCCTGCGATAGTGGAGGGGGGGGGGGGTTAGAGAGCTCTCCCCTGCGATAGTGGAGGAGGGGGTTCGAGAGCTCTCCCCTGCGATAGTGGAGGAGGGGGGGTTCGAGAGCTCGCTCCTGCGATAGTGGAGGAGGGGGGGGGTTAGAGAGCTCTCCCCTGCGATAGTGGAGGAGGGGGTTCGAGAGCTCTCCCCTGCGATAGTGGAGGGGGATGAGCCGGAACAGCTAGGCATGTCTTAGCCATCTCCTCCGTTGCAGCATCTCTGAGCTCAGGGAGAGAAATCCCATGTGAGGGGAGTCAGAGAAAGAGCTCACTCTTGGGGGGTGGAGCAAGAACAGCTTCTTAGCGTCTTAGCAACATCTTCTTAGCGTCTTAGCAACATCCTAGCAACAAGGCAGAATGGGATGATGCCATATCAGGGAGTTTTTCAGCCAGGCTTCAGGAGGTACATTGATGGCCTAAACCTATAGCAAGGGCATTACACAACTTTGGTCAAAGTTTCTGGTTTGTTTGCATCTCTTGACCTTCCCTCTTAGATTGTAAGCTCTAAGGAGCAGGGCCCTCCAATTTTAAAGTGTACTGTATTTGTACTGTTTAACCTCAATTTGTAAAGCACTGCGCAAACTGTTGGCGCCATATAAATCCTGTGTAATAATAAGAATCTTCAGACGCCCCATACCTGCATAAGCAGTTTTTTTTTTTTTTTTTTGGTAAAAGATGAGCTGTGCCTTTAAGCTGCCCACACATTGCCCAATTTCGGACAGTTCCTGTTGGCTCAGCTGAAAATCAAAGCATTGTGTGGCTCAACAAACGTGGATAAATCAATCGACTTTCGTTAAAGGAGCCGCCTAGAAAATGGTCAGCTAAACATTAAATAATCTTTCCCTGCTTGCTCCTGTAGAGGGAGCTCTCCCCACAGTCCTCCCCAGGAGACCCAAGGGCTGTGCGCGGTCCGGGAGGCCGTATCTGAAAACTGAGGGAAGGTGACACCACCGATGGCTCGGAACCTCGCATCTCTCTCCTGCAGAGCTCCCCTCCTGAGCAGCCTCTTTAGGTCAGTGATTGCTGAACTACAAGTCTCAGCAGGCGGCCGCAGACACATTATGCGGTTATCACTCAGTGAAAGGCCAATGTGATTTCCAGAACCAGACATACATCCTGTATCCCCCCCCCCCCCAGCAGATAAAATGATTTGGGAGGGGAGAGGTGCATGGCAATCCTGGAATTCAAACCAGACAAGATGGGCTCGGCTCCTCCCAGTGTTCTCCACTCCATACGTGATCTCTCTTTAATAAGGGAATAATCTCCCGCATGTGGTCAGCCAGCTGCGTCTAACCAGGAGCCACTAATACAATTATTATATAATTATGGGGGAAGGGCAGAGGGAACGCTGAGGCCCCCCCCCCGGGGGGGCCGCCACTTCCTGTCTTGTAATCATTAGAGATGTACATAGCAGGGAGGACTGTGCCAGCGGGTGTGCCCTGTACAGGGGGGGGGTGCCACATGGATGAGACGGGTACAAGGGCAGCCCTCTGCAAAAGGCAGTGAGAGGTCTTGGCAGGGTGGTGGAGTCTTGATCCCTAATTATATCTCCCCCCCCCCCTCAGTACACAGAATCTGGGATAATAAGAACTTCGGCCCGATTCACACCCATGGCATTTTCAGTGCATTTTGCAGATTTGCACTGCAGTCCATTTATTATGGTTTCCTATGGAACACGTCCTGCGGAGCAAATCTGCAAAATGCACTAAAAATCCCGTAAATGTGAATCCAGCCCTGGGCTCTGTTCTCACTAGTGCAACTTGTCAAGTCGCATTACAAAAACCATGTATTTCAATTACCAATCGCTCTAATTACTGGGACTCAAGTCACATCGACTCCAAAAAAAAAGGGTCCCTGCACTACTTTGCTGTGACTTTCTTGCGACTTAAGTGCCATAAGAGTGTAAGAAAGAGGCGCATGAAAGTCGCACTAGTGAGGATAGAGCCTTTAAGAGCATCCAAACCCCAAAAATAAAGATTTACTATTTTGCAGGATACTGGTGATAACATGTGGTGGCTGCATTTGTTTTCCTAATTTTAGCCCCGGTTCACGCTTATGCGAAATCGATGCGGATCAGATATGATCTGAAAAACATAGATTTGCATTTTATCTAAAAAAAAAAATGAAGGCTGTTACATACATATTATATATATATATATAATATAATGATCACTGAGGGCACCACTGGCGTTCCTCTGATCATTCAGCGCACCACTGGCGTTCCTCTGATCATTCAGCGCACCACTGGCGTTCCTCTGATCATTCAGCGCACCACTGATGCTCCTCCGATCACCGAGGGCACCACTGGCGTTCCTCTGATCACAGAGGGCACCACTGGCGTTCCTCTGATCACTGAGGGCACCACTGGCGTTCCTCTGATCACTGAGGGCACCACTGGCGTTCCTCTGATCACTGAGGGCACCACTGGCGTTCCTCTGATCACCGAGGGCACCACTGGCGTTCCTCTGATCACCGAGGGCACCACTGGCGTTCCTCTGATCACCGAGCGCACCACTGGCGTTCCTCTGATTACCGAGCGCACCACTGGCGTTCCTCTGATCACAGAGCGCACCACTGGCGTTCCTCTGATCACAGAGCGCACCACTGGCGTTCCTCTGATCACAGAGCGCACCACTGGCGTTCCTCTGATCACCGAGCGCACCACTGGCGTTCCTCTGATCATTCAGCGCACCACTGGCGTTCCTCTGATCACCAAGGGCGCCACTGATGTTCCTCTGATCACTGAGCGCATCTCTGATGTTGCATAAAACGTTCAACCCTCAGGAAGGTGTCTATGATCATCTACTGTCTTTTTGGAGACCCCAGAAACTGCCCATCAGTATGGATCCACCAAGTGGGAGGAACACCTACCAAATAAATATAAAACACCTTCCCCCGACTGTGTTCAGCAATTCCAAATGGTTACAGTGGTCCCGACAGCAGTTGGATCAGGAGAGGTCAGGCGTCAGCCAAGCAGAACAATGGTGGCCATTTTGTGCAGTTAGAGAACAAGTGGAATTCCCTGTTTGGAGTGGAGTGGTGCATCATTCAAATACCTGCTGGGATATGATTGGCTGTGAGATCTACCCCCACCCCCCCGGCAGGGCCACTCTTATCACCGCAACATCATTTTCTTTTGCGCCCTCTAGTGGCTTCTTCATAGGAATGTAAGAGCATTTTTTTGGGGCCAGCGACACAGGAAACTCGGCTGAAAGGGCCGGCTTGTTAAGTCACGCCAGTGCCATAGGGGGGGGAAGGGAGATCTCATCCGTTGTGGTCCCAGAGAGTAGTGACAACATGGAGATCGAGTCCCAGCCTGCACCCCCCTCCCCCCAACAATAGGTGGAGCTGTTTTCTCCAAGACTTAATAAAAGTCCAGCATGGAGTCCGTTAGACTTCTCTAGTTCCTGGTGAATTGGATGAGCTGCAAGTGGTCAACATCATGACGTCTGCTCTCCTTTGTATGAGACAGGTTCTCTTCAAAAGGGGAGGGGCAATAAAAAAAAGAAGAAAAAATTAGTAATTTGATGAAACGTCTCATGCAGTGCCTGTGGATGATGAGGGGGAAAACCAAAAAACTTTGTACAGTATGGATCTGGGACGGTTGGTCACCTTCCCTGGACACCACAGCGGGTGAGGATTTGTCAGGCGGGGGGCACGGTAACCTTTCTATGCCAGGTGTTAAGGCTCCTCCCACAGGTTGGTCTGGGCACAGTATGGGCCCTTAAACATCACATGACCAACTGCACCCCCCGACACCAAACAGCAAGGGCCTGTTACCTCAAAACAAAAAAATCCCTCTCCGGAGTTTATTAGAAAGTTCAGCCTGGACCCCCCCCATGACTAGGCAATCCAGGTGAACTCTTTAATCGGGCCGCGGCTGACGTCCGGCGTGCAATCTTCGATCTCATCGTCCTCCAGTATGACGTCGTCCTGAGAGGTCTCTGCCTCGTCCTTCCACTTGATGTCGTCGTCCTCCTCTCCTCCCATATCCTCGTCCACCTTGAGCTCGTCTACGTCTTCTATGTAGTGCCCTTCCCCCGAGTACACGCCGTCGGGGGAGTGGCCTCCGCGGGCCATGCCTCTTCCTGCACAGTCCATGCACACCCCGTGCCTCCTCGAGCCGTGCTTGATGCCCACGCTGGCGGCAGACATGAAGACGCGATTGCACACCTTGCACACGTACTTCTTATCCTTGCTGTGGACCTGGACAGAGGAGACAAAGGTGGGGGACTTGGTTATTACAGAACTGTGTATTCAGCTGGAGTTCAAAGACAAACCGCAATACAGTGCATTCACTATATCTGGTCTCCCCAGGAGCCTGCATTCACTATATCTGGTCTCCCCAGGACCCTGCATTCACTATATTTGGTCTCCCCAGGACCCTGCATTCACTATATTTGGTCTCCCCAGGACCCTGCATTCACTATATTTGGTCTCCCCAGGGGCCTGCATTCACTATATCTGCTCTCCCCAGGAGCCTGCATTCACTATATCTGCTCTCCCCAGGAGCCTGCATTCACTATATCTGGTCACCCCAGGAGCCTGCATTCACTATATCTGGTCTCCCCAGGAGCCTGCATTCACTATATCTGCTCTCCCCAGGAGCCTGCATTCACTATATCTGGTCACCCCAGGAGCCTGCATTCACTATATCTGCTCTCCCCAGGATCCTGCATTCATTATATCTGGTCTCTCCAGGAGCCTGCATTTACTATATCTGGTCTCCCCAGGAGCCTGCTTTTACTATATCTGGTCTCCCCAGGAGCCTGCTTTTACTATATCTGGTCTCCCCAGGAGCCTGTAGTCACTATATCTGGTCTCCCCAGGAGCCTGCAGTCACTATATCTGGTCTCTTCAGGAGCCTGCATTCACTATATCTAGTCTCCCCAGGAGCCTGCAGTCACTATATCTGGTCTCTTCAGGAGCCTGCAGTCACTATATCTAGTCTCCCCAGGACTCTGCAGTCACTATATCTGGTCTCCCCAGGAGCCTGCAGTCACTATATCTGGTCTCCCCAGGAGCCTGCAGTCACTATATCTGGTCTCCCCAGGAGCCTGCAGTCACTATATCTGGTCTCCCCAGGCCCCTGCAGTCTAAAAGGCACCCACCCCCTCCCCACATAGGCAGAGACTTGCAGAGCTGTGCTGTGAACAGACCAGCTCTATGCTAATCTATTTATAGCACCCACTCCAACACAAAATTCAGCCTGGTTTTATCAGAAGAACAGAGCAGGAGAAAGCCACAGGACTTACTGCTTTGAAGAGAGATAACAAAACACTGCAGATATATGTGCCTGGCTCAAATTTTATGAATGGGGTTTACATCCACTTTAAGTGAAGGTCTTTGTGCCCAAATTTCAGCTCTATTGCACCTAGACATTTTGGGGATTTTTTGGGACAGCTAAGGATTCAAATATCTGAAGTTTTTTATTTTATTTTGCCATATCCCACTGGGGATATTTTCATTCACGTCCTGTTGCAGAAGCACCACGGAAAAAGGATATCCCCAAAATAAAGAAAATCCCCTCTATACACGGAATCCTGATCCAAGAGACCCCTACATCTATGCCAACACCACCCAAAAAAAATTATGGAAAAGTTGTTGAACAGAGCGATACCTGCAGGGACATAAACTCTTGGAATTTCAGATGAGACAGCAGGTATTGGCTGACGTTTGAGCAACGCACCACTTCAAAACCCTGTGAGTGAAAAGTGAAAAGAGCCTCAGCTCCAGCTCCATCCAGGCCACCCCTCCTCCAATGGGATCTCCATGATTCAGCCCCATGGGTAGGACGAAACATGTTTGGGGGGGATCCTTGGGCTGAGGCCATGTCCCTTTTCATACACAGGTTTGATGATGTGCAGCTAAGGACGTTTCTCTTTTTTTAGTATTGGTATCCATGGAGCTGGGTCCTCGCCTGCACTACCAGCGATCTACCAGAAGAGAACTCTTTGGAGCCTTGAACAACATCGGCAGCTTGGAAACTTTAGACAGTAAATTTGGTGACAACTGAAAAATGTTGTTTCCACCACCCTCTGTGCCAGTGACAATGGTCACAAAGACAAATGGGAGACCCAGAGGCAGCAATAAAAACCTGACAGGGGTTCTAACCTCTCATTACACCATCCAAAACTAAAATGAACAGTTGCAGGGGTCTCAAACTGCCGTCCCTCCAGCTGTTGCGAAACTACAAGTCCCATGAGGTATTGCAAGGCTGACGGTTATAAGCATGACTCCCACAGGCAGAGGCATGATGAGACTTGTAGTTTCACAACAGCTGGAGGGCCGCCAGTTTAAGACCCCTGAATCTGACCTCACACACATTCAAATTTAAATTGTACATTCAGCCACAGCTACATAGGGTTGGGGCTTTGCAGGACCAGGATATATAATGGAGTGGATTCATTCTCTGATCGATCGGTTGCTATGGGTAACAGACAACTCTCCCCCCTCTGAAGGAAACGTCTTGTCTGACACTGGAAGTAATAAAGGTACATGGATCCCTGCCAGGTACAGGGTCCCGCGCCATGTCAGACAGACAGATGGGTGGCGCCCCTGGAGTAAGAGCGCTGGGTGAGACGGTCCCCCCGGCTGGCTCTGGTTACACGGTGAAGGAGGCTCGGCGCAGTGAGATGAGGAGACAGATGGTCTTGCAATTATATGACAGCAGAGGACACTGCAAGACAGAGCGGGCACTGCTGCCATGGCAACCGTGATAGCGGCTTCTTAATGAGCCCGGATAAGTGGCACTGACGAAGTGTCCCTGAGACTTATCCCCCGAGGAGGGGGCACATTGGAGTGGGTGGAGGAGGAAAAAACAACATATCAGGCACTCCGTCGGCCTTCTCTACAACGTTCCTCTCCTTAATAATCTCTGCCTGAGGAACTCCATACACTGTGAAGCCAATCGGGTTCTTCCTTTCATTCTACTGTACTGCCCTGGGACAATCTGTTGGACAATGCTATTGGTCGCCATAGATAACAAAAGCAGTTCTCATATCGAGAGAAACTCAACTTTCGGCATTTATTCTCTGGCTTGCACTGTGTGAGTGAAACAAAGAGTGTGATTGGTTGTTACGTGGAACTCAGTACAGGGATGGTGGGAACCCCTCATAATGGGCACAGTAGGTGGACAGACCCCCGGGAACCCAGCACAGGGATAGTGGGAACCCCTCATAATGGGCACAGAAGATGTACAGACCCCCGGGAACTCAGCACGGGGATGGTGGGAACCCCTCATAATGGGCACAACAGGTGTACAGACCCAGGAACTTGACACACGGATGGTGGGAACCCCTTATAATGGGCACAGAAGATGTACAGACCCAGGAACTCGGCACAGGAATGGTGGGAACCCCTCAAAATTGGCAAATTGGGTGTACCGACCTGGGAACTCAGCACATGGATGGTGGGAACCCTTCATAATGGGCACAGCAGGTGTACAGACCTGGGAACTCAGCACATGGATGGTGGGAACCCTTCATAATGGGCACAGCAGGTGTACAGACCCAGGAATTCGGCACAGGAATGGTGGGAACCCCTCAAAATGGGAAAATTGGGTGTACCGACCTGGGAACTCAGCACAGGAACAGTGGGAACCCATCATAATGGGCACATCAGGTGTACAGACCCGGGAACTTGGCACGCGGATGGTGGGAACCCCTCATAATGGGCACAGAAGATGTACAGACCCAGGAATTCGGCACAGGGATGGTGGGAACCCCTCATAATGGGCACAGCAGGTGTACAGACCTGGAAACTCAGCACAGGGATGGTGGGAACCCCTCATAATGGGCACAGCAGGTGTACAGACCTGGAAACTCAGCACAGGGATGGTGGGAACCCCTCATAATGGGCACAGCAGGTGTACAGACCTGGGAACTCCGCACAGGGATGGTGGGAACCCCTCATAATGAGCACAGCAGGTGTACAGACCTGGGAACTCCGCACAGGGATGGTGGGAACCCCTCATGATGGGCACAGCAGGTGTACAGACCTGGGAACTCGGCACAGGAATGGTGGGAACCCCTCATAATGGGCACAGCAGGTGTACAGACCTGGGAACTCGGCACAGGAATGGTGGGAACCCCTCATAATGGGCACAGCAGGTGTACAGACCTGGGAATTCAGCACAGGGATGGTGGGAACCCCTCATAGTGGGCACATCAGGTGTACAGACCTGGGAACTCGGCACAGGGATGGTGGGAACCCCTCATAATGGGCACATCAGGTGTTCAGATTCAGGAACTCGGCACAGGAATGATGGGAACCCCTCATAATGGGCACAGCAGGTGTACAGACCTGGGAACTCAGCACAGGGATGGTGGGAACCCTTCATAATGGGCACAGCAGGTGTACAGACCCGGGAACTCAGCACAGGGATGGTGGGAACCCCACATAATGGGTACAGCAGGTGTACAGACCCAGGAACTCAGCACAGGGATGGTGGGAACCCCTCATAATGGGCACAGCAGGTGTACAGACCCAGGAACTCGGCACAGAGCTCTCGCCAATAGAGTCCCCAGTAGGTCTTTCAGGGAACAGTGGATCTGAGTCTCACCAATACCTTCCCATGGTCCATAATAAGTGGGTCCGCTAGCCTGGGCACCCAGAATGTATCTGTCCTCTCTGGTTTAGGAACATTGGCAGTCTAGGATTACTTCTGTCACTGCCATGGTGCTCCTCTCTTGATAAACTGTCCTATATGTGTATGAATGTTGCTTCACACTTACATGAGCCTCCTTTCCCTGGCCTTGCACGGTGGTCATGTTTTCAGAGCTCTCATGGTCTCGGTGTAGAGCCGCTGGTCACCAGCAGAGGGCAGAGTTGACCTAGAATACTTCTCCCTCCCCGCCTGTCACAGGGTGTGTCTGCCTGTCAGCGCTGGGCTTCACCTTAATTCATCAATGTAAAACCTGAGGATTAGTCATTAACCGTGCCCTGTAATTTCACGCTGGATTCCTTCATGTGCCGAGTCCTCTTTATACACAGGGTGGACCCGTCACACACAAAGCCGTCTTACGGGACAGACAGATTTTCTTAAAGACGCAGCCCTGCGATTCACTAACTCATACGAGGTACAAGCCGCCTCGTGCCTCACACACCGCTAGGGAACTGAAAGGCAGAATACTGACCCAGCGGAGTTGTGTACTAAACAGAAGCACTTTTTTTTTTAGGGGATTTCCTGGAGAACGGCGCAGAAACTACAAGGATTTCCTCCGCCCACAACACCACCTGCTTGTGAAATCTGGTACTTTGGCGCAACCGATAACTACAAGGGTTCCATATCGGAACCTCAGAATTACACTGGGGGTGGAGGAGAAGGGGCGGTTCCTAGAATGGCCTGACTGGCTCCTGAATTCTGAATTTGACCATTAGATATGGAGACAATAGAGAGAGAGAGACGCACACACACACATAAGAGAGAGATATAGAGACAAGGAAGAGATATGACAGAGAGAGAGAGGTAAAGGAAGAGATATGACAGAGAGAGAGGTAAAGGAAGAGATATGACAGAGAGAGAGGGGTAAGGGAGAGATATGACATAGAGAGAGAGGGGTAAGGGAGAGATATGGAAACCATAGAGAGGAAGAGAAGGGAGAGATAGGACAGAGAGGGGTAAAGGAGAAATATGGAGACAGAGTGGTAAGAGAGAGAGATGCAGATAATAGAGAGAGAAGGAGAGATATGGATACAAGAGAGAGGGAGAAAAAGAGAGAGAGAGAGAGAGGTAAGGAAGAGATATGGATACAATAGAGAGAAGTAAGGGAGAGATATGACAAAAAGGGGTAAGGGAGAGATATAGAGACAGAGAGGTAAGAGAGATTTGCACATAATAGAGAGAGATGTGGAGACAATATAGAGAGACACAGAGAGGTAAGAGAGAGAGAGTTGCAGAAAATAGAGAGAGAAGGAGAGATATGGAGACAATAGAGAGACACACAGAAAGGTAAGGGAGAGATATGGAGACAGAGGTAAGGGAGAGGAGAGAGAGGTAAGGGAGAGGAGAGAGAGGTAAGGGAGAGATATGGAGACAGAGGTAAGGGAGAGGAGAGAGACACACAGAAAGGTAAGGGAGAGATATGGAGACAATAGAGAGAGAGAGACACACACACAAAAAGGTAAGGGAGAGGAGAGAGAGGTAAGGGAGAGATATGGAGACAGAGGTAAGGGAGAGGAGAGAGACACACAGAAAGGTATGGGAGAGATATGGAGACAATAGAGAGAGAGAGAGAGACACACACACAAAAAGGTATGGGAGAGATATGGAGACAGAGGTAAGGGAGAGGAGAGAGACACACAGAAAGGTAAGGGAGAGATATGGAGACAGAGGTAAGGGAGAGGAGAGAGAGGTAAGGGAGAGATATGGAGACAGAGGTAAGGGAGAGGAGAGAGAGACACACAGAAAGGTAAGGGAGAGATATGGAGACAGAGGTAAGGGAGAGGAGAGAGACACACAGAAAGGTAAGGGAGAGATATGGAGACAGAGGTAAGGGAGAGGAGAGAGAGGTAAGGGAGAGATATGGAGACAGAGGTAAGGGAGAGGAGAGAGACACACAGAAAGGTAAGGGAGAGATATGGAGACAGAGGTAAGGGAGAGGAGAGAGACACACAGAAAGGTATGGGAGAGATATGGAGACAATAGAGAGAGAGAGAGACACACACACACAAAAAGGTATGGGAGAGATATGGAGACAGAGGTAAGGGAGAGGAGAGAGACACACAGAAAGGTAAGGGAGAGATATGGAGACAGAGGTAAGGGAGAGGAGAGAGAGGTAAGGGAGAGATATGGAGACAGAGGTAAGGGAGAGGAGAGAGAGACACACAGAAAGGTAAGGGAGAGATATGGAGACAGAGGTAAGGGAGAGGAGAGAGAGACACACAGAAAGGTAAGGGAGAGATATGGAGACAGAGGTAAGGGAGAGGAGAGAGACACACAGAAAGGTAAGGGAGAGATATGGAGACAGAGGTAAGGGAGAGGAGAGAGAGGTAAGGGAGAGATATGGAGACAGAGGTAAGGGAGAGGAGAGAGAGACACACAGAAAGGTAAGGGAGAGATATGGAGACAGAGGTAAGGGAGAGGAGAAAGACACACAGAAAGGTAAGGGAGAGATATGGAGACAGAGGTAAGGGAGAGGAGAGAGAGGTAAGGGAGAGATATGGAGACAGAGGTAAGGGAGAGGAGAGAGAGACACACAGAAAGGTAAGGGAGAGATATGGAGACAGAGGTAAGGGAGAGGAGAGAGATACACACACAGAAAGGTAAGGGAGAGATATGGAGACAATAGAGAGGAGAAGTAAGGGAGAGATACGACATAAAGGGGTAAGGGAGAGATAGAGACAGAGAGGTAAGTGAGATTTGCAGATAATAGAGAGAGATGTGGAGACAATATAGAGAGGCAAGAGAGAGAGAGTTGCAGAAAATAGAGAGAGAAGGAGAGATATGGAGACAATAGAGAGAGAGACACACAGAAAGGTAAGGGAGAGATATGGAGACAGAGGCAAGGGAGAGGAGAGAGAGGTAAGGGAGAAAGGTAGGCAGGAAAGCAATAGGATGAAATAAAGGTAAGGACGAGAGACAAGGAAGCAAAGGGATAGAGAGGGACCAAGAGACAGGAAAGCAATTGGGGAAGACAGAGAATGGAAAGAGAGAAAGGAAAGCAACAGGGAAGAAAAGATACAGGGAACAAATGGGGGAGAGAGAAAGAGTAAGGTAAATTAACAGGTAAAGGAGCGAGAGACAGGGAAGCAATGGGGGGGGGGGGGGGGTTTGAGAATTAAGAGAAAGATATAAAGGGGAGTGATAGAGAGGCAGAGAGAAGAGGGGGACAGAGAAGCAACTCTGAGAGGAGAGAGAGTGAGCACCCACAATTGAAATAACAATTTGAGTTTTAAGAGAGAGACAGTGAAGTGATATGGTGAGAGAGAGAGAGAGTGTCAGGGAAGCAATTGAGAGAGTGTATGTGCACCCACAATGGAAATCATTTTTGTGTTTGAGAAGAGAGACAACAGAGAGAGAGAAATCTAATGGAAAGAGAGAGAGAGGAAGGGATGAATGTGGGGGGGGGGGGGAGAGAGCAGAGGGCGATCAGAAAGAGGAAGGGATGAACGGGGAGAGGGATCAGAGAGCGGAGAAGAAGGGATAATGGGGGGGGGGAGAGAGGAAAGGAAGGGATGAAGGGGGGCGAGAGATCAGAGAGAGGAGAGGAAGGGATGAAGGGGGGTGAGAGATCAGAGAGAGGAAGGCAAGAAGGGGAGAGGAAGAGAGAGAGCGAGACCAAAGCGAGGAGAGGAAGGGATAAAGGGGAGAGAGGAGAGGGAGAAGTAAGGGATGAAGGGGGAGAGAGGAGAGAGAGCGAAGAAGAGGAGAGAGAGCGAGGAGATGAAGGGGGAAGGAGATCAGAGAGAGATGAGGAAGGGATGAAGGGGGAAGGAGATCAGAGAGAGGCGAGGAAGGGGAGAGGGAGGAGGAAGGGATGAAGGGGAGAGAGAGGAGAGGAAGGGATGAAGGGGGAGAGAGAGAGATCAGAGGAGAGGAGAGGAAGGGATGAAGGAGGAGAGAGATCAGAGAGAGGAGAGGAAGGGATGTCGGTGGAGATCAAATAGAGGGAAGGGGAGAGGGAGAGATGAAGGGGGGAGAGAGATCAGAGAGAGGGAGAGATGAAGGGGGGGAGACAGATCAGTGAGAGGAGAGGGAAGGGGAGAGGGAGAGATGAAGGGGGAGAGAGATCAGAGAGAGGGAGAGATGAAGGGGGGGAGACAGATCAGTGAGAGGAGAGGGAAGGGGAGAGGGAGAGATGAAGGGGGGAGAGAGATCAGAGAGAGGGAGAGATGAAGGGGGGGAGACAGATCAGTGAGAGGAGAGGGAAGGGGAGAGGGAGAGATGAAGGGGGAGAGAGATCAGTGAGAGGAGAGGAAGGGGTGTCGGGGGAGATCAGAGAGAGGGAAGGGGAGAGGGAAGGGGAGAGGGAGAGATGAAGGGGGAGAGAGATCAGTGAGGGTAGAGGGAAGGGGAGAGGGAGAGATCAGTGAGAGGAGAGGGAAGGGGAGGGGGAGAGATCAGAGAGAGGGAGAGATGAAGGGGGGGGGGGAGATCAGTGAGAGGGAGAAATGAAGGGGGGGGGGAGAGATCAGAGAGAGAAGAGGAAGGGATGAAGGGGGAGAGAGATCAGAGAGAGGGAAGGGGAGAGGGCGAGATGAAGGGGGGGGGGAGATCAGAGAGAGGGAAGGGTAGAGGGAGAGATGAAGGGGGAGAAAGGTCAGTGAGAGGAGAGGGAAGGGGAGAGATGAAGGGGGGAGAGAGATCAGTGAGAGGAGAGGTGAGATGAGAGGGAAGGGGAGAGATGAAGACACAGAAGGTGTGTGAAGGGAACGCCTATACAAAACATACAGCCAGGCAGACGGGGATTATAGGGAGCTTAGGGATCTCCTTCCAGCTGCCGAAGCCTTTGCTCTGCCCAGGTAGACAGACACACTGAAAGAAAAATAAGTCTGTATTGTATCAGCCAATCAGATTCTCCTGGTCATGTGACACACTGACAATGGGGTTCTTTGGGGGAAGGGAGACCCCTCCTCATTCTGACACGTGTGCACCGTGGTCAGCGTTCCCCCATAACAGGCGCCATTTGTAGAGGAAATGGTAAACAAGGCCGGGCGTTCTGAGCGGTCACAGGATGTGCTGGGAGGATCACCTCCATACACCCATCTCACAGACAGGATGGAGCCGCCCAGCAATGACCCACTTCCCTTCCTTTGGCCACTTCACATTTGAGGTCAGTCAAAGGAAATGGTCAGACTCTGGTGACCCCCCCAGCAATGCAGCCCCATTTCCAGCAGGCGATTGCACGGCTTCATAAGATGGGTGACACAGAAATAAATCAGGTCATGTGTATATATAGCAGCAAAGACTTCTCTGAACAATACAGACTTCTAGACGAGCCCTGAACATGGAGCTCCAGGTTGTGTCCGGCCTCTGACCAGTAATGGGGGGGGGTATTGTTCTCTCATCCGCCAGAAACTTATTTTCATTGAATTTCTGGACAGAGTAGAGAGAGGGTTGGAGCATCTGTCAGGTTTTATTTGCCATCTGTGGCCTCCCATCGGAGAGGTTACTCATCACTTCCTGTAAGCACAGGAAGTGAAGGTAAATCTCTCTAATGGGGTCACAAGAAAAAAACATGACAGAAACGGTAACTCTATCCAATACTAAAACAAGTTGAACTGAATAGAATATGGAGAATGCTACTGCTGAACTGCCTCTGAAAATGCAAGCTGTCCGCCCATCGTCCCCGACCTGGAACAAGCGTGCAGCCAGAGACTCTGCTTCCCCGACCTGGAACAAGCGTGCAGCCAGAGACTCTGCCTCCCTGACCTGGAACAAGCATGCCGCCAGAGACTCTGCGTCCCTGACCTGGAACAAGCGTGCAGCCAGAGACTCTGCTTCCCCGACCTGGAACAAGCGTGCAGCCAGAGACTCTGCCTCCCTGACCTGGAACAAGCATGCCGCCAGAGACTCTGCCTCCCTGACCTGGAACAAGCGTGCCGCCAGAGACTCTGCCTCCCTGACCTGGAACAAGCATGCCGCCAGAGACTCTGCCTCCCTGACCTGGAACAAGCGTGCAGCCAGAGACTCTGCCTCCCTGACCTGGAACAAGCATGCCGCCAGAGACTCTGCCTCCCTGACCTGGAACAAGCGTGCCGCCAGAGACTCTGCGTCCCGACCTGGAACAAGCGTGCAGCCAGAGACTCTGCGTCCCTGACCTGGAACAAGCGTGCAGCCAGAGACTCTGCGTCCCTGACCTGGAACAAGCGTGCAGCCAGAGACTCTGCTTCCCCGACCTGGAACAAGCGTGCAGCCAGAGACTCTGCGTCCCTGACCTGAAACAAGAATGCCGCCAGAGACTCTGCCTCCCTGACCTGGAACAAGCGTGCCGCCAGAGACTCTGCTTCCCCGACCTGGAACAAGGGTGGCGCCAGAGACTGCGTCCCTGACTTGGAACAAGCGTGCAGCCAGAGACTCTGCGTCCCCAACCTGGAACAAGCATGCCGCCAGAGACTCTGCGTCCCCGACCTGGAAGAAGCGTGCAGCCAGAGATTCCAAACTCTTGATCTGCATAACTTAATTTGGGTCAGAGCCATAGACAGCCAGGGAGGTGGCATTTTTTAAAAGAAATGCGCGGCATCGGCAGCTCACATACTGTCGCAGTATGGGCTTCCTTAAAGGCGTTCAAAGCGTCAGAGATCTGGTGGTCAGGTAGGATGCGGTCCTTTAAGGCAGACAGCGGTCTCCATGGTAACCAAACACTGCCGGCGTCGAATGTAATAGGCTCATATCACCTCCTCGGCCTGTCTCCAATTAATAAGACATCATTATGAGCGCACATCAGAGCCGGACACAGGGGGGCGGGATATAAAAGGCACAATCCTGACAGACAGACAGAATTCTGGATTTAAAGGGAGCTTGTTAGGACAGAAAACTTGGCCCAGCGCAATCAGGATTTCCAACATGACCGATCGCTGCTCGTTAAAGAAAAATGATTACTCATTAATTAATTCCGAATCAAACGATTGCAGTTGCATACAGGCAGGGATGAAAGCCTGCACCTTCAAACCCAGGAGCCAATGGCTGCTTCCATAATTCCCCCTATGACAGGTTCCCTTTAAACTGACTTAAGCCACGCCCACTTGTACTGCTGTCACCCATCTAGCCTTAAAAATCTGTCCCCTCCTCCCACCTATGCCAACCAACCTGTGTAAGAAAGGTACATAAAACGTACCTATTTTCAACCTACTTCTCTCATATTACTTGTGGCAGCTGCAGGGGAGAGGAGAGGGTGCTCCAACAGCAGCTAGTAAAGCCTGGAATGGTGATATGAGCCATAGGCTTCAATGGCCCACCCATTGCTGGTGCTCTGTCCTCTCCCCTGCAGCCGGATCAAGTGACCTATGGGGGATGTCACCATTCCAGCCTTTACTAGCCGTTGTCTGCGCTCCCTCCTCTCCCCTGCAGCCGGATCAAGTGACCTATGGGGGATGTCACCATTCCAGCCTTTACTAGCCGTTGTCTGCGCTCCCTCCTCTCCCCTGCAGCAGTGTTGGCTGACACAGAGATCCGGATCAAGTGACCTATAGGGGATGTCACCATTCCAGCCTTTACTAGCCGTGGTCTGCGTTCCCTCCTCTACCCTGCAGCAGTGTTGGCTGACACAGAGAGCCGGATCAAGTGACCTATGGGGGATGTCACCATTCCAGCCTTTACTAGCCGTTATTTGCGCTCCCTCGTCTCCCCTGCAGCAGTGTTGGCTGACACAGAGAGCCGGATCAAGTGACCTATGGGGGATGTCACCATTCCAGCCTTTACTAGCCGTTGTCTGCGCTCCCTCCTCTCCCCTGCAGCAGTGTTGGCTGACACAGAGAGCCGGATCAAGTGACCTATGGGGGGATGTCACCATTCCAGCCTTTACTAGCCATTGTCTGCGCTCCCTCCTCTCCCCTGCAGAAGTGTTGGCTGACACAGAGAGCCGGATCAAGTGACCTATGGGGGGATGTCACCATTCCAGGCTTTACTAGCCGTTGTCTGCGCTCCCTCCTCTCCCCTGCAGCAGTGTTGGCTGACACAGAGATCCGGATCAAGTGACCTGTGGGGGATGTCACCATTCCAACCTTTACTAGCCGTTGTCTGCGCTCCCTCCTCTCCCCTGCAGCAGTGTTGGCTGACACAGAGAGCCGGATCAAGTG
Organism: Rana temporaria; assembly: GCF_905171775.1. Taxonomy (NCBI): domain Eukaryota; kingdom Metazoa; phylum Chordata; class Amphibia; order Anura; family Ranidae; genus Rana; species Rana temporaria. The sequence goes on from NC_053500.1 coordinate 14,438,999, forward strand.
ACCTATGGGGGGATGTCACCATTCCAGCCTTTACTAGCCATTGTCTGCGCTCCCTCCTCTCCCCTGCAGAAGTGTTGGCTGACACAGAGAGCCGGATCAAGTGACCTATGGGGGATGTCACCATTCCAGCCTTTACTAGCTGTTGTCTGCGCTCCCTCCTCTCCCCTGCAGCAGTGTTGGCTGACACAGAGAGCCGGATCAAGTGACCTATGGGGGATGTCACCATTCCAGCCTTTACTAGTCATTGTCTGCGCTCCCTCCTCTCCCCTGCAGCAGTGTTGGCTGACACAGAGAGACGGATCAAGTGACATATGGGGGATGTCACCATTCCAGCCTTTACTAGCCGTTGTCTGCGCTCCCTCCTCTCCCCTGCAGCAGTGTTGGCTGACACAGAGAGCCGGATCAAGTGACCTATAGGGGATGTCACCGTTCCAGCCTTTACTAGCCGCTGTCTGCGTTCCCTCCTCTCCCCTGCAGCAGTGTTGGCTGACACAGAGATCCGGATCAAGTGACCTATGGGGGATGTCACCATTCCAGCCTTTACTAGCCGTTGTCTGCGCTCCCTCCTCTCCCCTGCAGCAGTTTTGGCTGACACAGAGATCCGGATCAAGTGACCTATGGGGGATGTCACCATTCCAGCCTTTACTAGCCGTTGTCTGCGCTCCCTCGTCTCCCCTGCAGCAGTGTTGGCTGACACAGAGAGCCGGATCAAGTGACCTATGGGTGATTTCACCATTCCAGGCTTTACTAGCCGTTGTCTGCGCTCCCTCCTCTCCCCTGCAGCAGTGTTGGCTGACACAGAGAGCCGGATCAAGTGACCTATGGGGGATGTCACCATTCCAGCCTTTACTAGCCGTTGTCTGCGCTCCCTCCTCTCCCCTGCAGCAGTGTTGGCTGACACAGAGAGCCGGATCAAGTGACCTATAGGGGATGTCACCGTTCCAGCCTTTACTAGCCGCTGTCTGCGTTCCCTCCTCTCCCCTGCAGCAGTGTTGGCTGACACAGAGATCCGGATCAAGTGACCTATGGGGGATGTCACCATTCCAGCCTTTACTAGCCGTTGTCTGCGCTCCCTCCTCTCCCCTGCAGCAGTGTTGGCTGACACAGAGATCCAGATCAAGTGACCTATGGGGGATGTCACCATTCCAGCCTTTACTAGCCGTTGTCTGCGCTCCCTCGTCTCCCCTGCAGCAGTGTTGGCTGACACAGAGAGCCGGATCAAGTGACCTATGGGTGATTTCACCATTCCAGGCTTTACTAGCCGTTGTCTGCGCTCCCTCCTCTCCCCTGCAGCAGTGTTGGCTGACACAGAGAGCCGGATCAAGTGACCTATGGGGGATGTCACCATTCCAGCCTTTACTAGCCGTTGTCTGCGCTCCCTCCTCTCCCCTGCAGCAGTTTTGGCTGACACAGAGATCCGGATCAAGTGACCTATGGGGGATGTCACCATTCCAGCCTTTACTAGCCGTTGTCTGCGCTCCCTCGTCTCCCCTGCAGCAGTGTTGGCTGACACAGAGAGCCGGATCAAGTGACCTATGGGTGATTTCACCATTCCAGGCTTTACTAGCCGTTGTCTGCGCTCCCTCCTCTCCCCTGCAGCAGTGTTGGCTGACACAGAGAGACGGATCAAGTGACATATGGGGGATGTCACCATTCCAGCCTTTACTAGCCGTTGTCTGCGCTCCCTCCTCTCCCCTGCAGCAGTGTTGGCTGACACAGAGAGCCGGATCAAGTGACCTATAGGGGATGTCACCGTTCCAGCCTTTACTAGCCGCTGTCTGCGTTCCCTCCTCTCCCCTGCAGCAGTGTTGGCTGACACAGAGATCCGGATCAAGTGACCTATGGGGGATGTCACCATTCCAGCCTTTACTAGCCGTTGTCTGCGCTCCCTCCTCTCCCCTGCAGCAGTGTTGGCTGACACAGAGATCCGGATCAAGTGACCTATGGGGGATGTCACCATTCCAGCCTTTACTAGCCGTTGTCTGCGCTCCCTCGTCTCCCCTGCAGCAGTGTTGGCTGACACAGAGAGCCGGATCAAGTGACCTATGGGTGATTTCACCATTCCAGGCTTTACTAGCCGTTGTCTGCGCTCCCTCCTCTCCCCTGCAGCAGTGTTGGCTGACACAGAGAGCCGGATCAAGTGACCTATGGGGGATGTCACCATTCCAGCCTTTACTAGCCGTTGTCTGCGCTCCCTCCTCTCCCCTGCAGCAGTTTTGGCTGACACAGAGATCCGGATCAAGTGACCTATGGGGGATGTCACCATTCCAGCCTTTACTAGCCGTTGTCTGCGCTCCCTCGTCTCCCCTGCAGCAGTGTTGGCTGACACAGAGAGCCGGATCAAGTGACCTATGGGTGATTTCACCATTCCAGGCTTTACTAGCCGTTGTCTGCGCTCCCTCCTCTCCCCTGCAGCAGTGTTGGCTGACACAGAGATCCGGATCAAGTGACCTATAGGGGATGTCACCGTTCCAGCCTTTACTAGCCGCTGTCTGCGTTCCCTCCTCTCCCCTGCAGCAGTGTTGGCTGACACAGAGATCCGGATCAAGTGACCTATGGGGGATGTCACCATTCCAGCCTTTACTAGCCGTTGTCTGCGCTCCCTCCTCTCCCCTGCAGCAGTGTTGGCTGACACAGAGATCCAGATCAAGTGACCTATGGGGGATGTCACCATTCCAGCCTTTACTAGCCGTTGTCTGCGCTCCCTCGTCTCCCCTGCAGCAGTGTTGGCTGACACAGAGAGCCGGATCAAGTGACCTATGGGTGATTTCACCATTCCAGGCTTTACTAGCCGTTGTCTGCGCTCCCTCCTCTCCCCTGCAGCAGTGTTGGCTGACACAGAGAGCCGGATCAAGTGACCTATGGGGGATGTCACCATTCCAGCCTTTACTAGCCGTTGTCTGCGCTCCCTCCTCTCCCCTGCAGCAGTGTTGGCTGACACAGAGATCCGGATCAAGTGACCTATGAGGGATGTCACCATTCCAGCCTTTACTAGCCGTTGTCTGCGTTCCCTCCTCTCCCCCGCAGCAGTGTTGGCTGACACAGAGAGCCGGATCAAGTGACCTATGGGGGATGTCACCATTCCAGCCTTTACTAGCCGTTGTCTGCGCTCCCTCCTCTCCCCTGCAGCAGTGTTGGCTGACACAGAGATCCGGATCAAGTGACCAATGGGGGATGCGCTCCCTCCTCTCCCCTGCAGCAGTGTTGGCTGACACAGGAAGCCGGATCAAGTGACCTATGGGGGATGTCACCATTCCAGCCTTTACTAGCCGTTGTCTGCGTTCCCTCCTCTCCCCCGCAGCAGTGTTGGCTGACACAGAGAGCCGGATCAAGTGACCTATGACCTAAGAAAGTATGCAGTACCACTTCTTACCAAAGTGTGGCGCTTCATGTGCTCCCTCCTGGTGAACTTCTTGCCGCAGATCTCACAGGGATAGGGCCGCTCCCCCGTGTGAGAGCGCATGTGTCTCTTCAGGATGCATTGGTGCATGGCGGAGAAGCTGCAGTACGGACACTTGAACTTCTTACGGATGACGGTGAATTCATTGACTGAAATAGAGAGGAGAGAGGTCGTCACCACGGGCAGCAAGTCGCTTCCATATATAACACAACAGCGGGGTTCAGGAGAATAATACAGCTGCTAAACCCCCCCCCCCCCAAACTCAGGAGCAAAGGAGCCATTGCAGCAGCTCAAGTATGAAAGCAGGCTTGCAGGGGGAGTGGCCGTTCAGTGGGTGGATTTATAGAAGGGAGTCAATCCTTGAATGGAGTCATCAATCTCAAACCAATCAGAGAGAGGCCGGAGGTGGGGCGTGGCACAAGGCCTGGAGAACTGCGGCGTTGGGAGCCTCCCTATGCTCTGTAGCAGTGAGAACAAACTTACTAGATAAAGGGGCCCTCAACTGTGGCCCCCAACATGCCTGTCTATTATCTGTATATGGTCCTCTCTATTCTGAGACACAGAGTGCACCATACACAGAATGTTATTTGTGGCTCCTTACACAGGCATGTGGGGCTCTGGTATAAAGGAAAACTCTGATGTAAGGGGGTCTCCACAGCCCCCTCCTAACGCAAGAGTCCACAGAGTTCCCCCTTACATCAGAGTCCACAGAGTTCCCCCTTACATCAGAGTCCACAGAGACTGCAAACACGTTACTACAGGAGATGGTCAGAGAATGTGCAAACACACTACAGGAGATGGTCAGAGACTGCAGAAATACTACAGGAGATGGTCAGAGACTGTGCAAACACACTACAGGAGATGGTCAGAGACTGTGCAAACACACTACAGGAGATGGTCAGAGACTGTGCAAACACACTACAGGAGATGGTCAGAGACTGTGCAAACATACTACAGGAGATGGTCAGAGACTGCAGAAATACTACAGGAGATGGTCAGAGACTGTGCAAACACACTACAGGAGATGGTCAGAGACTGCAGAAATACTACAGGAGATGGTCAGAGACTGTGCAAACACACTACAGGAGATGGTCAGAGACTGTGCAAACACACTACAGGAGATGGTCAGAGACTGTGCAAACACACTATAGGAGATGGTTAGACGGAAGACATGATACAGGAGATGGTCAGAGACTGTGCAAACACGTTACTACAGGAGATGGTCAGAGACTGCAGACATACTACAGGAGATGGTGATAGACTATAGACATACTACAAGAGATGATCAGAGACTGCAGAAATACTACAGGAGATGGTCAGAGACTGCAGAAATACTACAGGAGATGGTCAGAGACTTCAGAAATACTACAGGAGATGGTCAGAGACTTCAGAAATACTACAGGTGATGGTCAGAGACTGCAGACACAGTACAGGAGACGGTCAGAGACTGCAGACATACTACATGAGACGGTCAGAGACTGCAGACACACTACATGAGACGGTCAGAGACTGCAGACACACTATATGAGATGGTCAAAGACTGCAGACACACTACATGAGATGGTCAGAGACTGCAGACACACTACATGAGACGGTCAGAGACTGCAGACATACTACATGAGACGGTCAGAGACTGCAGACACACTACATGAGATGGTCAGAGACTGCAGACATACTACATGAGACGATCAGAGACTGCAGACACACTACATGAGACGGTCAGAGACTTCAGAAATACTACAGGAGACGGTCAGAGACTGCAGACATACTACAGGAGACGGTCAGAGACTGCAGACATACTACAGGAGATGGTCAAAGACGGCAGAAATACTAGAAGAGATGGTCAGAGACTTCAGAAATACTACAGGAGATGGTCAGAGACTGCAGACACAGTACAGGAGATGGTCAGAGACTTCAGAAATACTACAGGAGACGGTCAAGGACTGCAGACATACTACGGGAGATGGTCAGAGACTGCAGAAATACTACGGGAGATGGTCAGAGACTGCAGAAATACTACGGGAGATGGTCAGAGACTGCAGAAATACTACTGGAGATGGTCAGAGACTGCAGAAATACTACGGGAGATGGTCAGAGACTGCAGAAATACTACGGAGATGGTCAGAGACTACATATATACTACATGAGACGGTCAGAGACTTCAGAAATACTACAGGAGACGGTCAAAGACTGCAGACATACTACAGGAGATGGTCAGAGACTGCAGAAATACAACATGAGATGGTCAGAGACTTCAGAAATACTACAGGAGATGGTCAGAGACTGCAGAAATACTACAGGAGATGGTGATAGACTATAGACATACTACAAGAGATGGTCAGAGACTGCAGAAATACTACAGGAGATGGTCAGAGACTGCAGAAATACTACAGGAGATGGTGATAGACTATAGACATACTACAAGAGATGGTCAGAGACTGCAGAAATACTACGGGAGATGGTCAGAGACTGCAGAAATCCTACGGGAGATGGTCAGAGACTGCAGACATACTACAGGAGACGGTCAGAGACTGCACACATACAACATGAGATGGTCAGAGACTGCAGAAATACTACAGGAGATGGTCAGAGGTTGCTATAGGAGACTGCTAGAGAGGAGTTATTACAGCCCCTTTATCAATCAATGCTCTCCCTCCCACTGACTGCTGGGGTCAAAGGGCGGCAGGATCTATGGCACAGCAGAGATGGGAGGATCACACTGGATATTACTTTTTAAATCTTCTAAAAGGGAAACCGTTCCTTTAAATGTTTTTAAATGTCTGTGTAACCATTTGGGTTGGGGTGCTCCAATAGGAACGCAGTATTTATAAGACAGTAAGAAATCTCTCTATTTCCAGGCTGGTAGTCTGAATAGGGCGCTCAGACACACGGACCTGCCCATGGGCTCAGGTGCCCTCACTCAGCAGGAAAGGGTCCCTGGATATAATATACGGTTGGGCACTACATTTCGGTGGTTGGCACGGAGATGTGTGCCGCTCAGAATACCTGCTGCAGACACATGCTGACCCTTTAATTCTCCCCGTCTGGAATCAGATCACTAATAATACATCAAGACACCCCCCCCACCCCCCCCCTCCTCCCTCCTCCGCTGCCACGCCTGCTGTAATCGCTGTCCTCACATGACCAGGCGCAGCCTTGCACTGCAGGTAGCAGGAGTGAGCCCAGGCCTCCGTGTTTAGAGGACTGAGATAAATGCACCGCCGCCGCTCGCTGTTCCTCCGGCTTCTATGCTGAGAGCCAATGACCTACAACAAGGGTACGGCTAGGGGAGATGGGACTCATGGTCTTCATGCTTCTTCTGGGGTCAGACAGATTTTTTAGAGGGGGGTCAGTGGTGGCAACCTGTGCGCAAATCCTAGAGAGTTTTATCTCTGCTGACCACTGACAATGACCAGACACCACGGCCCCGAACCTAAACAATGACCAGACACCACGGCCCCGAACCTAAACAATGACCAGACACCACGGCCCCGAACCTAAACAATGACCAGACACCACAGCCCTGAACCGAAACAATGACCAGACACCACGGCCCCGAACCAAAACAATGACCAGACACCACGGCCCCGAACCTAAACAATGACCAGACACCACGGCCCCGAACCTAAACAATGACCAGACACCAGGGCCCCGAACCTAAACAATGACCAGACACCACGGCCCCGAACCTAAACAATGACCAGACACCACGTCCCGAACCTAAACAATGACCAGACACCACGGCCCCCGAACCGAAACAATGACCAGACACCACGGCCCCGAACCAAAACAATGACCAGACACCACGGCCCCGAACCAAAACAATGACCAGACACCACGGCCCCGAACCTAAACAATGACCAGACACCACGGCCCCGAACCTAAACAATGACCAGACACCACGGCCCCGAACCTAAACAATGACCAGACACCACGGCCCCGAACCGAAACAATGACAAGACACCACGGCCCCGAGCCTAAACAATGACAAGACACCACGGCCCCGAGCCTAAACAATGACCTGACTCCACGGCCCCGAACCTAAACAATGACCAGACTCCACAGTCCCGAACCTAAACAATGACTAGACACCACGGCCCCGAACCTAAACAATGACCAGACTCCACCGTCCCGAACCGAAAACAGTGACCAGACACCACGGCCCCGAACCGAAAACAATGACCAGACACCACGGCCCCGAACCTAAACAATGACTAGACACCACGGCCCCGAACCTAAACAATGACCAGACTCCACAGTCCCGAACCTAAACAATGACTAGACACCACGGCCCCGAACCTAAACAATGACCAGACTCCACGGTCCCGAACCGAAAACAATGACCAGACACCACGGCCCCGAACCGAAAACAATGACCAGACACCACGGCCCCGAACCGAAAACAATGACCAGACACCACGGCCCCGAACCGAAAACAATGACCAGACACCACGGCCCTGAACCGAAACAATGACCAGACACCACGGCCCATGAACCGAAACAATGACCAGACACCACGGCCCATGAACCGAAACAATGACCAGACACCATGGCCCCGAACCTAAACAATGACCAGACACCACAGCCCCGAACCTAAACAATGACCACACTCCATGGCCCAGACCCTAAACAATAAAGACACTCCATGGCCCCGAACCTAAACATTGACCAGACTCCACAGCCCCAAACCTAAACAATAAAGACACTCCACAGCCCTGAACCTAAACAATAACCACAATCCATGGCCCCAAACCTAAACAATAACCACAATCCACGGCCCCAAACCTAAACAATAACCACAATCCACGGCCCCAAACCTAAACTATGACCACACTCCACAGCCCTGCACCTAAACAATGACTACAATCCACGGCCCAGAATCTAAGCAATAAAGACAGTCCACGGCCCCAAACCTAAACAATGACCAGACTCCACAGCCCCAAACCTAAACAATAAAGACACTCCACAGCCCTGCACCTAAACAATCACTACAATCCATGGCCCCGAACCTAAATAATAACCACAAGCCACTGCCCCAAACCTAAACAATGACCACACTCCACAGCCCTGCACCTAAACAATGACTACAATCCACGAACCCGAACCTAAACAATGACCACAATCCACGGCCCCGAAACCTAAACAATGACCACAATCCACGGCCCCGAAACCTAAACAATGACCACAATCCACTGCCCAGCACCTAAATACTGACCACATACCACGACCCCTGCAACCAAACACTCACCATATTCCATGGCCCCGTACCCAAACACTGACCACATACCACGACCCTACACCTAAAAACTGACCACATACCACGACCCTACACCTAAATACTGACCACATACCACGAACCCTGCAACCAAACACTGACCGCATTCCACAGCCCCGCTCCTAAACACTGACCACAATCCACAGCCTTGCAACTAAATAAATACTGACCACATACCACGACCCAACACCTAAATACTGACCACATACCACGACCCTACACCTAAATACTGACCACATACCACGACCCCTGCAACCAAACACTGACCGCATTTCACAGCCCCGCTCCTAAACACTGACCACAATCCACAGCTTTGCACCTCAATAAATACTGACCACATACCACGACCCAACACCTAAATACTGACCACATTCCACGACCCTACACCTAAATACTGACCACATACCACGACCCATGCAACCAAACACTGACCACATTCCACAGCCCCGAACATAAACACTGACCACATTCCACAGACCTGCACCTAAATACTCAAGATAATATTCCCCCCACACTTGGTCTGGCCAGCCAGCAAAGTGGGCCTGTATATTAAGACTGCTTTCACACTGAAAGCACCATCTGTTAGCACTAGCTGTTTAAGCGCCGTTTTTCGGCCGCTATCAGGGCGATTTTAAAGGGTGAAAAACTCCAGTTTTGCTGCGTTTTGAAATCGCTTTTCAGTGCGCTTTGAAAGCGCTGCCCATTCATTCCATTGGGCAGAGTGTTTTGGGAGTGCTAAATACAGCGCTCCAAACCCGCCCCAAAGCTGCTGCTTGCAGGACTTTTCGGAATGTCCCACAAGCGCACCGCCTGTGTGAAAAGTCACACTGCAATGAATTAGAGGCGGTTTTCCAGTGTTTAGCAGAGGCAATTTCCAGCTGTAAAGCACCTGAAAACCGCCCCAGTATGAAAGGGGTCCAACAGTTGTATACATCTGTAAATATATGTTAAAGTCACACCACAGCATCAACAGAACATATGAACAAAAATAAATAATAAACTGAGAAGAAGCCTTTAGCCTTTACCTCACTGCTCGCGGCAGTACCATACCACGTGCAGGGGCGGACTGACAACTCATGGGGCACCTCGGCACTCCAGCTGTGGTGAAACTACAAATCCCATCATGCCTTTCTTTCCATGAAACAATATCTAATGTTTGGTCCATTTCATTTTCTGCTCGACCAACCCTGTACATTATTACACGTGGTCAGGGGCGGACTGACCATTGAGTCACTCTGGCACTGCCCGAGGGCCCCATGCCACTAGGGGGCCCCATCAGGGTTGCCAGGCTCAGTAAAACCAGGGACAGTATGTAAAAATCTATGTTTTTTTTACATCTGTCCCTGATATGTCCGAAACCGACATGCTTTTGATGTGAAAATCCCGAGTTTATAGCTGCCCCGCCTCCTGGCGTGGTGGCCATCTGTAAGCCCGGGGGGCCCCATAATCTTCTATTGCCCGGGGGCCCCATGAGTTGTCAGTCCGCCCCTGCCTATGAGCGATATAAAAGCTTGGTGGTTATATTGTACACTTATAGATCTATATACATCAGACCTGAAAGAGGAACTCCCGGGGATATAGAGACGGAGACGGTTGGGCCTACAGCAGAGGCAGTTGGGAGGGATTACACTTCCCTTTATATAGCTGGGACAAAAGGGATATGAGAGTCGCTTCCCCTTTAACATAAAGGAAGAGGAGACGGGAAAAGAGTCAATTTCACATCCCCTAAAAATCTCGACGCGTTCTAAAAGGAAGTGGCCGTTTCCCCAAATAGGATGGGGCTGGGTTAACCCTGCGAGTCCGGGGCGAGAACAATAAAACACAATACAGAGACAACATGCAATACAAAATCAGAACTGCTTTTTATATCGTATCCAATGATTAACAGTTACAGCCAATGGTGAGCGACCAGCTCTCACTTCCACCTTTGCTGCAAACAGAAGCAGATGTTAACCACTTAAGGACCGAGCCTCTTTTTCAGATGTGGTGTTTACAAGTTAAAAACACGTGTTTTTTTTTTGCTAGAAAATTTACTTGGAACCCCCAAACATTAAACTTTTTTTTTTGTCTAACACCCTAGAGAATTAAATGGCGGTCATTGCAATACTTTTTGGTTTTACTGTATTTGCGCAGCGGTCTTACAGGCGCACTTTTTTTGGGAAAAAATATACTTTTTTTGAATTAAAAAAATAAGACAACAGTAAAGTTAGCCACATTTTTTTTTATATTGTGAAAGATAATGTTACGCCGAGTAAATTGATACCCGACATGTCACGCTTCAAAATTGCGCCCGCTCGTGGAATGGCGTCAACTTTTACCCTTAAAAATCTCCATAGGCGATGTTTAATAAAAATCTACAGGTTGCATGTTTTGAGTTACAGAGGAGGTCTAGGGCTAGAATTATTGCTCTAGGTCCAACGATCGCGGCGATACCTCACATGTGGTTTGAACACCTTTTTCATATGCGGGCGCTGCTAATATATGAGTTCCCTTCTGTGCGCGAGCTCGTCGGGACGGGGCACTTTAAAAAATATATTTTTTTTTTTCTTATTTATTTTATTTTATTTATTTTTACAAAAAAATTATTTGGATCACATTTATTCATATTACAAGGAATGTAAACATCCCTTGTAATAAAAAAAAAAAAAGCATGACAGGTCCTCTTAAATATAAGATCTGGGGTTAAAAAGACATCAGATCTCATATTTAGACTAAAATGCAATAAAAAATTAAATAAAAAAATGTGTCATTTGTAAAAATGACCAAAAAAAATAAAAAAATGGCCCTTTAAGAGCTATGGGCGGAAGTGACGTTTTAACGTCGCTTCTGCCCTGCAATGGTATGGAGACGGGTGAGGGCCATCTTGCCCTCACTCGTATTCATACCAAGCAGGGGAGAGGACGCGATCGCCTCTGCCGCTACCGACTGCCCTGGTTAACGGCGGAGGGAGCGGGAGAGCGGTCAGGGCTCTCTCCCACACCCGATAGCAGTGATCTCGCGAAAACCGCCGCAGAGACCACCATTATCGCAAACCGGACCGCCGCCCGAAGAGATGGATACCTGGGTTATGGTAGCTAGCTGCTGCCATTACCGAGATCTCCCTCTTCAAAATGCCAACGTATATTATATACCGTATTTATCAGCGTATAACGCGCACTTTTTTCCCCTTGAAATCAGGGGAAAATCGTGGGTGTGCGTTATACGCCGATCCCCGCTGTCTCTGAGCGCGGCCAACATAGACCGAGCCAAGCCGAGTGTACTGCGCACTCGGCTAGGCTCGGCCACGCTCTGCTCCGCCCGCAGTCACGCCCTGTCCCGCCTCCTAGCCTTTATGTCCCGCCATTGGACCGCTGTGGTGTCCGTCATACGAACCGGGCCAAGGGGCGGTACCGCGAGAGAAGCCGAGAGGAGCCGAACACACAGGAAATCCGGCTCGGTACAGCTCGGCTGAGGCGCCAAACTCAAAAATACACAATGCTGCAACCTTGGGCAAGGTGCAGATGGACACCTCCAAAGCCGCAGATGGACACCCACAAGGCTGGATGGACTCTGCGCAAGGCCGCAGACGGACGCCGGACAAGGCCGCCGATGGACGCCGGGCAAGACAGCAGATGGACACCGACAAGGCTGCACCGACGAGCATTCAAAATGTAAGGGTTTTTTTTCCATAAACTTCCCTTCTAAGCTTGGGGTGCGCGTTATACGCCGATAAATACGGTAGTCGTGCGGCGGTCCGGAAGTGGTTAACAGGCTCTTGTGATTGGCCCTTAGCAGGTTGTCAACTATCACAGGAACAAAATAATAAATAAATAAACAAAGAGAGGGACTTACGAGAGAGCGAGTGGGTACCTTTGGGCAGGTATTCAAACAGCAGCGAGCTCTCCTCCCCCAGATCGGCCTTGAGGGACAGCAGGCTGTTCTTGCTCAGGAGGGCGCTGCGCAGGTTGGAGATGTTGGAGATGCTGGTGACCTGCGGGTGAGAGTCGTCCTTCTCCAGCCCCAGCGTGTGGGTAATATAGCTGCCCTCTCCGCCTTGAAGGGACTCCTCGCCCTGCGAGTACAAGTCTACCCGTTCCTCCCGGCTGTCCGAACTGCCTGGCTCGATCACCGTCACGTCGTCACCTAAAAGAGAAGAAGGACAGACATGTTAGAAGGGGGAAGGGAGGACAATGAAAAAATACAATAAAAAAAAAGGAAGCAAATACATAAAAGTAACAACGAATGTCTGTGTTCCCATGGTGGCCAATCAGATAGAACAGGCTGATCTCTTTCTATTGCAAATCAATATATGTAAAGTTTAGGGCAATGGCGCGGTTCTTGGTTTGCAAGGGCAATGTATATAATGTTATATAATATAGGGAAATTCTCCCAAGGGGCTTTTGTGTAACAGCCATATGGTAAGTCAAAGAATAAATGAAGTAGGTATCGTATTTATCGGCGTATAACGCGCACTTTTTTCCCCTTAAAATCAGGGGAAAATCGCGGGTGCGCGTTATACGCCGATCCCCGATGTCTCCGACATTGTCCGAGCCGAGTGTACTGCGCACTCGGCCACGCTCGGCTCCGCCAGCAGCCACGCGAGAGGAGCCGAGAGAAGCTGAGTGAAGCCGAGTGCGGAGGAAATCCGTCTCTGCACAGCGTGCCAAATTCAAACACACGACGCTGCAACCCCGCAGACAGACACCCACAAGGCTCGACGTACCCCGCGCAAGGCCGCAGACGGACGCCGGACAAGGCCGCCGGGCAAGACAGCAGATGGACACCGACAAGGCTGGACGGACCCCATGCAAGGCCGCAGACGGACGCCAGACAAGGCCGCCGATGGACGCCGGGCAAGACAGCAGACGGACACCGACAAGGCTGGACGGACCCCATGCAAGGCCGCAGACGGACGCCAGACAAGGCCGCCGATGGACGCCGGGCAAGACAGCAGACGGACACCGACAAGGCTGGACGGACCCCGCGCAAGGCCGCAGACGGATGCCGGACAAGGCCGCCGATGGACGCCGGGCAAGACATCCAAAATGTAAGTTTCATCCCTAGACTTCCCTTCTCAGCTTGGGGTGCGCGCTATACGCCGGTGCGCGGTATATGCCAATAAATACGGTATATAAAAAAGAAAAGGCTCTTTATTGATATACTGTAATTACAATGTCATATTCTGAATTCAAAAAGGTGTACTGGCTACACAGATATTCACAGCTAAGGATGAGCTCTCGCTTGTTCGCATAGAACACGTGCAGAGCCCGCCAGGAAGTGTGCATGGCGCTGTGCTAATCACAGCCAGGGAGACATTGTCCCGATGCTCGGCTGCAGGGATCGTGAAATGTCTCCCTGGCTGTGATTAGCGCAGCGCCGTGCACACTTCCTGGCGGGCTCTGCACGTGTTCTATGCGAACACGCCAGAGCTCATCCTTATTCACAGCGTTACATTAAAACATTTTGAGACTGTGAAAAAAGCCAGACGCGTTTCGACCTGAACAGTAATGGTCTTTTTCCCGGAGGAAGGTTTGCTGTAGAGAGGTACATTGAACAATTTATACAACTTGGGACGTATTAGAACTTGCATCAAGTTAATTATATATGGAAAGGCCGATATTTACCACTAAGAACTTTTTTTTTATCTTGATAAATGGTTTTCACTATTTTTTACAAATAAATATGTAAAAAGTGTGGCGTACATTTGTATTCAGCCCCCTTTACTCTCTACCTAAAATCTAACTAAGATCTAGTGGAACCAATTGCATTCAGAAGTCACCTAATTCGTAAATCGAGTCCACCTGTGTGTAATTGAATCTCGGTATAAATACGGCTGTTCTGTGTAGCCCTCAGAGGTTTGTTAGAGAACATTGGTGAACAAACAGCGTCATGAAGGCCAAGGGACACACCAGAAAGGTCAGGGATAAAGTTGTGGAGAAGTATAAAGCAGGGTTAGGTTATAAAAAAAATCTCCCAAGCTTTGAAGATCTTACGGAACTCTGTTCAATTCATCATCGGAAAATGGAAAGAGTATGGCACAACTGCAAACCTACCAAGACATGGCCGTCCACCTAAACTGACCGGCCGGGCAAGGAGAGCATTAATCAGAGGCCCATGGAAACTCTGGAGGAGCTGCAGAGATCCACAGCTCAGGTGGGAGAATCTGTCCACAGGACAACTATTAGTCGTGTTCTCCACAATCTGCCCTTTATGGAAGACATTGTTGAAAGAAAGACATAAGAAGTCCCGTTTGCAGTTTGCGAGAAGCCATGTGGGGGAGGGGACACAGCAAACATGTGGATTGTGGAAGAAGGTGCTCTGGTCAGATGAGATCAAATTTTAACTTTTTGGCCTAAAAGCAAAACGCTATGTGTGGCGGAAAACTAACACTGCACATCACCCTGAACACACCATCCCCACTGTGAAACATGGTGGTGGCAGCATCATGTTGTGGGGATACTTTTCTTCGGGACAGAGAAACCATCCAGTTGTACAGAAACTACAATTCCCATCATGCCTAGTCACGTCTGTGAATGTCAGAGTTTTACAGTGCCTCATGGGACGTGTAGTTCCACAACAGTGGAAGGGCCGTAGTTTGGAGATCCCTGAATTACATAATATGAAAGCCTACCTGACTACATACAGTTCAACCTGAGCTGATGGCTTATTTAGGGCTTTGGCTGATCTAAAAGGAGAATGAACAGATTGGACATTTAGGCCCAGATTCTCAAAGGGCTTTTGACGGCGCAGCGCCATGTACGCCGTCGTAAGTCCTAATCTGGGCCGTCGTATCTATGCGCCTGATTCTTAGAATCAGTTACGCATAGATATCCATTAGATCCGACAGGCGTAAGTCTCTTACCCCGTCGGATCTTAAATGAAATTTTTTTTTTGTCCGCTAGGTGTCGCCTCCGTCGTTTTCCCCGTCGAGTATGCAAATTAGCTAGATACGCGAATTCCCGAACGTACGCGTGGCCGACGCAGTAAAGTTACGACGTTTGCGTTAGGCTTGTCCCGGCGTAAAGTTGCCCCTGGGTATATGAGGCGCAACCAATGTTAAGTATGGGCGTCATTCCCGCCTTCGAAATTTATAAATTTACGTCCCCCTACCCGCCGAATTTGAATTCCGCCGGGTGATTTACGTTACGCTGCCGCAACTTTACACGCAAGTGCTTTGTGAATAAAGCACTTGCCTGAAAAACTTGCGGCGGCGTAACGTAAATCAGATACGTTACGCCCGCCCAGTTTTACGCCATTCTACGAGAATCTGGGCCTTAGGTTGTAAGTCGTATGGCCAGGTGATGGGTGGAGGTAAAGGCGGTTGTGTCATTAGATTGGTCGACTTTAGAAAGCAGTGGGTCCTTCAACCAGATCTAAGACATATCTGTTTCCATATACTTTAATCTTGGCAGCGCTGGGAGTTGTAGTTCCCCCAGCGACTAGACTGCAGTAGGCTATAAGGGGGCCCCCAGACACCACAGCCATTCTGCAGGCGCTATAGATGGAAAGCAAACAGTTAACTGGAGCTCAGGTCCGGTCACGTCAGTTCATGCATGAATTATAGAAGAGTCCGGGCCCATTAACGGTGCAAGCACGCGGCATATGATACATCAGACAGAGCTCAGGGAAGGCAGACTCATCCTACTGCTACCATTAAAGGGCCAATAAACATAATGCAATACAGGTTTTAATAATGACCAGGGATACATATACAAAAAACGTAAACCAGAGAGTATAAAGAACCAGTATCCTAATCCATGACAGTGCGGGGAACGATTTTCCGAACCCACAGCTAAGAACCTAGAATAAGGCTTACCTGTAGGTACTCAAAATATCTCCTAAATCTCCACGGTTTAGGAGATATTCGCCTTAGAAGCCAGCGCTGTCATGATCGGCGCATGCGCATTAAAGGAAGGGCACGATCCGTGCCATTACTATAGTGCCCGCGCCATAACCGGGCGGCTCCCTGGCGCATACGCGGGAGTGACGTCACGCGACTCCGGCCAATAGCAGAGCTGGCGTCCACGGCCCCCAGAAGGAAGAGGGGTTGAAGATGGACGCGATGAGAGAGAGGGGACATCGCTGACATTGCGGCCTTCTTCTGCAGGTAAGTGGCACATAATGGGCGACTATGCAAAGCATAGTTACTTTGCAGGGAAGCTGGCTGTAGGCGGATGGGAATTCCGTTCCATGTATGAGCAGGCTAGGTTTATAGGTTTTTTTTTTTTTAATTGTATGTGATCACTGCCAGCAGCTATAGCTGCAGACAGTGATTGAAATTTGACGGTGTGGAAACCCGCCATTGTATTGTACAACTTTTTCCGAAAACCAATAAAAAAAAAACGCACAACAAAAAAAAAAACACAAAAAAAACACTATGGGCCAGATTCTCGTAGGGCGGCGTAAATGTAAGCGGGCGTAGCGTATCGTAGTTACGCTACGCCGCCGCAACTTAGAGAGGCAAGTGCTGTATTCACAAAGCACTTGCGTCCAAAGTTACATCGGCGTAGCGTAAATGTGCCGGCGTAAGCGCGCCTAAATCAAATGAGGAACAGGGGGGCGTGTTTTATGTAAACTATTCATGACCCCACGTAAATGACGCTTTTTTCGAACGGCGCATGTGCGCGAATGCTCAGTATCGCGTCAAATTTTCTAATTAAATTACGCCCGCTCAATGCCTAGTCAACATGAATGTAACTTACGTCCAGCCCCATTCACGGACGACTTACGCAAACGACGTAAACAACGACGCTGTTCGTACGTTTCCGACGTCCATACCTAACATGACTTACCCCTGCTTTATGAGGGGTAACTTTACGCCGGCGTATGTCTTACGTAAACGACGTATCTTGATACGCCGGGCGCACGTACGTTCGTGAATCGGCGTATCTAGCTAATTAGTATATTTGACGCGGAAATATACGGAAGCGCCACCTAGCGGCCAGCGTAAATATGCACCCTAAGATACAACGGCGTAGGAGACTTACGCCGCTTGTATCTAGGCAACTGTGAGGCGTATCTGATTCTATGAATCAGGTGCCGAGTTGCGACGGGCCGCACTCAGAGTTACGACGGCGTATCTGGAGATACGCCGGCGTAACTCCTTTGAGAATCCGGGCCAATGGCTCTGCAGGAGGGATGTCCCCATCACCATTGACTATGTTGATGGGGGAATCAAGCAACTTTCTTTCCTTTAACCCCGTGGCTGAAGGAAACAAACTTGCATGTTGTATAAGCTGCCTCACCCCTGTCAGGCGTCTTGTACCCCCTACGAGTTTCGACCGTAAGGACATTACATGCAGGGTGTATAGGTGACAGGTCCCCTTTAAAAAAAAAGTTCCTTGGTAAGAAAAGAGTTTTTGAACAAAGTTTACTTTAGCTGCGATAGGACATTTCTAAAAATATTGCACAGTGTTTATACGGATGTCTGGGGCTCATAACAAGCCCAATCCACTAATGACAGTAGAGCATCCTGTAGGGCAGCAGATATGGCGGCATGGCAGGACGTCCTTCACCTAAAAAACCTTGGGCCAGATTTACATACATTTGCGGCGGCGTAACGTATGTCATTTATGTTACACCGCCGCAAGTTTTACGGGCAAGTGCTTGATTCACAAAGCACTTGCCTGTAAACTTGCGGCGGCGTAGCGTAAATCCGTCCGGCGCAAGCCCGCCTAATTCAAATGGGGAGTGTATCATTTAAATTAGGCGTGTTCCCGCGCATGCTCCGTTTTGAAATTTCCCGCCGTGCTTTGCGCGAAATGACGTCGCCCCGATGTAATTTTTTGAACGGCGACGTGCGTTACATCCTTTCGTATTCCCAGACGACTTGCGCAAAAAAAAAACAATTTGAAATTCGACGCGGGAGCGACGGCCATACTTTAACATGGCTAGTCTAAATATAAGCCATGAAATAGCAGCCGTAACTTTGCGACGGGAAAAGCCGACTAGCGACGACGTAAGAGAATGCGACGAACGCACGTACCTTCGTGGATCGCCGTAAAACAGCTAATTAGCATACCCGACACGGAAAATGACGCAAACTCCACCCAGCGGGCGCCGAAGTATTAGACCTACGATCCGAAGGCGTACGAAGCCGTATGCCTGTCGGATTGAAGCCAGAAGCCGTCGTATCTTGGTTTGAGGATTCAAACTAAAGATACGACGCGCCAAATTTGAAAATACGGCGGCGTATCAGTATATACGCCGGCATATTTTTCTGTGGATCTGGCCCCTTGAGCGCTTTCTCCTTCCATCTCAGACATAAGGGAGGTTTTCTACACTCCGCATGGGTGACCGGTCCTCTTTAATAAAAAAGTTTCCAGGCGGGCGACTTTTCAAAGACGACTTTGGCCCTTAATGAGAAACGTCTAAAAAAGCGAGCGCCTGTTTATATCGGATTCTGGGGGCTCGTTACAAATCCTCCCCGATTATTAGGATAATTATAGCGGCGGCTCTGGCGTACCCCCTAAGGGCAGCAGATATGGCGACGATGGCGTTTTCTTCTAATAACAACGGGAAAAGTAACTTCTCTTTCCATCTCAGCAGGGTAGGCGTGACAGGTACCCTTTAAAAAAAAAAAAAGTTTCCTGGTGAGCGAGGACTTTTTAAAACAAAGTTTGCTTCAGCCGTAATGAGAAATGTCTGAAAATAGCGCTCGCTGTTTATATGGGATTCTGGGGCTTGTCACAAATCCAACCCAATAATTAGGACAGTTATAATCACAGCAGGGAGCATCCCTAAGGGCAGCAGATATTAATAGTGTGTCTATGGGGGGGGCGCAAGGTGGTGTGTGATCGGTCTGGAAGAAGGCGCGAGGTGGGTAATCAGAGGGTGTGGAGGGCTGGACGGGTAATTCCCAGCTAAAGACGAGGTGGGCAATTAGAAGATTAAGCGGATTTGCGGAGGATGAGAGGAGAGGATTGTGGGAGTGCGGCTAGGAATACACATATAAGGGTTAGGTGATACAGCCGCGTCTCTCAGCCCCTCCATTCCACGTCAGGGGCCTCAGCCCCTCCATTCCACGTCACGGGCCTCAGCCCCTCCATTCCACGTCACGGGCCTCAGCCCCTCCATTCCACGGCAAGGGGCCTCAGCCCCTCCATTCCACGGCAAGGGGCCTCAGCCCCTTCATTCCACGGCAAGGGGCCTCAGCCCCTTCATTCCACGGCAAGGGGCCTCAGCCCCTCCATTCCACGTCAGGGACCTCAGCCCCTCCATTCCACGTCAGGGACCTCAGCCCCTCCATTCCACGTCAGGGACCTCAGCCCCTCCATTCCACGTCAGGGGCCTCAGCCCCTCCCTTCCACGGCAGGGGCCTCAGCCCCTCCCTTCCACGTCAGGGGCCTCAGCCCCTCCCTTCCACGTCAGGGGCCTCAGCCCCTCCCTTCCACGTCAGGGGCTTCAGCCCCTCCATTCCACGGCAAGGGGCCTCAGCCCCTCCATTCCACATCGGAGGCCTCAGCCCCTCCATTCCACATCGGAGGCCTCAGCCCCTCCATTCCACACCGGAGGCCTCAGCCCCTCCATTCCACACCAGAGGCCTCAGCCCCTCCATTCCACATCGGAGGCCTCAGCCCCTCCATTCCACATCGGAGGCCTCAGCCCCTCCATTCCACATCGGAGGCCTCAGCCCCTCCATTCCACATCGGAGGCCTCAGCCCCTCCATTCCACACCGGAGGCCTCAGCCCCTCCATTCCACACCAGAGGCCTCAGCCCCTCCATTCCACACCAGAGGCCTCAGCCCCTCCATTCCACACCAGAGGCCTCAGCCCCTCCATTCCACACCAGAGGCCTCAGCCCCTCCATTCCACACCAGAGGCCTCAGCCCCTCCATTCCACACCGGATGCCTCAGCCCCTCCATTCCACACCGGATGCCTCAGCCCCTCCATTCCACACCGGAGGCCTCAGCCCCTCCATTCCACATCGGAGGCCTCAGCCCCTCCATTCCACATCAGAAGCCTCAGTCTTCCTCTTTCACAATAGGGACCTCAGCCTTACTTAAAGCTTCTGGACATACTTCTCTGCACACTTTACATGTCATGTACAGATAATAAATAAATATCGGACATACTGGGGCAGGGAATTCCAGAGGATGGGAGAGGCTCTGGAGAAGTCCTGAAGGCGAGCATGGGAGGAGGTAACAAGGGAGCTAGAGAGCAGGAGGTCATGGGAGGAGCGGAGGGGATGATATCTGCAGATGAGGTCGGTAGGGGAAGCCAGTGAATGGATTGGCAGAGAGGAGCAGCAGTCACTGATCGGTTAGTGAGGTGTATTAGTCTAGCAGCGGAATTCATAATAGACTGAATGGGGGGATAGCCTGCGTAAGGGTAGGCCATCAAGGAGAGAGTTGCAGTAGTCAAGGCGAGAAATAATTACCGTATTTATCGGCGTATACCGTGCACTTTTTTGCCCTGAAAATCAGGGCAAAATCGTGGGTGCGCGATATACGCCGATACCCGCGCCGAGTTTAAATACTGCGCCGGCATATACCGAGCGCAGTACACTCGTGTATAGTCGGGCAGTCTCGGCTCCTCTCGCACGGACGTACAGGACGTGAGCGCGAGTGTAGCCGAGACTGCCCGACTATACACGAGTGTACTGCGCTCGGTATATGCCGGCGAAGTATTCAAACTCGGCACGGGAAAGCGGGAAACGAGCGGGGAGAAGGACGCCGGACCCGACGAAGAGGACACCCGAAGCCGCAGACAGACGCCGGACCCGACGAGGCCGCCGATGGACGCAAAACTGTAAGTACGAAAATCTTTTTTCCACAGGAATTTCGGGGGCAACTTTGGGGGTGCGCGCTATACGCCGGAGCGCGCTATACCCCAATAAATACGGTAGTCATTAGTCAGGAAGGGTCGAATTCTGGAGATGTTGCGGAGGTTAAGGCGGCAGGATTTAGCAAAATGCACAAAATGCACCATGCTATATCTACATATAACATACAATCTTTTCTGCCCATGTTCTTTGGTCTCTGGGCGCCATACTGACGGCATCGGCCTGTGGGAGTCTGAGTGCAGCAAAGGGTTCTGGGTGATCGGTTGGGCGGATAATATACGAGCAGGTGTGGGGGGATTTCTCGCTCCGGTGGGGAATGTGAGAGCAGTGTGTGGGAGTACGGGGAAAGGGGGAGGTGGGGGTTGGGATGGGATAGATAAGGTCTGTGGGATGGGAGCGCTCTGTAACAGGAATGTGGAAAGGCGAGGGGGGGTTCAATGTTTATATTTTCTAGGATCAGTGCTATTGTCTATTCAGCTTAAGGGCGGCTATAGCAGATAATGGTGACATGACATGTGCCTGTACTGAAAACTGGTCAACGCCGTTGAGAACCTTTGCAATTTGCTGTCCCATCTCTGTGGAAGTTATGGTGATGCGCGGTGTATGTGCGTTACAAATCTCCATTGCCGTTCATTGCTAGCTGCATCCAAAAACAATACAAATACGCCAATTCCCTGTGCATTGTGGTGGGCTGAGTTTTAAACTATAGAGAAGGGTCTATTTTTTTGTTGTTGTTGCCTTGAGTTGTTCTACAGCCATGGGCGTCTGCAGGTAGGAGCAAGGGGGGGTAAGCGCCCTCCCCCCCTGGAATCAGGGATCAGTAAGGTGTCCGCCATAGGCGTGCACATGGGTTGTACACACCTGGATTCTGCACCCTGTACATAGCACACGCCTGGAATCTGCACCCTGTACATAGCACATGCCAAGAAAAAAGTCTGCTGTTTCACCTTTAAAAAAAAAATACTTGCGAGTCGCAGCTAAGCCCATCCCTCTCATGACATTGTCGAAAGGGGGCGGAGCATGGGTGACCTTAAAATTATGCCACCCCTGAAAAAAGTTCTGCGGACACCCATGTCTACAGCCTATTACAAATGAATGAACTCGCCTCAACGGATGAAAACCGCGTTGTGCAACAATGTGCCCCAAACCTAGATTGGTTGTTTTTTGTTTTTTTTATCTCAAACAGGTTGACCAATCCAAGTGATGAGCTGACGAAAACAGGGCAACTGCTACCAAGTACAAGGATGCCAAGAGCTTCCAAAATTTCTCCGACCAATCAAAGTCAGGCAGGGGTTCCAGCATATCTCGTGGGACTTCTGGGTTTCTGCAATAAAAGTTTTTGCTCCTCTTGAGGCGGGTGACCGGAGTCTCTATTTTGCAATCTCCGAGTGAGGCCTTGCTGAATAAACCACTTGAGAAAATGTCTCAAGCTATTCAATGATTAATATTCGTTATCTTAGTGGCCAAGCTCACTTTTGCTAGATCTTTGAAGAAGCCTTCCCGTCTCTCCGGCCATTGTGGATCATGACCCATGAGCTACCGCGTTTTCCCCCGAAAATAAGCCCAGGTCTTATATTAATTTTGGCAACAAAAGACACAGTAGGGCTTATTTTCAGGGTAGGTCTTACCATGTAATGTGATGTCTTCTCTCCCCCTCTCTCTCCCTGCCTGTCAGGATTCCCCAGTGTGAACGGAGTTAAAATGCTTGTAAAATCGTATAATCAACTTTATTATAGTAGCATATAATGTACAATGTGTGTGTTTCTGTAATATATGTGGTCCCATGTGGGCCAGCAGCTGAAGTGCTGAACGATGACGATATTGAACACCAACCCGAGAGCAAAGTTCAGGTGGGCATTATAGGACATACAGGGTTCCCAAGCCTTTAGAAACTTAGCGTGAGAGTCTTTAAGTATAGAAGTGAGCTTCTCCATGGACCATGGACCCCAATAGCCTTTGCTGAACCTCAGAAAAGTCGAGAAAAGGTTGTTTCCAGGCTGTGGCCAGCATTTGGTGGCCCGCCAGGACACACAAATCCCACCTGCTTCCTTTGGGTAGCAGAGAGGGTCGGGTTTGGTTTAGGCAACAGGGGCTCCTAGGTGTTAAGAGGGAAATGTTCAAGACTGACCTGATCATGGCGTATACCAATGTCCAGAACCGGGTTGCCTTGGGGCATGTCTACCAGATATGGAGAAGAGACATGTAACACTTTGAATCAGAGGGATACCTCCTGGAGAACCCAAGTGTAGAGGTACTTTAGCTTATTGTGTTAGTGTATTGCTGGGCTATTATGTTGGTCTTCACAGCTGGATCTGTAACCTGTAATCTATATACCATATATACTCGAGTATAAGCCAAGGTTTTCAGCACTTTTTTTGGTGCTGAAAATGCCCCCCCTCGGTTTATATTCGAGTCACCTTTTTGCGAATAATCTCCCGGACTTTGGGGACCTAAGGCCGGGGAGCACCGATTTTTCAAAGCCGGGCACCCCTTCTATATACTCCCATGTTAAAGGGGAGGTTCACCCTAAAAATGACTTTCTAGTATTACATTGGCCCCCCACATTACAATACAATTATGCCTATTATGTTTTTTTGTATGCTGTACATACCTTAGGAACAGCTAATTCACCCGTGGCTTCCTGGTTGCGAGTCCCGCGGGAGTGGGCGTTCCTAACATGCTGGTGATTCATGTGATGACAAAAAACGAGCTCCCCCCGTCGCGTAAGCTGCGTCACGATTGGCGCAAAGGAGCCGAACGGCGAGTCGACGCTATACTGCGCCTGCGCACCGCCGTTCGGCTCCTTTCGGCAATCGTGACGCAGCTTACGCGACGGGGGGAGCTCGTTTTTGGTCATCACGTCAATCACCAGCATGTTAGGAACGCCCACTCCCGCGGGACTCGTAACCCGGAAACCACGGGTGAATTAGCTGTTCCTAAGGTATGTACAGCATACAAAAAAACATAATAGGCATAATTGTATTGTAATGTGGGGGGCCAATGTAATACTAGAAAGTCATTTTTAGGGTGAACCTCCCCTTTAAACATAAGTGTAGTCATGGGCACAGTGAGGCATGCAGATGGACACCCTAGGCTTATAGTCGAGTCAATACGTTTTCCCAGTTTTTTGGGGTAAAATTAGGTGCCTCGGCTTCTATTTGGGTCGGCTTATACTCGAGTATATACGGTATCTATTTTATTTTTATTTTTTATCACACACACACCTTTATTTTTATTTGTATGGTCTTTTATGTATGCAATAAAAAAACATTAAAAGTAAAAATATGGCGGGGGACGAGTCGTTAAATGACCCATTCATACATTGGTCTTCTCCCTTTTCTCCATCATTGTTTTTTGTATCTTACCGGGATATGCGCTTTGGTGGCATTCAGACACCTTTAGCATTGTTCCAATATCTAGGGAACTAGAGTCTTTACCGCCAAAAATACCCAACCTCCCCCTTACCAGCCAGGTGCCATCACATGTTAATAATTTACCGATAGTCTGTTAAAATATTCTGGCTGCATCCATGAGAATAAAGGGCAATTGTGTGCAATTTCTCAATGGTTTTTGATGGAATTTTTAGGGTGGATTCAAGAATAAAACACACAAATTGGATGTTTTTTTTTTTTTAAATATGTCTACACACATCACAATCTGATTGTACATTTATCATTTGATTTATTAAGACTGATGTGTGAAAATCTAAACTATCCCATCAAATCTGTATCTAATCAAGTAGGCCCTGACACACTATATAGTTGTTGGAAGATCTAAAAGAGATTGGCTTTATTTTAATACAAGTGATCGTACTTTTTTTTTCCAGCAAACACATCTGTGGCGTTCCTGAAGGAGAGCATTTATAAAAAAAAATAAAAAAACTGCCATCAGATCCTACAGAAACACGGGCACAGGGTGGTTTATAGATTTCTTGGGGTAAAATGTGGTTGGTGTAAATATGATACCATAATACCGTGTTGCTGTCATTACAATGGGATGTCTAGGTGCTCTTTGAACCATAACAAAGTGAGAGCTCTGGAGAGACAGGTGATGATCCCCTCCCCCCTCCTCTCACCTAATGTATTCAGTGGA